>NW_010972991.1:15274768-15338701 GCF_000737465.1 Haliaeetus leucocephalus | reverse complement strand
GAGAAGAAAAGAGCTTAAGAGCAAAAAAGGGAGGGGGGGGGGGGGGGGGGCAGTATTCTTTGTGTATAAATGTCACGGTTTAACCCCAGCCAGCAACTAAGCACCATGCAGCCGCTCACTCACTCCCCCCCCACCAAGTGGGATGGGGGAGAAAATCGGGAAAAGAAGTAAAACTCCTGGGTTGAGATAAGAACGGTTTAATAGAACAGAAAAGAAGAAACTAATAATGATAATGATAACACTAATAAAATGACAACAGTAGTAATAAGAGGATTGGAATGTACAAATGATGCGCAGTGCAATTGCTCACCACCCGCTGATCGACACCCAGCCAGTCCCGGAGCGGCGATCCCCGCCCCCACTTCCCAGTTCCTATACTGGATGTGACGTCACATGGTATGGAATACACCGTTGGCCAGTTTGGGTCAGCTGCCCTGGCTGTGTCCTGTGCCAACTTCTTGTGCCCCTCCAGCTTTCTCGCCAGCTGGGCATGAGAAGCTGAAAAATCCTTGACTTTAGACTAAACACTACTTAGCAACAACTGAAAACATCAGTGTTATCAACATTCTTCTCATACCTAACTCAAAACATAGCACCATACCAGCCACCAGGAAGACAGTCAACTCTATCCCAGCTGAAACCAGGACAATAAAAAAAGGGAGTCATGATCCCCCCTTAAAAAATTACTCTGTTCGTCTCAATAATGAAAGAATTGAGAAGAAAGATTCCAGTTAGCTAAAGACAGAGAAATTATATCAATCATAGCTGAGACTGGATGAGAAGCAATGGCCATGAAAGGTGATATTCAGCAACCTAGTAAAGAAACCCTCCAGTTAGTTTGTGCTTACAGTTAAATAATTTGAAGAAGGTATAAAGATGGTCAAATAATAAGCAAGCCAGTAAAATCACAACATAAAGTATGACATTAATTTGTAGAGTGCTGTAGTTATACCTCTGAGTATGTGAATTCAGATTTGCAATGTATATATCCATAAGACAACACAGCTGAGCATATTCATCAACATATGCACAGAGTCCTTCCCAGTCAGATGCACCCACTAGACTTCATTAATTTAAGAAGGCCTTGCTGAAATTATGCCATGTTCAGCAGGTTAGAAAGAAAAAAATAAATGTTCATATTTGTTTAATTGTTTGAGTGTAGGGTGTCAGTTAGTTTGCTGGTACAGATTTTCAGTCATAACAATTAACTCTCCAGGTAACTTTTTCTTTTATTTGTTTTAGAAGTTTATAATTTGGGGTTGGAAAATAAGCAATTTCATGCTTCAGGTATAACAATATATTGAGACTTCTTATCCTCTTCTCACACAGGGAAATGAGCTGTTATTATCAGACATGGTGCACCCAATATGCGCTCAAGGTCTACTCCTGCTAACTTGTAAGGAGAACTTCCCTGACGTCACTAGGTTTTGACTTCAAAACTCATAATTTATTCATTCTTGCTAAAGATGACTGATAATGTTAGGATGGATGGCAAATGTCTCAAAAGAAATTAATTTTTTGTAAACCGCAGCATTAGTTTACCCATATTTACCATATCTTTGATATGATACCACTGGCAATCTATATGAAAAGCAAAACCACAGACTTTGCCTGCCTACTCATAATGATTTGCTTTTCCAAAATTAACAGCATTTTAGCTCCTGGAACAATAAACTTGAAAGTCAGACTAGATGTATTTTCTATTTATAGTAATTACAATAGAATATTTTATGGAGAAAAGAAAAACAGCCATTTCTATCTACAACAAGGAAATAAAACTACTCTTCTTTGGGTACATTTTCCCTTGGCCACTGATGTTGTCTGAATCATGTTTCTTCCAAAATTTGAAATATCATTTTCCCTTCAAACTGTCAAAAATAATATGCATAAGAATAAATAGGTGTCAACAATGCACAATCCACCTGTTAGCTGACATCTGTGGCATCACATCATTGTATTACTTACTGTGAAAAAAGGCTATTTAGGCAATATCACACTCCCTGATACTACAAGTGAGGAAGAAATTAAAAAACAAAGCTCTTCATTTGTTCCTGTGTTTATACATATATGTGCGTGTGTATATAGTATGTATATACAAATATATAACTTGCTGCATGGATGGAAAGTGCAAAGGATTCCCCCACCACACACACCTTCCAAATTAAAAGAACATTTTATGAAACAAGGGTCTGCGGAATAAAGGAATTGTAGTAAGCATGGGGAGTCTGGTACAATGCATTGGATCAAGCGTAGCTGGCAGATTGCTGGAAGCACAAACAAACAAACAGTTGGTTATGCTGACATTCTTTCTCTAATGTGACTATTTTGTCTGCCTGTTTATATTTGGCTGTGTAATGCTCAGATCACAGCAATGACTGATCAGGAATATGTGTCCTCTGTAAGCATGAGCAAAAGTCTTAATTTCATGTTAATTTAGTCATGATTTAACATACTGGTTTGCACTACATTTCTAAAAAAGGGCTCCAAAGCTACAGTTGCAGTCTACTAGCTCACTACATGAAAAGCAAGTGCCTGCATTTTTCTTGCTTTCATGACTTTCATGACACATCACAAGTGACATGCCAAGGTGATGGGGACATTGTCGTTTTTTCCCTCACCATAATTATGTATGTAAAATACCAATCAAGTTGCTAGTTCTTGGATCTGTTGTCATTAACCATAAACCTAGAATTCAAACCCACTGTCAGCAATGAGAAAGGTAATAGTCACTGTCATGACTGCAGATCTTGTAACCTCTGTGTGCTCTTGTATACCACAGAAATCTGTTAGACTTGATATTATTGCTTCTTTCTCTCCTTCCTGCTTTTTTTTAGAACAACAGCAAGGGTTATGTATCAAAAGAGTATCTTCTATGTAACAGTCTTGTTTGAGATCATTCCTACATTAAAAAAAGGGATAGCTATACTACCAGTTCCATATACTGTGTATTTATTGTGGTAAGGTGTATTTAGTTGACAGATTTTTGCACAAATTTCGCTGAGTAAAACAAGTAATTCTGGCTTTTGCAGAGTCTGATACAACTTACTTTGAAGGGGAGCAGGCTATGATAGAAGATCTAATTCATCTCAGTCTCCATACTGCCACAGATCTGGCAATAAACCTAACAGCAGCAGTGAGTATGAGCCTAAAGAGACAAATTATACTAGTCAAGGCACCATGGGCTCAGTACCAACAATGCTTCTTCACTAAAAAAAAAGGGGCGATCAAAAGTCAAGGAGCCAAGGAATATTCTATTATACTTTTCTATTTTACTATATCCTTTCCTTAGACCTTTTGGGGAAGCTGTCTTTGGACTGCCAGCTCAAAGTTTTTCTTCTCTTACTTTGACAGGTCTTAACCAATGTTTCCCATGGGGCCTTTCTCCCAGAACCATTTTTAGTTGTTTTTAAACTTAATCTTTGAAATTCCTCTTTTGGAGCTTATAGATTGATTTTGTTCCCATTTCCTATCTCCATTCAGGCTAGGTGATGAAATACTTAATTCCAACTTTAGGATATCCAGTGAACCAAGGTTCTTCACCTGAAACACAAACCTGTGGTGTACAGGCCATGCATTCCCTTCAGCCCAGCAGAATACTGGATCTACCTCCTCACCTTTCTCTCCTAAGACTATGGGCCTGACTCTGGCCGTTTTCTTGGGATGACAATTCAGTTCGGCCTTCATTACTGGGAAGTCTTGATCTGCTTCTGGAAAGTGTTTTGTAAGTTAAAGTCAGAAGGCCTTGTAAAATCTTTGACCTAGCCAATGTGAGCTGTGGGCTTAGGCCAGGATCCAGACATGTTCCAAACTTTACTGACTTTAGCACAAACCTACAGGTGAAAAGTGTAGTAAAAATCTGAAGTGTTTTTCAGCCTCTTCTCTTATGATTGCGATTGACAACTGCCCCACTAAATAGTCAAATCTGTGCAAGACCATCATATGGGCCAGATTTTCCAAGCCATCAAGATCACTTTGGGCTATTTATGCTGTATGAAGTGAATTTGCAGAGCACTATGATGCATAGATTTAAAATTCAGAAAGATGCTGTAGTTTGAGTTCTGTGTAGTTGTGAACAAGATACTGCACTAAATAAACCTGCGGCCTAATCGAGCCTGGGGGCTCTTCTATCACTTTTTGTTGATTCAAGAAATCTAACATACAGAAGAATAACCCTCTCTTCACCTTTGTAGTTCTTGTAAATGTATACTCACTGTTCCCTTAAATCCATAGCTGGAAGAGAAGTAACAGCTAGGATATCACTAAACTGATGCTGTACAGTATGACAGGTTGAAGAGTATTTGGGGATAAAAAATAAAATTCCTTGTTAGCATTAGAAAAAAGTTGTGATCCTTTACTGCTATCACAGAAGTCATTAGCCTAGCCGTTTTACAAATATTTGCACTTTTTTTCCTCACAGTCATGCCAACTAACACAAGTTATATCACTAGCTTTACTGAGTGTTCAACACCTTCTATGGTCCCAGTAATGACTGTAGTAAAAAGTCACATTTCAGGGTGTAAATTAATCATCTGCATTTAGAAACTGAGAAAGAATCAATAAAGCACCTGGAGTACTGCCTGCTTTAAAAGATTTCTTTCTAAACATGCTTCAGCTCATTTTGGCTGGTTGTAATGAAAGCGTTCACTTAAAACTTGCAGCCTCTTTTTATCCCAGACCTTGCCAGGGCCCTGGGTGCCTTCCCCTCCCAAAGGGCGAGGGCTCAGGGCCGGCTAACCCCAAGGCCAGCTCCCTAGCTCCTCAGTGCTGACTCTGATCCAGACCCACTGTCTGGGCTTTCTGGCATGGCCTCCAAGCTGTCCCATCACTGCAGACTGGCTAGGCGGTGCACATCCCTGGGCTGTGCCTGATCCCAGTTGCTGTCTCCAGGCCTGACCCAACCCTGATGTGCTGCTCAGCATCCTGGCTCCTCCTTGCTGAGGTCAGGACTCCTGCCAGCCATATTACGTCTCCAGGCTCCCTCCCGGCTTACCTGGAGGAGCAGCCAGTCCTCGCAGCACCCTGATGGTGCTGGCCTTCTCTCATCTTAAGAGGGTGACACGACTATAGAAAGCCTCCATGTAAGCCTATGGAAGTCAGGAGCTATGTTATAAAAATGGCAAGACTTCTTGAACAAATTAAGTGTCTGAAAGAGCGGTAGAGGACAGGGGATTAGTTTCTAATAAGATGGTTTGGGTTTAATCTGAATAAACACCTTTGGTTCACAAAATATTGTGAAGTGCAACAATTACCAGCATGTACCAGTGTTACATAAGGTGATAAAATAATAGAAATGATAAGGTTAATTATTAATGCACGTATCAACAATCCTTGAAGTCAGGAGGAGTTCAGTCAGTGAAATATCTGTAACTACCTCAGCTTTGTTCCTTTTTTCCTGGGAAGCTGAAAGAAAAGGTAGTGAACTCTCAGCATTGAAATGGGGCCTTTTTTGGTTTTGTTTTTGAAATGTTATTCTTCCTTTCAGTCAGTAGTATTCAAATGGATAAGAAGCACAATCCTTTCAATACCTCTATGATCTGTTGAAGTATTACAGTTCCCGTGCTAAAGGTGAAGCAGTGAAACACAGAAATCTACCTAAGACTCCATAGACCCTTGGGTCTATTGGTGATGTTACGAAATTTAGCCTAGTCTTGGAATCTGTCTCAATCTCCCTCTGAAGGAGTCCGTCTCTCTACAGTGATTAAAATTCCTGGTGCTTTGCTCGGAAGGACCTGAATTCCAGGTCACCCCAATGGAGCAGCGCGCTGTCACGTAGTCAGGTAACGCAATTTGTGTAGGGTTCTCTGGCCTGAGGAAACAGGCAAAAAGATGGGACAAGTTCATGCTGTGAAGCTGAACTAGAAGTCCAGTTTCACTCCTTGCACTGGGCGCATGCCAGGTTGCTTCACTATTGTCATTCACTATGACTTTCTTTCCATCCTGTTTCCATTTAGTTGTGTGAGACATCCCCAGAAAGTTGTATTTCTTGGTGGTGTGGTTTGAATTCCAGAAAACACCTGTATGAGCAAAGTCATGATCTGGATACTTCAGTCTGGCTCATCTATAAAACAGGTTTTTAGAAATATCTGTAAACTGAATTACAAGCTAGTGTGCAATGTATAATGTCAGAATGAGATGAGCCATCCGCTGCTTCCCTAGCTCCACCAATGTAGAGTCCTGTGCAGTGGGCTTCGGTGTGCTGAAAAGATTATTAACTACTATCCCATGGAACAGTCTTTTCACTACCTGAAGTTAAACAACGTGTGGGAATTGTTCCAGAAAAATGGAGGCTTTTAACTGTTAAAATTTAAATTGTAGGCTTTTCAGAATGCCCTCCAGAAATGTAAATCAGAATATTCCAAATAGGAAAAAAAGTCTGTGCTAAAAAAGGCCTTCAAAATAATACCTACTAAAAATCTTTATTATGACAACTTCTGATAGAAAAAGAATGATCAGTGGTTTTGGATAAAAAATCTATTGCACTTCCATTTAAAACTCTTTCATTCCTTTAACTCAATTCCATCCAACTCAAGGGAAACTGAATCATATTTAACATACATTAATTAATCATTGTGTCAAGGCCCTGAAGGCACCAATGGGCCTTATCATCCCTGCCAAGCCTCCCTGGGTGTCTCCTACCCTGCCCAGGGCCCAGGACCCCACGTCAGCCCCCCCGCGCTGCCAGCCCCTGCCCCAGTGACCCCACAGCGGGGCTGATCGCCAGCTCCCCACAGCCCAGCCCTGCCCGGCCATGGGCCCCACCGAGCCAGGCCCACCCGTGGGCCCACAGCCTGCCCTTGGCCCATGCCCATCCTCAGGGAGGTGCCTGATGCCTGGGGCCGGGGCTGCCCGGGTGACCCTGTCCGCCTGCTCCTGGCTGGCGTTGGGACGGGCCCTGGCTGCCGGGCCCTGGCTGCCAGGCCCTGCCCTGCTGCCCCTGGCAGCCCCCGCTGGCCCCAGCCCCAGGGAGCTGCTGGCCCTTGCAGCTCCCTGCCACATGCTGACTGTTCAGGGACAAGTAGGATTTGCCTGTTTCCTCAGGCCAGAGAACCCTACACAAACTGTGTTACCTGACTACGTGACAGCGCGCTGCTCCATTGGGGTGACCTGGAATTCAGGTCCTTCCGAGCAAAGCACCAGGAATTTTGATCACTGTAGAGAGATGGACTCCTTCAGAGGGAGATTGAGACAGACCGAACTAGGTTCCCGTATAACTACTTCTGCTGGCCTAAAGAGCTTCATATTGAGGAGAAGAACCACTTGGGCACTTCAAGGCCTAACCACTCACATTCCAAGTTAAGCTTCTAGGTTGCCAACAGAATATGCAGGGAATACTACATGATAACCTTCTGTAAATTAGTCACAGAAAACCCGAAGAAAGGGTGTGTGATTCAGATGTATCCCAAGGAACTAGGCACCTTCCACCCATTGGATTTCCTACTGAGGAACCAGGGATTTTAATTCTTCCATTTATGGTTGAAAGTCTACATTTAAAGTACTGCATGGGGGCTTATTAACTGAGGATTACCAGGCCCAGAGGTTTTACTTCCTTGTAAAAATGCTTTAAAACAGGCACAGAACAGCAAATCATTGCGTCACCTGCTACAGAATTCTGTGTCTGAAACTTGGGAATTTTAAAAATATCATGTGGAAAGAATCAACAGCAAGCTGCGCTTGTTTCATCTTCTAGCTGCTAAGTTCAAAAGCTGCAGGAACCTAGCAGTGAATTCAGTGCTTGTAAAGTATTAGAAGGAAGCAAAAGAGAATCTGTCCCTCTCATAAATATGAACAGGAAAAGCAATTTACCTTCACACTCCAAAGATATTGGTTTGGTTTCTTTTTCTTTCTCAAGCCTTATATGATATAAGATCTTTTCCTAGGGTTATTTTTAAATATGAACTGCTTGAATGCAATGTGCTCAGTCCCTGGGTGGGAAATATGCTTCATTTAAGTCAACAGCAATCTGTACTGCTGATTAAAAAGCAAGTGCTGATGGGCTTCACAGGGAGTCTCATCCATCTTGCCTTAGCTAAGAAGTTGATAGAGAAAATGGTGATGGGAGGAGGAGAAGGGTGGTGGACAGTGCTCGGTGAAACATTGAACACCAACAACAAATCATGAATTATCTGTACTTAAAAGTTCTATCAGTGTGGAAAACTGTCTCTGAAAGGAGAATTTCAAACTGTTTGATGATTGCATATCCTGGGAATTCAAATGAACTTTGTCACCACTGCCAGTTTCATAAAAGAATGAAGTCTCCAGCAAGGCACAGATGGTATTTCTGAATGAACAGATGATTATGCCAAGAGAGTATTATGCTTGGAAACACATTTTATTGATATAGGAGTAAAGCTGTTAGAAGGACAGCTATAGAAAAGAGGACCTATCTCTTTATGGAACACCTGAATACAATAAGAAATTAGGCAGTGGCTAAAGGTTATTTAGTACATTCTTCATTCCTACTTACTGGGAATTAATTGGAAAACTATCCAGAAATCCTAAAGATTAAATGGCGCTATAAGTAATGAGAACCGCAAGAAGATGTGTGAACAACAACAATTAGAAAGTAATCTGTATTTACCTAAACTGAAAAGAGATTATGCACTAGCTATTGGATTTCCAAACAGCACCAGTGAGGAGAGCTTAGAAGAGGGGCCAAATTCCACATTGGTCCTGAGTATAAATTCATTTTGATGAAGAAAAAAAAAGTTATGCTCATTGATGTTTACAGACTCACAAGCCCAAACATATGCCCCTCATTGTGCTATAAGTTAATGGGTTTACAATGGTTAAATGCATTGACTCAATTAATAGTTACTTCTGATTATACCTCTGTCATCCACAGGCAAGGTGGGTTCACTGACCTCAGTGGAAATGCTGTGACTGTAAAGTAAGGATCTGATGTGATGAGAGGTCAGAAAAGGGGTGCATGATCT
Organism: Haliaeetus leucocephalus; assembly: GCF_000737465.1. Classification (NCBI taxonomy): domain Eukaryota; kingdom Metazoa; phylum Chordata; class Aves; order Accipitriformes; family Accipitridae; genus Haliaeetus; species Haliaeetus leucocephalus. The sequence continues at coordinate 15,329,768 of NW_010972991.1, read as the reverse complement.
TTTGCATTACTGGGTTTGAGAATGTTGACTTCATACTTGATATGACTATTTCTAAGTCAAGGCTGGAAACAAACAGATTTGGATTCCACACCAGTTTTAAATCCCAAGTAGATCCCTTGAGGTCAGTTGGCTCTTTCTGGTGACTTCAGGATGGTTTATGTAAGGGAAGAAATGTATCACATGAGGTTTTTCTCAGGGTTGAAAGATATTCAGCAGTATATCTTGCAGGGCCACAACATAGGTGTCATCCTCAGATTTTTCCATACATTTTCTTGAGCACAGAGGGCAAGCCATGGAGGCAGATGACCCTGGTGAAATAGTACAATCTCTGTAGCTTGAAGAAAATTATATTCATTACCAACATGACAGCAAAAATAATACATATCCCTCAGACAACATTTATCCTGGTGCCAGTGATGAAAATATATGAGGGATTACCTAAGCTATTTAAAAACTACTTGTGTTCAGTTACAAAATTATTTATGAATTTAGGAATAACCAGGGGATTTGGATTATGCTGGGGAAAAAAAAACAAAAAGGAAAAATAAAGGAAACACTCTTCTAGGTTTCTTATTGAATGTGAGACAAATGCAAATTTTAGTAAGGGAACAATTAGAAGGAAAAGAAGAGATTACAGGAATCCCTTCCTCCCACATGCTCTCCTGTTGCTGTAATTGAGGTTTTTGTGTTATTAAATGGAATCATGGGTCAGAGACCAACTCCATTTTTGCATTGGTGCAAGTTGATTTCAATGCCAATAAAGTCATATTAGTGCAAAGCAGTGAGACATCATCCACAAACCCATTTGTATGTGTGAGATGAATACATTAGCTTCTCAGCAGATGGCTGTGAATTCTTCCAGACAGAGCATGTCTCGGGCTTTCAAGACCCATCTATCAAAAGGAATACTGAATTGTCTTCAGTCTGCAGCAATCACTCCAGGGAAGCAAGTGCTAAATGGTTTAAAGATAAGAGGTAATCGTACTGCAAGCCATTGTCAGCTCCAAGTACAGCGCCCATTGGTTTATGCATATCATTTGGGACTTCATAGACACCTATTACTTCTTTCTCTGTGATGCCAGAGATCTATCTCTTGATGTATTCCTTTAGAAAACATTCTTCTTTTAGTTGGTGGGGGAAAGAGGGTCTGTAAATTACCTTTTGAATATCCAGAATTATTCAGTAGTTCCATTTCTTATGTTACTTCTGTGATTCTGCCATTTGGAAGGGAGAAGTGGCCAGCAGAAGTTAAGAAAAAGGCAATCTTCATTATGTAAACAAGGAAAATGTTTCCTAGCTTTCTAAATAGAACTTTTAAATGAAGGATACAGCAATCTATTTGGTAAAAGGTTATTAGAGTTCAGCTAAAGAGATTCTGTATAATACTGGTGAAATAATAGGATTACCATTTGTGGTTTTAGAATACCTTCCCTTGAACAATATCAACGCAATGTGCAGACCTAAACTCGTAAGGCCTTCCAGCAGTCTGGTGATGTAGACAAATTTACCTAGTGGGCTACATTTCTCCAACTCATGTAGGATGAAGGCATGCAGCATGGAGGGAGGTGAGTGCTGAAACTCGGGGAACAAATAGTAATATTCTTACTGTGGATTTTCATGGAGTCAGAACAGGATTTTCTAAGTAAGTGGCTAATATAGTGCCATATTTTAATTTTTAGAGATCCCATAGCAGACATAGTGTGTGGGGAATATATAATGAGCCATTAGGAAAATTGAAGCCTGTAAATATCTGGAGGGCACTGGTCACGTTTATTGGCTGTCATTTAGGGAACAAGAGACAGCTGCTATAGTACAAAGTGAAATGTCAGAATCTTGTAATCAATATATTATACACATAGGAGGGGTCTGCAAAGTCTGGAACAGAAAAATATGGCAACTTCCTTCCCTAATCCTTAGCAATCGCATCTACAGTACTCTGTCACAAACACAGTTCATATGCATTTCAGACATCATGCTGTTATCAATTAATATGTGTAATATGATTAAAATAACCAGGGAACTGCTCAAGTCCTCTGTACAGCCCCCATAAGTTAATATCTAAAATAGGGAAACAATAACTAGCCTTGATTTAGGGTTTAGGAAATAACTATTAGACAATGGGACTTTATGTTTAAGTCAGAAAAGGTAATGGATTGTGGTCTGGTCAATAAACCTTGAAGAACTGCTTGGAATTGCCAAGACAGAGTAAGAAGTAGGTAAAAGCTAATTCCTACAGGGGTAGATCGCGACCACCTACTCAAATGATACCACTTACTCAAAAGAAGACAATGAAGGAAGAAGACACAGTCTGGGCACTAATTTACATGAGAGGCGAAGAAGAAAGAACCAATCATTAAGGGAAATAATATTGAGTATGCATTACTTAAGTATATAAATGTGGGAATTTTTGAGACAAAGGTGTGCTGTCTTGGGACAGGCAGCCATTCATGCGCATCCATGAAATTAATTTGAAAATACCTTGACTCTGTGTGTTATTGGCTTGCACACTGGGTAAACAAACCCCATTTGTGGGACAACAATGCTATAATGTACTACAAATATTAATAGTGCAAGTAATAGTCTTAGTTTATTTTTACTGTATATAAATACATAATTACACTTTGCCAAGTGTGAATAACTTGGCAAAGATTAGACAAACATAATCTAAGAATGGCATTACCAGACAAGGGTGTAGATCCATATAGTCAAAATGTGCATTGTTCTACTGGATAGAAATGTCAGGACAGTGGCATTCAGAGAATGATGGACTGCCCAACCTTTCCCATTTTCTTTTTTACCTATGTGCCAGTGCAACTCCACGGCGTCAAATGACTTTGGTGACAATAGTAGAATTAGTGCTGATTTATTTGTGAATTAATAAAGAGAAAATCAGAATTCTTTTTGCAATATACAATAATAGTCCCAATTTCCTTTATAGGCATATCTTACTGTTTGTATATAATTTTATATAGATAATTAAGATATAATTTTCTGATTTTTAAAAATAATCAAATTTTTGTAGACAGAAAATGTTCATCAAGATTTGACTATAATGGTTCCAAAACCTAAAGTATGCATCAAGATTTCTATAGCTCCCACTGAAAGCAATGTCATAGGATGTTCAAATAGCCACCAGAGGAAGCCAGTATCATAAGTAATTGAAAAATTCTGCTAGTGCCAAGGTCTAAAACCCTAATGAAGCAACAGAAACAAGATTCAAGCTGGGCAAAAGGACATAGTTCTTTTCCACACAGAGTTTTATAAGTACAATAGTTTTATGCAGAAAAGCATTTAATGTTTAGCCATTTTAGTAGGCAAATGTACAAAACCTAAGGCCAGGTGTTTTCTATATAAGAGCAAAAGCAACCTACTCAGTTTCTGACCATTCCTTTCTCTCCAGTGGTCTGGAGGAAACAGAAAACAAAATTTCTTTGGTTTACACCACCTTATCAGAGAAATTGTAAGCAAAAAAGTCTGATCCTTCATCCAAAGGATTGAAAGTACACAGAACCATCCCAGAATGGAGAAGGAACAAATGAAAACTGGGTGTCTTCACTTAGTGAAGAGGAGAGGAATAACAGTTCATATCCTCTGATAAACTTCTTCTTTCTTGTCAAGAATGAAGATGATAAAGTTTTCTTACCATGTAGTTTCTGCTCTGTAAGAGTGGAGTATCTGTGAAAATGTACCTCATTACTTATTAGAATCATACTTTAATTCTTCACCTTTTTTTTTTCCCTGAAAAAAAAATGTGGTTGGAGGCAAGAGGAGGTTGAAAAGCCCTATCATCAGATCAAGCACTAGTTGCTCCCAGGTCCTACTAAGCTCATGTGGTACTGATAGGTTGCACTGCTCAGAAGAGTGTCAGCAACCAGTAAGCCTTGTAAAATCAAGGTCTGCTCTATTTGGGAAACTCAGTAAGTCTAATGGATCTGGGTATGTTTGGCTGGAATTGGAGTTGACTAGGATAACACCTATGAGGTAAGAAAAATAGCAATTAACACATTGGTGCCTTAGGAAATTAACACAACAGTTCAAATTATGTGGGAACCACTCTGATTATTACCTTTTGTTTTCCTTTCCTCTTTTCCTATTTGTCGTCTTTGAACTGCATATCAAGAAAATGGATATTGATTTTTAAAATGCTGGTCTCTAGAACCAAACAGTATTAAAAAATAATACCTAGTCAAAAGGTCTAAAGTAAAATCCTACTTACTTATTTCTCTTGAAGGAATAAAGTAGTGTATTAAAATGTTTACTAAAGCAAAAGACCTTCGGAATTCAAATGCAGAAGATACAATTTTTATATGTGGAGAGAATGAAGCTGTAACTGGCATTAGAATAAGAATGTCAGTATCTTCTCCATAAAGTGAGGAAGGTAGTTGTATATTGTTGCAATAGTGTTTGCTCAGTTTAAATAGCGACCTAACTATTAATTTGGAATTAGTGACCTACTAGACAGTGGACTGGAGAGCTGAGTTCATTACTTCCCATGCACATTTCCTGAACATTATCATCAAACCCCTTAATGTATCCTAAGCACTGGATTCACTTCTGGCAAGGAACAGGCTACTGAGGTTCTCAGATAATGTAGTGATCGTGGATTATTTTTATTTCATTGATTTGCCTTTGTGCTTGAGGAGAATTCTTTTTTTTTTTTTTTTTTTTTCATGAACAACATTTTATTTACACTGTATTGTGGAAGTATAACAAATACTGCAGGTTGTATAAAACTAATGTAAGTGTATGAAGTTGTAACTTCTGTAGTCCAGATGTATTGAAAAAGAGAATTTTCATTCTGCGTTTAGCTACACACAATTTGGAAACCATAGGTAAGATATCCTGCCAGGAGTCTTTGTGTAATTTGTTCTTAAGAGACTAATGATCTGCTGAATATTCTGCAAATATTTATGATTAGCAAACTAACATCAACCAAGAAAAGAAATACTTAAAAATACATACCACTAACATGTAATTCTGATGTAAAATTAGGGCTCTTGATTGGGATTAAATGACTAATTAGAAAGGATGGTTTGCGTAACTTGTCTGCTATGCCAGAACTTTTGCCATGACAAATAATAAAGCAAAAGCACTGAGACAAAACTGTTAACAGTTTGAGACGTTCACCCTCTATGGAGGATCACAACCTGGTGATTAGGAATGAAAAATTTAAAAAAACAAAGCAACAATTTTAGAAGCCTGATGGAAGGAGAACAATCACCCTTTTAACACATCTGGACACAAGATTTATAGTATTGAAACACTACTGGCAGAGTAACATGCTGAAAACATCAGGAAACAATTCTGGAAAGGAACAGTACAATTTAAATCCTGACCTAAAATGTTCTTTTCATATCTTAGCCTTGAACCAGTTGACCAGGTAGAAGAGATTGTGATGTCTTCTGTGGTAGACCCAAAATATAATTACAGATGCATAACCAAAGTTAATCAGCCACAAAGCATACATCTGTAGGGAGCTGCTCACAGAGTTTTAGGTTGTTAAGCAAAAAAAATTCAGTGCAGCTGTGCTGAAACTCTATTACCTCTTATTTTCACCTTTTAAAACTGCTTTTCTAAAAGAAGTCACATGTTCAAGTATATTTTGTTTGAAGAGGTAATTTTTGAAAATGCAACTTATTAAACTGTAGTGGGTTTTATGTGTTCTGTACCTTATCAGATTGTGGTAATGGCCACATTACATTCTGCCTGGTATAAATGCTTCAGAGTTCACAGCTTCTTAAGAAAGTGAACTGGAATCTTTTTTCTTGGTGGATCACCAAATAAGTGGTCACCTATTACAAACACAGGGGTTTTATTAGTACTCATAAGAGATGTATGTATGTAAATGTACAATTTGACCTAAGGCATTGGCTGAAACAACTTTTCACTTGCAAGTCCCCTATGTTTGTTATGGAGATCCCTGAAAGACAATAAAACTCACAATGCTGTTGTTTGCAGTGCTACTTTTCAGAGTAAAGCAGCATCTTAAAGGATTTGGTTCCCAACAAGTTAAAGGAAGGAGCCGCCCTGTCACTGTCACTCTTGCTTTCCCCTTCAGATGCATCTGTGTTTAGAATTGTCAACTAATGATGAAATAATTTGACTGTGAAGTCACCCCACTGCAGTATTTCTTCTTAATGTATTATACAAAGGTCTCCACAGATATGTCCAAAACATCTTGATATTGAGACTGACAAAATCACTTTCCATAGTATTTTGTCTGCCTGCAGCAACTCTACTGAATGCAAAAACAGGAAAGACATTTCTGTGAGCAAGTCAGGAATGCCTGGCACTGTCCACAGGTGCGGTTCAGTCTTCTGCTTATGGGGGGAGAAGCAGGGAGGTATGCAGGAAAACCCTTCTTTCCGAGTTTTACAGTTCTTGGAGCTCATGTTTCAATGTCAGCATTTCTGCTGATACAAGAAACAGCCAGGTAGCAAGTAGCAAGCAGAAACTATGTGCCTCATGTGGGAGAATACAGGGTGTTTGGTTCAGGGACAAAGCTCCTACCAAAATACAAATACATTAGTAGATTCAGGAAGGGCTGGGCCCTGACAGAGAGGTTGTGTTATAGTTTGTGGAATATAGAAGAGAAGAAGAGGAAAGTTCGGCCTGCTGAGTACAGGTGGGCAAAAATAGTTAGAGTGGTTCACTTACAGTTAAAACAATTGTCCTATCCCACAGTGTGCGACTGGGGAATCATAAAGCATGCTGGGCACATAGTATAATTTCCACAGCTACAAAAACCATGATGTGTGAAAATATGGATTTTGGGACTTGAGGGATGCAGGTCCCAGAATAGAAGACATGCCTCAGTGCTGATCCTAAGGCTCATATAACACCATCAAATATTGAAGAGTAATACAAATCTCACAGGATTTTGCTTAGTGGAATGTTGTTAATCAGTGATAGAATAAGATTGCAGTTTTCAAGAAGGAAGCCTTCACTACTTCTCAGAAATACCAGTACCTCAGTTCTGGACAAAACTTTGTAATTAGCAAAAAACCCTTGTATTTCACACACACAGCTCATGACAGCAAAATCTAGAGCTGTTTATTGCAAAGACTTCTGCTCATTTACATTCCCTAAAGCCTTTATACTGACTTAGGTAGTGGTGAATTGAGCCTTGTAGTGACCTGGGGAAGTAAGCTGACACTAATAAATACGGATTGTTTGTTCCGTCTTCAAGCAAACCTTTCACTGCTTTTATTGAATGATAACAATGAAAAACTATATGGATCTATGAGTCTGATTCATTGGTAAATTATGTCAATCTAAATTAGGAATAATAGTACTTCAGGAATAATGACAGCAAAACTAAAGTAAATAAAAGAAAGGCTTGCCTCAAACTTTAGAAAAGTTAGTAAAGCATAATACAAGGGCAAAAATGGCTTTTGAACTTTGAGGCCTTTCCTAAACCAGTGACAGAAATAGATCAATCACTGTGGCTTCACTTATTTTTCCCTATAGGACAAAAACCACATCTTTGGCAGGAGATTATTATCTTGTCTTCACTGCTTTCCTCTTCAATTTGTTAAGTAAACCATTTCATTTTTGCTCAGAATTATCTAATTTTCTTCCTTGGTCAGTATTTGTTACATTGCCATATAATCAGCTGTAGATGAGCAATTTTCATTAGGGAAAACTGTGATGAACTCAGTGCATTGAATTTAGCTATCTGGGGAAAAATCCTGACAAAACTGATACTCTCAAGCCATTGATTGCTGTGTCTGTGATCTCCATTGAATGACCAGATAAAGATCAGACAATAACAGCGTTGTGAACTCATGACAGATCTGTACTGAGACCTTGTGACTGGCTCAAGGGCATTCTTACTAATTAGTCTGACGAGGCTTTTAGCATTTTTAGTGCTGTTATTGAAGATGAGAGGCATTAATCATCAAGCCAGATGACCTGTTCTTGTTAAAGAGGTACGAATGACTAATGCACATTCCCAACCAGAAGAGACAAAGAAAGATGACAAAATAACTATCTAAAGGCAGAATAGCAAAATTATATTTGGATGTGAAGCAGGCCAGAAATATTCAAATACTACCAGCCTGAATTTTTAAAGTAACTTTGAATAATTATTTGACCCCTCCCAACATCTAAGTGCATGTTAAATGAACATGAAAGAAGAACTGGAGGCGAAATCTTGATCTCTTTAAGTTAGCATTTTAACCCAAATGTGTTTCCAGATTCTAAATAATGATCAGTAGTTACTAACAGTGCTGTTCATCTTTCCTATAAAAATTGCAAATACTTGCAATCACTGCAAAGCAAAGATACTATTTGACTAATGCGAAGCTTGCCACATTGCATTATGCCATTTTTTTGAACTAAAGAAAATAGTGCTGAGAGGAACTGTGAAAGGTCATCCAATCCATGTTGGTACTCCACTGGTCCATTTATTCTAGTGCCTTGCCTGTGGTAGTTGCCCAGTCTACTCAACAAGTTCCTGATTTTACCAGTTTATACTGTTTACATGAACTAACAAAACTGAAAGAAAAAAAAATCTGCCAGTCTTTTAATTTCAGAACTGTGATTATTTCTACTCCTATCTCTTTACATGATAAGTAGCACTTAACTCTATCTTTAACTAAAATCTGTCGTAAGGGAAATTGTGTGGGCAAATATGCATGTACACTTTATTCCAGCTACAGAAAAGAGAGGGATTCCAGATCAAGGCAGTCAAGAATCCGCAAGGATGAAGAGGGGCAAAATTAAAGATAAATATTTCATAAACACTTTAAAATATTGCTTTTTAGTCTGGGCATTACAGGGAGGGTGGGAGGCCTGGTGGTAGGTTGTACCAAGTAGGAAAACTAATTGCATAGAACAACATAATGATTGCAAAAACCCCTGCCTCTAGTGATTTGGATTTTTCACTTCCTGCACCATTTAAAACATGTTGCAGTGAGGCTATTAAATCAGAATATACCCTTAACAGGACTGAAAATAAGTGAGTCAATGCTCTTTGAGGTTTTGTGTTCCTGCCTAGACTTACTGGGTATAATTCGGTTGTCCAGGCATAAGTGTGTACTGTCATTTGCGATGCCCTAGGGTATCTCACCTGTTTCCATCTACATCTTCTGAAGGGTAGTGGTCTGCTGTACCAGCCAGGTCCAGTGTCATTTCTGCCAGCCCCATGCAGATGTTTTGAAAAGCCTACAGCATCTCAAATGGCTGTAGACTGAACCCCACCTACTGTGTTCATTTGTAGCTATAAACCACAACTCGTGCTAGAATAGTGAAAAATGGCCAAAGAGTGCCATTGGGAGTGTTGAGAGGGCACGTTTCTTCAGCCCTTTTGCAGGGCAGGAGATCATAGAATCATAGAATCACAGAATGGTTTGGGTTGGAAGGGACCTTAAAGATAATCTAGCTCCAACCCCCCTGCCATGGGCAGGGACACATTCCACTAGACCAGGATACGGAGACATCTCACATTTGCCTTGCGTCCTGTCAAGATTTGATGATGTTTTCTGTAGCGGGGGAATCTGATCTCTGTGTCCTTCTATACTGTACAGTAGATCAGGAAACTTCCCTGAAGTTAATGGTTTGACAGTCTCCTTGTCATATCTTCTCTTCCACCTATAGTTGCTCAGTTAGATGGACTCCCAACAGTAGTGTGATAATTTTGTTTCATTACAGTGTGTAAAGTAACTGTAATTCCACAACAGGTTGCCAGCATCCTCCAATATGTTCACCCTTTATTATAGCAGATTTCAGCATCTGACCCTCCCTGTACTGTATAGCTTTCTAGGAACTCCTTTCCAGCTATTGAAATAGATCTTGTCTGTGGTGTGAGGCTTTGAAGAGAAATGCACTTTAGACAATCCTTGTAATTTTTTTACTTACCTATATATCTTTTCATAATTGTCAGTGAATAACTCATTAAGGGTCATACCTATATAAGTATATCAAGAAAAGTGGTATTCTTCATTAAATCATTAATTACCTTCAGACAACTGTAAATTAAGCTGTATAGAAGCATGCATTGGTTCAGACCACTATTGCATGGAAAAGGTCTCTCTTCAATTCTAGGAATTAGCTTCTTGCCTTTATTCATTTTAGGAGTAAAAGCATATAGTTTTATTCCTGCTTGGGTGTTTTTAAGATTTTGTCTGCTGTCCTTCTGCCTTCTCACCTTTCTTTAAATGCTCTTTCATTTCCCACTGAAGGAATATTCTATTCAAAACTCTCAATATAGGCGTTGTTGAAATCTTTTCCATAACATGATTAGCTCAGTGATAAGAAAGTTAAGAAAGTCTTTTAGAATCCCTCTGGACTGGAGGGAATCCCTCAGAAGTCCTTGCGGCACCTTGAAAAAAATTCTGTCTAATCGAATGTATTTGAGACAGCAAGAAAAGGAATTAGGTCTCAAGTTATGGCCGGTATGGATTGAAGAATATAATAGATAATCCTACCCTTTACTGGACCCATTTTCATTGGGTTTAGAGTTTACCTTGCTCACCATTCTGGGTGATAAACCCAGAAGTATTGCACTAGTGTTTAAAACAGTGTTAAAAGATGAGAATCTGAGAATCATAGAATATCTTGAGTTGGAAGGGACCCATAAGGATCATGGAGTCCAGCTCCCTGCTCCTCACAAGCCTAAAACTAAACCATATGACTAAGGGCATTGTCCAGACGCTCCTTGAACTCTGACAGGCTCGGTGCCATGACCACTTCCCTGGGCAGCCTGTTCCAGTGACCGACCACCCTCTCGGTGAAGAACCTTTTCCTAATGTCCAACCTGAACTCCCCCTGATGCAGCTTCATTCCACCTCCTCATGTCCTGTTGCTGGTCACCAGAGAGGAGATCAGCACCTCCCCCTCCGCTGCCCCCCTTGAGGAAGCTGTAGCCTGTGACGAGGTCACTGCAGGTGAAGAGGTGACTACATATAAGAGGGGTGAAAAAAGTACAAATACAAAATGATGGTAAGTAGGCAAAAATTGAAGTTGCAGTGTAATTGGACACACAAGACAAGATTCTGTTTTCCTTGTGCTTGTTCCTGCTCTTAAATCTCTAGGTATATACTTCCCCAAGCAAACAGTCTGTAAATAGGGTGCCAGCTATCTAGGTTTCCTAGGCGATAAATGCAGTTATGCTCACAAGGTGAGGGTGTCCAAACTGTTGCCAGTCATATGATATGTAATGCATGCTGACCACAGGTTACAGAAATGAAGGGGACTACAGCCATCTAACTGTTCCTGGTAAATCCTCTGTTGCTCATATTTTCTGTCCCTCTTTCTTCCTATAGTTCTTCAGATTCATGCAACCTCTGACTGAAATTCTTGTCTCACACAGTTTGCCAACATCGATATGTTTGTGTCCAAAGACACTAAATAAACCCACGTAAATGTGGGATGCTTAATACCATCTTATCTGGAGTAGAGATTTCTGCTCTGGTAAATTACCTTTATCTTTGGTTTATTGCCTCTGCAATGTCATGTAAGTGCTCCTCTATAAATAGAGTGTACTTAGAAACAACGGCTATAGGCTGTTGATTCATGAGTTCACTCTATTGAAGAAGTCTGCTTTCAGAAGAGCAATGTATAATTCTCCTTTTTATAAAAAGGATTATTTTCACTGAAAAATAATGTGTTTTACACAACAAGTTAGCTTCCAAGAGCATGATTAAGTTAATCAAAAGGAGAGAAAGGAGTCATGTTTTCCTTCTGTACATCTATATATTTCCATACAATTTTCCTTTCAAAACATGGTGAAAGATATGTCAGGCTCAGTTTGGGTTAAACGGCACACAGCTCTGGGTTTTCCCAGCTGTCACTGAACACTGTACTCTACAGGCACAATCTGCTACTTGAAACACCAGTATGAAGATTTCGTTCCAATAATAGTAATAGCTTAGTACATCATCTGCAGTTTGTGCACCATTTAATACATTTCAGCAGACTCTTCTCTTCTTCCGTAAGTCTTCAAGTAAAGGAAGGAAGAGGTGGAACCACTACCTTAGGATGGTCCCTGGCCTCTCTTTTTCCTTATGTTTTTTAGTTGTTTAGGAGGGTGCCATACCTCTGCCAGTAATTTCCAATTTTAAGATCATTCTTAAGATACCTAGATAAAAAAAGGAAATAATGAAAAAGAGGGAGAGACAGACAACTGGGAACTTTTGAAGAAAGCCCTTATTAGCATACAGGATATCCTTCATAAACAGCTACACCAATTTCTTTCTATAAAAAATTGCTAAAGAAGCCTAAAGGGGCCAACTGTCTTTGTGTTCTGCTGTAAATGAAGAGTTACTCCACCACATAAAGTGACGTAGCTGGTATAGTTAAGTGTAGGATTAGTCCCAAGAACCTTTGTCTCAGAAAAAACCCAGCTGAAAATACAACTAACAGTTTAATTCCTTCCAGATTTTTTTTTATGTAAGCTGCCTAATACATCTGTGTTTTTTAGCTTTTTTTCTTTTCAAAACTACATATGACATGTGGAAATGTACCAGGTTTTACAAGCTCAATTGAAGTAACTCCCATAGCATCCAAAAAAGGAAAAATTATGTGAGATAGTCAATGGAATTGATGAAATCCAGAGGAGCCCAGCAATAACATGGGCCAGCTCCATCAGCACTGGTGAGTGCATCCCATCCAGTCCTGTGGACTTGTGCATGACCAGTTTGTTTAAATGTTCCCTAAACTGATTCTCCTCTACTGAACCTGTCTTCATTGCCACAGCCTGGGCTATAGGAAATCTGTGCTGGAACCCTGGGTTTGTAGTGAGACCCCTAAGAGATACTGTCTTATCATGTCCTTTTCTGTAAAACGGAAATAACAATACTGAACATGTTTTCAAAATAGTGTGGATGCACATGTGAATGCTATAAAAGAATGACTTTTTATTATTACTCTCAGTACATATGAGTGAAAATGCTAGTAGAGTTAAAGTCACATGTGCTAATTAGTCATGCTGGTTTTTATTGCCTTCAAGTCTACTGCAGTCCTGTCTTCTCTCATCTGAACCATATCGTCAACACACTCAACACACCTCAAGGATCCTGTGGGGTGTAATCTATCAAGTGTAAGAGTTTAAGAAATTGTCTCCTCTACACTTCACCTGTGTTACCAGTGCATATTATTATGTAAATGCAAAATGGAGATTACACTTACATTTTTGCACTTGGGCATACTCCCATGCACGTATTCCTTTCTCATTTTACTGTGAGAAAAGCTTGGCATTATTATCATCCTCATGTATTGTAGATATTACCCTGATATTTGAGAAGACTGGCAGCATGTTATTTCCTTCCAAACTTTTCATAAATCCACTAGCAAATAAGCAGACTGGCATCTCCACAGTTAGTAGTTACCCATACCTATGTCCATAGTCAACCGGTTCTAACCTGTGGTAAAACAGGACTGCTAGTAGCTTCCTGCTAGCATTTCTCAACATCATTCCCTGGATTCCTACAGTACTGTAGCCAAAGTGCTATAATTTTCACATAAAGTCAAAATTTGTGAGAATGCAAATATTTGCAGCATAGCTCTATGAAGCATCTGTGCTAAGATCCTCAAAGGTAATTAGGCCTAACTGCAGTCTAGGTGAACCTCTAAGCCAGAGTGAGGTGCCAGGCTTCCCTCAAAACACAGACATCTCTAGTTTTTAAAAGAAGGTTCTTCAGAAATGAGATAGTACAGCATGCTGCCCATACTATCTCTGAGTGATAACCAAAGAAGGATGTTCTGATAAGACACCACCTAGAATAAGCAGAAAATATGGCATAGCTGTTTGAGCAAAGCACTTGGTTAGTCTTTTGTTTCTTTTATTAGTGTGCGATGAGCAGTCCCCAACATTAACAACTCAGTGAATTGTTCAGCTGCAAAAATATTACAAATCCAGAACGGAGTTTGTCAATGCATATTGTGCTGCCTAGAAAGAGAGAGGCTAATCAAAGCTGAAGTTTTATGGACTCCTTGATCATGAATGTGAAAAGAGAAGGGAAAGATAACATTCCTAAGAAATCTTTGCATACCAAAGATAGCCACCCCTCTCTGCAGGTTTGAAAGTTATATTTCTATTGTTTTGCTAGAGGGCTCCTTCAATTAATGTTTTATTTCACTGGAGATGGCTGAGAAAGGTCCTTTGATCCTAAAATATCACAAATTATGTACACTTTTCAGGTGCTATGCCTTATTCAATGGAATAAAAAAGGAAAAATAAACACAGTCCAGGACCGTCATGGTTATTGAGTGCGGGTTCATAATTTACTAACTGTCTTTACTATAGAAATTCCTGAAGGACAACGGCCAACATGGTAAAATACTTGTCATCACCTGCAGCAGTAGTACAACCAAGGTAACACAATATACATCCAAATGTCTGCTGAGGCTTAATCTAGTGAAGTACCCCATCTGAGGAAACTTTTTCAAAGGTGAGGCAAACCTGTGTGATCAAATCTGTATGACTTGGATCAGGGACCTGAAACCACATCCCAGGTCAGTCACCTAAACAAAGAGTTTAACACACTAACCCAGGTAACTGTCACTCTCAGCTAAGCAGTTTTTCCTCTTATGCATATTTATTGCAACATCCCTTCCAATCGTTTCATCCCCTAACTGATGTCTTAACTAATAAGATACAACCTCTTACTTCCTCCCCTTTCTCCCTATCTCCTGCCCTGCCCCTAGTTTAATAAGTAATTATCTATACAAAGTAGAACAGATTGAATGGGTAAAAGAGAAAATGGTTGTCCCTGGCACAGCCAGTTCTCTTGGGATATGGGGGACTGAGGCCCAAATGCTGTTTCTGAAGGTGATACAGTTATAGTTAAACTTGTCACTAAGAAAATCTATGGGGTTGGGTGTTAATTAAATTTAAACCAGTTAAATAAGTGAGAGAATGCCTTTTTTGAGAAAACTCTTTTGGTCTTCTGAGTTTTCAACTTGAGCCATGGCTCTAAGATGCTTGTTAGGTAGCAGTGCAGTAGCATTTTGACAGCCTGAATGTAAGATAACATAAAAATGTAAAAAAAAAAAAAAAAATCCATGCATCTTCTTCCTTCCTCTCTGCTTTCTTTGGTCAAAAAAGCAAAAGAAGAAAATAAATCAAATGCTGCAGTACAACATGTGTGAGTTACATAAGGAATGGGTAAGAACCACAGAAGATACAGAACAAGCCAAAAGGACAGATGTGAAGAGTTCTGAACAAATTATATAATTAAATGTATGTCTAAAGTGAAGAGAAGATTAGAGACTTGCAAAAGTCATTAATGAATATAGAACATTTTAGTTAGAATCTTCAGAAACTAGGGAAAAAAAAAGTGTATTTTTAGGAGGTTTTGGTCAATTAAATGTTACTCTTGGGTTTTGGAGAAAGCTGTTTCAAAAGACTCTGTCATCCTGAATCTATAATTCATAATGATAGACAGTGAATACACAACACCTAGAAGGAGATATCACAAAAAATAAGTCAAGTCTAAATGGAGCTTTATGCATGCTCAGAAATACCTTGCTATGCTAGAATGTTATTGAGTAAACTCAGCTGCTGGGGTAATATAATTCCATTCAGTGTTGTGCCGACACATTGCATACCATAGCAATACGTAAGGTAAGTCAGACAAATGCAAGAGGAATGCAGCAGGAGAGATGAAAATTCGTAATTCATAAAAGAAGTGTAGTTTAAGAAATAAGTTTTTGTTTAGAATGTAGAATGACTTCTACATTGGAGACCATTTCCCTGTTGGCATACTCCAGGCTCTGATCGCAAATAGGTAATAACAATTGTAGAGTACTTTCAGTCCAGCACTGAAGACAGCCATTTCAGAAAGCATTTGGGAATAACCTTTTCTCACTTTGATCCTTCTGAATCCTTTCTATCTTCTTCTGTTTGATCTGCCTCAGGCCTATATTTTTTTTTCTTATAAGTGCTTAGGAACACATGAAGAGATGAATCAGTTACAGAAAAAACTTTCACTCAATAGTCAGTAGGTAACTATGCCAGTTTCATAATACTTGTCAATGGAGGTGATCTGATCCAGCTTATCCAAATTTAAAATGGAAAAGACATTTCCTTCTGAACAGTGAGCTGCCTGATAATGAAAGAAGGCCAAAGAAATAGAGATTTATGGGTCAGCAATAGACCCATACTCAGAAATAACTGTCAGACAATTTTATGTCTTGAGTAATTGCAGTGATGACATATCAATATAATCATTGGCACAATTGTTAGCACAAGACATTAACACATTGTTATAACTGTATTGCTATCTGAATATGGTTTCAGTTCCATGGAGGTCAATGGTAAGCTTTCACTTACTTTCGCACAAGCTGATTCAAGTTGTTAAACAATCATGAGTAAGCTGTTTGAATTGGATTAATCTCATCTAACTTTAGAATTCTAGAAGTTAAGCATCATTTCTAAGCTACATGTCTATGATTCCAGTGTAATGAATGGCTGGATGCATCTCTAGAGTGTGCTTCATTTCATTCTGAACTTAGTGTCTAGGAGAGGTGGGAGGAATCACCCACTCTCCTTCCCTTGACTATAGTGAAGCCTCGATCACTGTCTTGACTTGCTGCCTAAGTTTTAGAAGACTAAAGCTGGATGATTTGTGTGGAATACAAATCCAACCCCAACAGCGTCACAGCCATGTCATTATAACAGTACTTTTCTTCAGACAGCAGAGGAGGCAGACAAACAATTTTCATATTCTCTTTGGCTTAGTCAAGTTACAAGACATTAACAGGAACAATATGCTGTGGCAGAGAGAAAAAGTCAGTATTAGAAAAGCAACAATAGTAAGAATAATGTTATGGATTTTTTTACTTACTAAGATGAAGGCATCAGCTCATCTGTTTTTTGGCTGCTCGTGGTAGCACTTACTTAAAATAACAGTACTTGTGATGATATGTAGTGTAGAAAGTCACATCAGTACATCTCACATCCATTACATTTGGTAAACCTCTTTCAAACAAAGAGAAGGTTGGTAATAGGTCAAATCAGTAACATTACGTCAATAGTATGTCTCTAATTAACAGTTGAATGACTGCCAAGCTCTGTAAATGGAGTCAACACCAAATGGATCCCTCCCTCTCCCGCCACTTATTTTATTACCAGATAGAGCTAGCATAACACATTTCCCTGCAACTCTACAGTCATGATAAAGGCCAAAGTTAAAAGAGAAGGAAAGCCTAAAAAGGGATATTAGAGGTTTGCTTGGAATAGAAAAGCTTATAAATTTGTCGGCCAGACATATGCCAAAGTAAAGTGCTGTGATCAAGAGGTGATGTATGAAGGACTTCTGTCACAGATGTATAGATTCAAGTAGAAAACTTTAAAATACAATTATTAATGCTTCATATGTCCCTGGGGCAAGTCTTTCCTTGGCTCTGAAATGAACATCAATTAAAGCACATGGAGGAGAAAGGGAGTGGTTCAGCATGGAGCTGTGAGATGGTGGGGGCTGTAATGCCAGAATTATCACAGTCTGCTTAGCTTTCTCCATCAAACCCGAAGAGGGCAAAGCTGAGTACTAAGCTAAGCACAGGCAATAGAGCTTCTTCAGTGGCAGCAGCATCAAGAGCAAACGGAGCTCTTCTTTGTAAATGTTTGTTGTACCTGGTTTAGCAGCTAGCAATGTTTTTACAGTCTGGATTCAGAGAACTGGGCCAGACCATCTCCATTGCAGATGCCCCCTCCCTGGAAATGTTGAAGGCCAGGTTGGATGAGGCTTTGAGCAACCTGATCTAGTGGAAGGTGTCCCTGCCCAAGGCACGGAGGTTGGTACTAGATGATCTTTAATGGTCCCTTCCAACCCAAACCATTCTGTGACTCTATGATTTTATGATTATGGCCCTGTTGGAGGTTCTAAATTGTTTTGGAGGGTCAATAATTGAAAAATATGGGTCCCTTAGCAAGGAAAGGTATGAAGGAAGGTAAAATCTTTGTGTGGATTATTTCCTCCATGTTGTAAGGTATCTTTCATTCATATATATATATATATATATATCATGTACTGTATTCTTTTTTATATTTTTATCAATAGAAATATTTTGTGACTTCTTCTTCAAGTATATTACTGCAATGAAGAGGGAGGAGATTATGTTAGAAGCTGCCTTAGCCATGTAACATACTGAAAGGAATATACATCTCCTACCACTCCAGACAAATGTGGATGTGCCAAAAGAGAGGAATACTGTAACACCAAGAGAATTAAAAATAGCTCCCAGTTATTGCTTAAGACCTTACTGCTAATAATTAGAAATGTTCTTAGTCTGATGCAAAAAGTAAACCATCAACATGAGACAGAAAGAAACTGGCCACATGGTAAAGAAAGGTAAATAATGCATTTTTTTCAACACAGGTATTTTTAATCTGTAAAATACATGGTCTCACCACCAGACATACTCAACTTCAGCCACAACTTCTTTCCACTCCATGCCCCCCCCAGCACAAACCAGTGTTAATACTGATACTTCTTTAAAATTCCTGCTTTGTATTTTTCCTCTCAGTAGTCATCCCTTTTTAATGTACCTTTATATTAAAAAGATCCATTAGGGCCTCTGCTCAATATTCTAAAAATTGGTCTATAAATCTTTATTCTGGTTTTTAGAACTGTGCAACAGTAAGTTAGAGTCTTTCAAGTATAACATTCTTCACCTGAGTCCCAAGGGATAAAAATGCTTAATACGTTATCAAAATTTAGTGCTATTTTTTTTCAGTGTGCATCTGACTTTTGATCTAATCTACAGAGAGAGCAGGCTTTTAGAAATGATGCAAGCTGACAATTGATGTCTAGCTTATTGACATTTAGAAGGGTAATAGTTTGCTGGCAGCTAGTCCAGAAGAAGTTTCTGAAGCCTCAGTGTACATATCACCCAAAGCTCTCAGTGAAGGCCAATCTTCAAATGTCACAGTAGAACATAAACAGATGAAAGGTTATCCTAATTAAAGCTGTGATGGGATAGTTCAAGACTATTAAAAAGAGGAAAAGAAATATTACAAAAGTAGTCTAAATAAAATCTTTGGTAAGAAAGCAGAGGTTTTTGTTGCTGGTTTGTTTTGTTGGGGTTTTTTTTTTTTTGGTTTTTAATTATTATTTTTATTTGGAAACAAGGAATTTTAGACATATATTTCCCTTTTTTTCAAGTACATTCCTTTAAACTTGTATTAATTCTCATTTTAAACAGCTCTTTCTAAGCTATTGAAGGCTCAGAATATTTTTCCTTTTGGAAAAGGAATTTCCATTTGGGAAATTCTTGGCAGGTCTTGCAGTAATAAGCAAATTTTGGCATTATGGGGAGCACCAGAAGAGGCTACATAAAAAGACTGTGTGAAGGATTAGGACAGTGCCACGAAGAGGACTGACAGCCTCTCTCCTTATTCACTGCTGTGTTGGATCCCTGTTTTGTGTTGAAATAAAGTCTTACTACTGTGTATAAAGACTCATCTGCCTCATCGTTCCCATCTTGTCATAAATACTCCCTTTTTCAGCCTCCAGCAAACTGTGTGAATGAAGCTGTTCTAGCATTATGATATGAGGGTACTGTATATGAGTTCTGCCAAGTTGAAAATTCAATGTCTGTCTAATGATCTAAAGAAGCTTGGCCTGAACAACAAAGAAGCACTGGGGAAGATCCAGCCTTGGTGAGTGCATCAGCTCCCTGAGTTCCCCACTGAGGACAACAATATTTGGCTACTTTTGCCCTCATGTCTGAACAACTCTACAGAGGGGAATGAGGAAACATCCTATATAAACCTGTTGTCTTTTTTAACACGTCTTGCATTATGCAGAGCTATATGAATCACTATAAAATCTATGAGCTGCAAGACAACAGACACATTTTCATGGCAGTTTCTTCCCCTCTTCCCCAATTGTGCTCTAAAGTGAGTTTCTGTAGCTCCCACCACACACTGTTGCACTGTCACCAAAGGGCTGCCATTGCAAGAATTGAAGTTTTCTTTGTTGTCAGGTAACTGGCATGTTGGTGTCAGCCTAGATAAGCCGTAGTAGAAATGAAGAAGTTCACAGAATAACGCCTAGTAGCACAAAACAGGAGCTTAAAAAGGGAACAGAGACAACTGAACACTCACTGCGCTAACAGTTTTCACATCAGGGTAGTTGCTGTCAAGCCCTCAGCGTGAGTGACTGGTGTAGCAACCACATTTGGAAGAATTAGAAATGTAAATATATGTAGCTTTCCGTTCATATACCACGATTAGATGAAAAATAGCATTTAAAATAAGAAGCATGTCAGCAGTGCATAGACTAATTAATCCCCCACCACTACACCTCACCATGTGGTGAGTCAACAGGAAATTCTTTCTGAACTACAGCCATTTCCCCCGAGGACAGTGCGATGGTAGAACATTGCTCTGTGTTGGGTTTCAGCACAGGATGCAAATCTAAGTACAGTCTCTACTGGTTTTTTAGCTTTTGAATACATTCCTCAATGCATACCCTAAAACAGTGTGGAACAAATTACTTCAAAGGAGCAGAAGCCCCAAAAATGATTCCTGAAGTGATCTGAACTTAGGCTCTAAACCCAACATATTCCATCTTAAAGCTCTAGCTGTATTCTCAAGAGCATGTTGTTATGAACAGCCACAGAATGGCTGTTCTCAGTCTTCAATTAACTCTTTTAAACTTATCCACAGTGTGGAACAAGCTGTCCTTCCCATTCCCAATGTGTTACATCATGACCAAACATGTCAATACTTACTTGCCCTAGGCCCCTCTGTCTGCGTCCTATCAAGATTTCCTCCTCCAGAATAGTGGCCCACCTCCTGCCCCATCCATCTCCCCAGTCTATTCCCCCAGCTGTGAATGGGATCTCCCACAGCTTCACCTCTGCTCCACAGACTAAAGCTGCAGTGAGTTCCTTCTCACTTTCCGCAAACGCTACCCAAGTGCCAGTGGTGCCCTTACCGAGTATGCTGCCCATCAGAGGGAACTGGCCTTGTGCCTCCTTAGCCTGCTGCTCATTGAATCTGGGACTGCTTCTCTGTCTCTTCCCATCTCTTGGTCAGCCACCCGCAGCATCAAGGCGGGGAGCGCGCAGCAGCAGCAAGAGCACACTGCCGCTCTGTGGAACCACCCCAGAACTTCCAGTTCTCTCAGTCCTCCTAAAATCTGCTTATTCACAACAATCCTTCTTCATCTATGAGGCTATCCGTGGGGCTAAGAAAGCATGAATATTGCAGTTTTATAGCCAACTTGCTCTGAAGATACTAGAACTGCAATCTGATTTCAGAACTTTGCCTTCCTGCCAAAAACTCCACCTTCGTCCTCTCCTCCAAAATTCAGACTTGCTTCAGAGCTGACAGTTATATTTTTATGGACCTTTCTGTATCCTGTTTTGGATCAAGGATTCACAGCACTTTTTTGCCAAATATAGGTCTTCCGCCTACACAGCGACAAAACATTTGGAGATGTGACACAAGAGTCAATATAAGAAGGTGCTTAAAAAGACTATGACATTATGACAGAAAAATATTGCCAGCAAAACCTGTCCATGTAACTTGGTGTATTGGGCTGTGCTGAATTAGGCAGCCCACGATGAAGGTAAATTTCTCATCTATTAGCTTTTATTTCCATTTAAAGATAGCATAACAGGAGGGATTCTGGGCTAACAGATAAATAGCCAATCTCACAACAAGTGTAAGACAGCACCCCTGCACCTCTTATTTAGAAAAAAGAAAAGAGCTAGAGAGGTTATGTTAGTAATAAGCACAGAAATGAGTGCACAGCGGGTTTGCAGCATGACCTCTCTGTGGATTTTGCAATGAATCTGAATTAAAGCAGAGCATTCCCATTGCCACAATCTTAGTTGGCTTTTTGTGTGTGTGTATAGTTTCTTCTCAGAAGTTGGTCCAAAAATATTTACAATTACTTCTGAAGAACAACGCAACTCCATCCCTTTGGAATTCAGACTTTCTTTCTTCATAAATTGTAAGAACAGTTTAGGGCCTGACTCCAAACCTATTGAAAGCAATGGCTAGTTTCCAACGAATATCAAAAAAATCTGGATAAGTATAGAAAGATCCACTTCAAAATACGTATTGTTATTGTTTTTAAAAATCACTTCAGAAGATGTAAAATCCTCCCTTAATCCCCTACCAAATTGGAATGAAAATTATTTCATACATTACATGGAAAAGCTGGACATTTACTGAAGGGCAGAAAGGTCCCTTTTCCAAAAAAAGTACTCTTTTGCATGTCATTTCTCCTGTCAGCTCAGATTACATTAGAATATGGAAGAGCACTAGGTAAGTCTATAGTGCTATTAAAAAGCTAGGAATAAAAGGGATCGTGAAATGGCAGAATAATGAATATGAACATTATCTGTATTTAATTTGGCAAGCTTAATACCTTAATTAATAATTTAAATGGATTTCTTCTTCTTCAGTGATATTTCTCAGAAAATATTTATTCTGCACCTGCTAAAAGCTGCCACCTACACAACCTCAGCTAAATGAATATTGTGAATGAAACTATTCTGTTCTCTCATAGAGGGTTAGTAACACAGCCTGTTATTAAGGTTGCCTGACACTTTCCATTATAAGACTCTGCTTCCAATTGCTTATAACTTTGTTAGACTCTCACTGGTTGCCTGCCAGGTGCTACTTCAAGATGACATTTTTCGAACATTTCATTCAAAACAGTTCTGTCAATTATAAAATTACGACAGGGAAAGAACACTGGTTTCCTACACTGAAAATTTTATAGCAATATTGTTCTAGGAGTTGATTTAAATGAAAACTTAAGTTGGCAGAAAGTCTTTCAGTACTTGAGCAGATTTGAACGCATGCAGTCTGATATTACTGGTTACGTGGTTATGTGCTAGAGCAGTGACAGGTAATTTCTTAAAACTGTCTTTGCTTTCTACAAAAGATTGGGCTGTCAGACAGGAAAATGTGTGGTCTGCTATATGACCATTTTTCAGTAAGGGTATTTTTTGTCCCCCAAGACCATATTCCCCCACCATTTATACCAGTTCTGTTCAGCTCATTTTACAATGAGCTGCCTCTCCCCGTGTGGGTGAAATGAGAGCGGTCCAGATGGACTGATAGAGCAATAGCTCCTGTGTCCACACTGGGCGTTTGGTTTTCAGATGCATTATGTTCCTCAGGGACACCATAGGGCTCTGGCCCAGCATTTCTAGATGAGAAGTGCAAACATCATTGCTAAGCAACCCAAATTTACCTCGTAAGTAGTTGCATAGGACCCTGGTCAACAGCAAAAAATTGCGGGGTGTTTTGATGGTACATATGCACGTATTGCAGCCTGCTCAGATGCCCTTAATGCCTCTTTCAGCAGTCAGCCCACACTGGCCTGTTAGA
This sequence comes from Haliaeetus leucocephalus, assembly GCF_000737465.1. Lineage (NCBI taxonomy): Eukaryota > Metazoa > Chordata > Aves > Accipitriformes > Accipitridae > Haliaeetus > Haliaeetus leucocephalus. The sequence continues at coordinate 15,306,466 of NW_010972991.1, read as the reverse complement.
GTAGGTAACTGTGCTTCCCATGGCCAATTTGTACAAATGCACAAGTGCACAGATAGAGAAAAACCTATGGAAATTACCCTTATTTGAATACTAAGCATTCTTATAGGTATACACATCTCCCCATACCATCTCTCAGAGGCAGCTGAATTTACAGGTCCAACCCTAACTGTGCTCCGCTCACTTCCTGGCCTTACTAGCCCGCAAGACACACTCATTTTTCTGTCCGTGTGTCACTGGCTGTGCAAAGCTCGCCCTGCAGGCAAGGCTGGCAGGCTGGGCAGCTGCGAGGGAGGACTACATGGGGAGGAGGGAAGAACAAGGAAGGCTTGTCACTGGCTTCACACTGAGGACATCTGCTTTGTCCCCTTCCTAATCATCAGTACCTGGCAAGGACCCTTGCTTCCCCCTCTCACAGCCACAGCTGAGGCACAATGGCCCTGCACAAAAAAGTGCCCACAGCATTTTGCATCTTCTCCTATTCCTGCCTGGGAGCATTTGCAGAGGTGGAGTGCATCCTTCCCTAGTGATGTTTTGTTCTGTTCAGAAACAACAGCTCTTGATATCAGGTGGAGTTATTCTACAGGGCTCTTCTTCGGCACCACAGTCAGAGAGGATCTTCATGGCATCTCCTGCCTTTCATAAACTTCATTTCAGGCCTCTTGCAACCCCAGGCTGGCTCTGTTAGCTGTCTGGTTTCAGAATATCTCAGGAAGGCCAGGAGATGGGGGCTATGAGAAACCAGCAACCCATCTACCTATGCTTTGGGGGTGTGGAGGGGGTTACTTTGGAGCAATCATCTCATTCGGTCCCGCAAAATCAATACCCGCACATGCCTTCAGGAAGGCGGACCTCTAGTAGCAGGTTCTAGGAGGACTTTTTAGATACCCATGTGCAAAAATGGGACAACATCTAGCATAGAATAGACTTTTTTTTAAAGTGTTCTTCACCCTTGACTGTCCCTGACAGAGCCATCAGGGTGAACCTGGCTGGTCTGACCTCTCTCATCACCAGTGATAAATACAGTGTCTCAGGGTGGGAGCAGCACTATGCCTGTCCCCATGTACTCGCCAGCTGTGCAGAAAATGTCTCTTTCCTGGATAAGCTTTCCCCACAGAGGATGAGCACTAAATGAGATGCTGGATCCTTCCAAAGCAATGGCCATTGCATGTATGGTAGCCAGACTGTGTGGAAGACAAACCAGTCCATGGCAAAGACACAGGGGTGGGAGGGTCTGAGGGTCTGACAAAGAGGGGGTATGCTGGGAGGTGTAGGTGATGAGAGCTCATGAACATCATGCGTTGCCCACGCTTCACGCCACAACCTGTACTGAGCCGTGCTTCTGAAATACGCTTGCCATCAGGCTGACATCTACCTCAAAATCAGGATGTACTTGTGATTTTATGGATTCTGCACCATCTTGCCCCATGGCCAAGCCTGCCTCCCACCACTGCCGGTGGGTCAGGGCCGGCACAAGGAGACTGCGGGGCTGAGGCCACAGGCCCTTTGCACACCGTGCAGTACAAGCAGTGTTTTTTACACAGACAAAAGCCATCCCTGTTTCTCTACTGATCCATTACCATGTATGTTTCCAGCGGCTGCGTGCTGCGTTATTCCCTGTAATAAGCTGTAAGGCTGGTCAGGCCACGTCTCCTGGCTGGTGAGGAGGTCTGTGGGCAGCCACCGCCACGCACGGCAGCTGCTGTGGGAGACAATGGCGCCTGGCAGAGCTGTGCTCTGCGGGCAACCACTGTCGGCATCGGGAAAGGCTTGTCAAATTTAGGTCAGCCAAAAGCTGATCCACAGGCAGAGGAGGAGGAGGACCTGCAATGTGGGTCTAGTTCTGGCCTTGTATGCAGAGTGGACCAGGGCAGGTGCCTTTGTGGGACAAGCACTGGCCCTGCTCTTGCATGTGCAACTTTCCCGATTGTCAGGGGGATCTCCATGAGGAGCCCTTCTGGGTCATCCCAAGGGACCTCCTGATGTTGCCCCGGGAGCACAGCAAAGGCAGAGCACCACAGGTGACCTTTCCTGCTCAGGTTAGGGTTAAGATTAGGGATAGAGTTAGGGTTAGAGTTCAGGGTAGGGTTAGGCTCCTCTCAGCTGGGGCTTAATGAGGATTACTTGGGATCACTGCTGAATAGTGAGGGGGCTTAAGGAGTTCTTGGGATAGATCCAAGAAGAAAAACGACGAAGAAAGACGATCCATATGGAGATACCTGTGCAATTTTTAAGAGTGTGAGGAAAATCAGAGTTCAAGAGAAGCTGAAGATTATGGATCAAAGCAACAAAACTGCAACAGAAGGAGGGAAGTTGAACCTATATCTTCTGAGAATTGGATACTCAATGCTTTTTGAACTAGCTAAGGCAGTACTGTCTTGTTAGCCGAGTTCCTCAGGTCCTTAGGTGTTCCTGAACAACAGAGTTTAAGGATTAACCTGTACATTTACATTGCATATATGACTGTGGATTGTTGCCAGTGTTGAGCTAATAGGTTAATGAGCTGATAGTGTTAATGATAGTTGAAAGAAGAGTGGTGTTGGGGGGATTTCTGAAGTGTGAATTCATGGACTGTGCTTTTTCTTTTTTTTAACCTTACACATAGACAGTATGTGTCACTAAGTTTTTTTAAGACTAGAAAATGAGATATTAGGAGAAAACCTAGTTTCTGATAACACCTATGATCAAGTGTGTTCACCTGTGCTAGACTGATCTAAAATTAAATTCTCACATTGGGAGCTTAATGGCATCATTATTTCCCTGTCACATATATGTGTGGTGAGTGAGCTATTAGATGTGTGTGCCCTGAAGCTATTTGTAAATCAGTCCTCATTGTGACATACATTAACTGCTACGATATGGCACAGGTTAATGCAAGTAATCAAAGGGAAGAACGTCCACAGGCAGTCCCCACAAAAAGCCCAGACTGTGCGATGTGTCCCTCTTATCTTCCAGAAGTAGAGAGCACCAACAAGGAGTGGCTGTGCTTGCCTGCCTGGCCCAGGCTTTCTTGCTTTGGGTAGTGCCAGAACACAGGTATGTTCCGTGGATACAGAGCTGAGAGGAAAGGAGGTTGCTGCACCTTTTTGATGGGAAACGTACACGCTCGCGAGGGTGTTTCAGCTGCACTGTCAAGCTGAAAAAAGGGGCAGGGGCATGTGCTGAGACTGGAGAAACTGCCATGTGTGGGAAGCAGCGTAAAGTCTCTTTACAAGCCTCTGTTTTCATGTTGCTCCTTGAAGTCATAGATTCTTCTGTTTTTTACATCATTTTATACACTTGGTAATGACTACACATATGGATTTCAATAATCAAAATATCCATGCCAGAGGAAAAGTTATTCAAAAGCTTCTTAAAGCAGTACTGGCCTTACCTAATCACTGTTACTTTTAGTTTCTTTGCTTGCTCTTTCTATAGCTTATTTCACTTTGATTTATGTGGGATTTTTTACACTGCTTTCAGCTCTCTTCTCTTTATTAAATGCATTATTCTAGCCATGTCCAGTGCAGAAAATAAGATCGTTCAAAGTCCAGTCATTCTGTCACACGAAGGGCTATTTGTTACACAAACATCTCCATTCAGATGCACTTAATGACAACCCTGTCATATGGCTGGTATTTGTAGTGCTCTCAGAACCACACTACTGTACTTAGATTCAAAACAATTTAATTCCATGAAGCAAAGAACATGCATTAGATGGGATTGTAAGTGTAAGCAGAAGTTGGAAACTAATTGTTTAACAGGTCTTCACAATCTCTTATTAGAGGAACCAACAGATGTTAACACAGCCCTATACCTAATATTGATTTGTTTTCCAGCTGGTTCTTCCTTAACTGTGTCTTATGATACATCAGTGAGTCACCAATTTATTATTTATGAAAGCAGGATGCATTTAAGTTATATTTAGAATGCAAACATATCTTACTAGAAATATAATATTTAGCAGCTCGTGCAAGGAATACAGAGCAGAGCAATTACTGCTTATGGGCCTAGATTTTACAACGTGAAAAAGAGGGTAGTCATTTATATGCTTGTATAGAGAGTGTAAAATACTGCCAGAGCAAAAAGGAAAGATATTACTTTATCTGCATTGATGTTTGTGAGTACAGAAGGTACACATATTAACCTTTTTTGGTTTATAAGTGATTAATAATGAGTTGAGGTCTCTCTGAGTTACAGAAAACCCAAAGAACAGTACATGGTGAATTATACAATGTTAAGTTGTATTACAGGAAAACCTCTGTGCAATTTTAGGCATTTCTGTCTGTGGTGGGTGGCTAGACAACAGGTGCCCACCAAAGCTGCTCTATCACTCCCTTCCTCAACTGGACAGGGAAGAGAAAATACAACAAAAGGCTCATGGGTTGAGACAAGGAAAGGGAGACATCACTCACCAACTTCCGTCACAGGCAAAACAGACTCGCCTCTGGGAAATTAATTTAATTTATTACCAATCAAATCAGAGCAGAGAAATAAAACCAAATCTTAAAACACCTTCCCTCCACCCCTCCCTTCTTCCTGGGCACAGCTTCACTCCTGATTTTCTCTACCTCCTCCCCTCCAGCGGTGCAGGGGGATGGGGAATGGGGGTTTGGGTCAGTTTATCACACGTTATCTCTGCCCCTCCTTCCTCCTCAGGTGAAAGACTCCTCACACTCTTCCCCTGCTCCAGTGTGGAATTCCTCCCATGGGAGGCAATCCTCCATGAATGTCTCCAACATGAGTCCTTCCCATGGGCTGCAGTTCTTCACAAACTGCTCCAGCATGGGTACCCCCCAGGGTCACAAGTCCTGCCAGAAAACCTGCCCCAGCACAGGCTTCCCAGGGGGTCACAGCCTCCTTCGGGCACCCACCTGCTCCGGCATGGGGTCCTCCCCGGGCTGCAGGTGGATATCTGCTCCACCGTGGACCTCCCTGGGCTGCAGGGGGACAGCCTGCCTCACCATGGTCTTCCCCACAGGCTGCAGGGGAATCTTCGCTCCAGCGCCTGGAGCATCTCCTCCCCCTCCTTCTTCACTGACCTGGGGGTCTGCAGGGTTGTTTCTCTCGCATGTTCTCACTCCTCTGTCCGGCTGCAGGTGTGCAGGCTTTTTTCCCCACTTCTTAAATCTGTTCTCCCAGAGGCACTACCACCGTGGCTGATGGGCTCGGCCTTGGCCAGCGGCGGGTCTGTCTTGGAGCCGGCTGGCATTGGCTCTGTCAGACATGGGGGAAGCTTCTAGCAGCTTCTCACAGAAGCCACCCCTGTACCACCACTACCACCAAAACCTTGCCACGCAAACCCAATACACTGTCACAGGATGCTTAGCATGCTTAGCAGTGACTTGCGGTGACTTGTCTCATTATTTGCTATACAGAACCACTAAACAAAAAGTCCTGGATCAATTATTCTTATATTCTTCCCATGTAAACTGTGAGTCTGGCAGGAAGTTACATATCTCTGAAATATACTTAAATGCAACATGAAATATACCAACTATGGAAAAGCACATAAAAGTTGAATGTTATATATTGTGATTCTGCTAGTGTACTTCAAGAGTTACAGTGAGTTGTGACTCTTCAGAAATAGTCTCCCAGTAGAACAACCTTCCAGTAAGGCACAAGATGAAGGGTTAAATGAGGGAAAATTGGTCCAAAGTGCCTTCCTATACACTGGACTGAGGGTGAGGGGGAAGAAGGAAGATTTGGTTGGTTCTTTGTCATTGTTAGTGATGAAATAAAACCTGAGAGAGCAGCAGTCTTGCAGAAAACATTTCTATAACTTAAAAGCTTTAGTGGTGCTCAGCAATATGACTACCTTCCTGTATTTGAACCCTACATAGAGCTGGCAGGGATTATTCTATATCGGGGGTAATATTTCTGCCTTCAAGCAACATCTTGTTACTTAGGCAAATGTAAGTCTGAATGAATGAGATCTGGTCTGGCATGTGCTGTATAGGGGCAGTCCAAATGCATCTTTCCTTCTAAGAGATTACCTCTGCTAAAATTAAAGAAGGAATGCATCTTCATTATTATCAGAACCTTTTTCCCCCTATATATTTCTATTAAGAGTATCTCAACAATATCATGCTTATTTGAAATTTGTGTATAGGAGGGTTAAATATATTTACTCCTGGCATGTGTCAAGTAATTCCTGTTACTGAAAAGAAAAGACTTAAAGCTATATGCAGATTTCAAAGTGGGCAGTTATTGGAAATTAACAGTGTCTAGTAAATTCCAGTATGAATATTGACTAACATAATACCTATGTAAAGTAACTTTACATATCGCCTCACTGATCAAGATAGTTTGAAATTAGTCTTACAAGAGTAAAATTTGTTATTCATTGAATAGGTCACTAAAACTATGAGAGATGATTATGTATGGGATTGTAATTCTTTAAAGTAGTGCCTTCAATAATTAGAAGTCATGCTGTAGAACTATCTGTGGTATGTTAATACCCTTGGTTTTACATAACTGAAGAACATGTTGTTTTCAGTTTGTACCATTTGCCAAACTTTAACTTTGATCTGACACAATATGCTAAGATTTAGGGTGAGGTTGTTTTCTTTTCTTTTCAAATTAAGACAATGTATCTGCTCTTGAGAACAAGGCAAGAGAAAAAAATATATTTCTCACACTTAAAGAAACCTGTATCTAGAATTTAAAAATGGACCTGAAACTTGTCACAGGAATGTTTGCATCAGAAATATGCTTTTGAAAAGTAGCCCAAACCCATCCTAGTTATAAACCATTCAAAAATTTATATCTCATATATTCTCTGACTGCCAGAGCTACCTGTAAATTGTTCAAGTATTTAATATCACCAGTCACACTCTAAAAGCAACAGATCATATTAAACGTCTCAGATTCAGAATTCTTGGTGCTACTGCCTCTTCTGACTCCAGGGAGACAATTGGGAGTAAGGGACTTTTTCCCCAGGGTGCTTTTAATTTCTTCCAACCAGATCTGGAATCACATTGAAGGATGCTGTCTTAGAGAAACACAAATGGGATAAGACTAGGAACTGCAGAATAGGGTAAAGGAGGAATTGTAGGATGGAGAAGCAGCTGTGACTGCAAGAGCCTGTCCTAGAGAAAAAGCCTTCTGAGGAGAAGAAAAAACTGACAAAAAGGATCTGTCACTCTATTCTCATATAAATGAAAGAGAAACCCAGTGTTTGAACTTTTAATGTCCTCCTTGAAGGAAAGATATATGTATTCACAAAACCTATGAAATATTATTTATTTGCAATTCACACATGGTACAGGTCTCAAGATATTCTTAGAAAGAGGAAGGAAGACACTTTAGGCTGACACTTACTTGACATACACAAAGAGTTAAAAAATAAATTGTCACTAAGCAGGAGACTGTCATAGGGTGGATCAGTTACTTCAAACAATGTTGAATCTGGGAATGTGTTGGTCTTTGTGACACTATCTGTGCTGAGGAGGGAGAGAGAGACACTTACAGCATTTGCTGTGAGACTTCACTAAATAATGCAGTGGATTAGATTCATGCTTCAACTCCGTGATCACCTTCATGTATGACATGGAAAAACCGTGGTGTTGCATGAAAGGTGTAAAGTACTTGGAGCTTAGCTTTAAAACAGGCACAAGATAAAGTTCCAAGTGTAACTACTGCGAACATGCTTTGAACTAAGTATATTTGTACTGGTATTTTGTTAGCATTAATAGAATTCTAGCTTTCAGTAAATATCAAGTTCAAACTAATGTACCTTATTGCCAAAATATAGCTTATTACTATGCAAGTTCAGCATTTGTGCTACAGAGCTTACCAGGCTTTTAAAAATGCAGGCATCTTCCTGACAACAATGTAAATATGATCTTTCCAAGTTTGACTCTGAAATGTTAGTTTTGCAATGTCCATTCTCATATTTTATGTATGCTTGATGGAGCCGAATGGTACTGAGTAAACTGCTGATTTTTCATCTTTGGTTCACTGATTCAAGCCCACATTGAATTGCTGAGTAAAGTGAAGGGTTTTTCAGGTCGGGCCATATTGCATAACAACGAAAAGTTGCCTATGCCAGAATCTCTACATATAAACTGGGTCTAGCCAGAGTAAATGCAGAGGGTCCCTACAGATTTTGTCTTCTGGCTACTAGTCAGAACTGAAGCCCCGTTCTCCCCACTTTTTCATATCACAGCTATGTTGATTCTGCTGCAGTCATACTTTCATCCTGCTATCATCAGGTTATAGCTATATTTTCCTTTGTAGCGGTGTTTGAGTTCTTAGAGAAGTGACTTCTTTTTTATCTATAGTGCTAAGGCTTTGGGGTAGCCTGAGAGTGTATCATCAGATGAGCTTTTGCTAAAAGCCAAGGTAGTGACAAAATTAAGCATAGGAATTACTCCATGTACGTTTGCAGTTGAACAGTGTAATGTCTTACGTGCATGGTGCACCTGCTGTCATCCTAGGCCACTCTCAGGATGCCCTCCACAGTTCTTCAGTGCCAGTTCTTGGTTCCTGCTCTGTAGCAATACCATTGCCATCCTGTTAGGCAAGCCTAGATGAACAAGGAGACAGTGCCCTTAGCTCCTATACCACTGCTGGGACAGATTAATAATGTTGCCTGATAAATCAACTATTCCTTCCCTCCTAGCTTAAGGGACTGGTTTAGGGCCAGGGCTGAGCCAGACATTGGTTAAAAAGTAGCTGTTTTGAAGGAGGGAGATGTGAGATCAAAGCAAGATGCATGCTTTATACAGGGCCTACAGATTATGGGTGCAAGTAAAGCTTGGCCGTGGAGGGTCATGCTTAGTACCTTCCTCCAGGACCCTTGTCCTGCCATGCTAGCCTACTCATCCTCCTGCCCAGATGTGCAGCCACCACATGTTGGACTTTGGCTGTCTAAAACTTTACCAGAACAGTGGCTTGAGACAGGGAAATTCACTCTTCAGACCAGACTTGCACACCTTGATTCTAGTTATCTACTCTATCTTGCTCTATCTTGGACTCTCCAAGGCAGTCAGTAGTGCTGACGTTCCTTGTGCCAATGGAGGTGGCAAGTTGATCAGCAAAGTCTATATGCCTGAAACTCAGTCCACTGTGACTTTATGGTGTGTTGCTAATTCAGGTCCTCCTAGATCACAGTTGATTTGTGGGCGCTGGATGAGTATACACTGTTTGTCTGTTTGCCACTTCAGGTAGACAGCAGTATGCCCTGCATTATCTACCTCCTTACAGACACGAAGTTAGCAGCATTAAAGAGTCAGCATGTATGTGAGCTGATGGTGCTTGTCCTCTGTGGGACTTTATCATCCCTATGCAGATGACCACAGGCCACACAGAAGTTTTAGAAAAAGGTTAATAAATATGTAGCAGTGAAGCATCTGGACTGTAGGCTTCACCCAAGGGAAGTCCTGACAACTACTACTTCACTATAGTCTTGTAGGAACGGATCAAGTAGCAGTGCTGCTGAAGCTAAAAGACCCCCCAGTGTGTTTTGCATTCAAATGTACACATCACTGATTAGCAAGTCCGCAACAGAGGCTGTCCTGAACTGTTAGGGATGGGACAAAGAAAGGAAACAGCTCATGTAGGATGCCTGAGAAAACACAAAACCACACATAGACTCCACTGTGTTGCCCCATTTGAGGTGCATTTTGTTGCTTGTGAGAACACTAAACTTGTTCGCACCTACCTATGCTGTTCAAGCAGTGTGTGTGACCCATGAATATCGTGGAGTCCTCAGTCTTCTCTCCGACGGGAAGGAGGGAAGGGGAAGTCTGTCCTGTGGCTTGCTGTATCCAGAGCGTGTTCAGGGGACAGCATCTGTCTTTGCAGAACTTAGCAGCACACTTGTATACACGCGCTCACTACAACTCTGACCTTTCCCTATCATCTCAGACACATAAATCCCTGGCTCTCAACCCTACTCACCGGCTAGTCTGGCGTGATTTTTGCTGGAGATCACAGATTCACGCACCCACACACACTCCAGTCGGTGGCACCACGGACACATGAGCCTCTGAGCTGCAGTCTGACTCCGGTTGCTGCACACAGAGCCCGCACACACAAACACACACACAGATTAGAGAGTCCCTCACTCAGGAAAAAGAGTTAGAAGTGGAGTTTAATGAGAACACAGACTGCTCTGATCTGTTTTTTTCCCCATGCTTGTTCCTCCTCAAACCACCGTGTTCGCTCCATTCCCCCATTTTTGATTCCTCCCTGTAAGAAGTCTCACACAATCCCAGAATTCTTCCCCACCCCATCCCATAATGAGTGTCGCCCCTCTGGGCAGGGGCCTGCCCTGTGCAGTGCCCTGGAAAGCTGCCCCTGGGGACTCGTGGTGCTGGGTCTCACCCAGCCCATGGGGCTGATGCTCTCCTGGCACTGCCCTGGGGGGACAGGGCAGGGTATTCTTTATTTCCCCTGCCCCCCATATTTTCTCCTGGTCTTCTCAGAAGTAGGCTTTGTGCTCAAGGTGTGGACACATCAAGCAGGCAGAAGAGAAACACGAAAATCTGCCCATTTCACCTCAGATGCAAATTACTTGCTTTCATGAACTTACTAAACTAACCAAGTGAGTCTTCATTGGTGATGGTCCCTATTCATTACTTACCATTATGAAAACTTTTGTGTCATTCATAAACTGTTTCTGTGACTTTGTTTTTCTTTGTTTCTTCTCTGACAAAAATGTTAAAAAGCATAGATTTCAAATCAAATCCCTGTAAGAAACCTTTATGACACATTACCACACAAGCATTTTCTCTTTACAACCCCATTTTAAAAGCCATTAGTTAGCACGTTTTGAATCCAGTTAATGTTTTCAGGCTAAGTTTATAATTGTGATTCTAGTTTCCTAATAAAAATGTGAGATGCTATTAGGGTAAATGCCTGAAAGACTTTTAAAAAAATTAGTATCTTAGTGATATTATTTATGAACTAGATCTATAAGAAAAATACAAGTTAGTTTGAAAAGGTTTATTTTTCATAAAATAAAGTTGATATTAAGAAGAGGGGAATAAATTATTTATTAATGATGATGTCAAACATTCTATTATTTCCCTAGGATTGAGATTTGATGGGTAGTTTGCCCTTTTAAAACACTGGCTTAAGTTAAGCTCTTCTTTCAGTTCTCTATAATTTCCCCTGTGTTTTAAACTTTATTAAAAATCAACATGCATAGCTGAGAAAGCTTATTAGATGACTCCTTTTTGGTGGTTTTAAATGCATGTGTTTTAGGCCTCTAGGTAAAAAGAAAAAAAAAAGAAGGAAAAAAAAAGACAAAAGAAGAAAAAGAGCTTTACTAGGTGCTCTTTTCACATTTTTCAGGAGACTGTTGGAATGGAACTTCTCACTTCCATTGCTTAAGCAGCTCAGTCTTCCCTCTCACATATGGAGTGATGTTGGGGTATGCTCATTAAAATCAACTCTAGTTCTTCTCTGTTATTACAAACCCTTTCCCCATCATCTATTCAGACATTCTACCAGTTAGTGGGGTTCATAAACATTCTTAGCTTTCTGAGACAAAAACATCATGTACAGCTATGATTGTGTGTGCTTCTGTGTATGGATATATGTGTAGCAACACATTAATTATGTTATTAGTTTGGGCACTTTTCTGTTTGCGCACAGCAGACATAATAAAGGCACGATTGCTTGCCCATACACTACTAAAATTTTGTTCTGTGATCAATTTCTCTTCATCTCATCATGCTTTGAAGTGGTACTCCAAAAAATTCCATTGGCTGGATGAAGCACAGGTGCTTCAGGCAGTGTGCCGAGAACCTTGGTAGTAAGAACAGAGGAAGAAAAAGCAGCACACTGTGACTGATTTACCAAACAGCCATTCTAAGCCTTCTTCTACAGCTCAGAGACATGGGTTTGATCATTTTAGAGCTATAAATATATATATGTACATAAAAATATTACTTAGATGATGTAATATCAAAAATATAGGCCTAATATTACATTGCAAGAATATTCCAGATTAATATTACTTCCCCAAAATACATTATTTTGTGTTATTATTAAATCGTTTTCTATAAGCATAAAAGTGCAGCTTTAGGTTATAATGGCTGAGGGGCAATATATTTAAGCTACTAGTTCCTTATTTTGACAGAAAGTGAGCCTGACTTTTACCTCAAGCATCTAGGCATTTTTAAAAAGAATAGAAAATGATTGGCTGCAGAGAAGAGAGGAGGGGGTAACGCTACAAACCCAAACTCCGTTACAAACGGGTAGAGGAGTGTTTCCCTTTTATGTCTGGGTTTAGAAGAATTACAATGAGAGTTGAATGTTTCGCTCTCCTTTGAGTATTTGACAGTCTCCCTTATAGGATACAAATAGACACAATAAAAAAAGGCTTTACCTGAGTAACAGTTACAGATTTTGTTTTTGTCCCACCTTCATCCAAAATCTTGTCTCCCTTACACTGCTGGTAAATATAAATGACCACTGCTTCATCTAACATCAAGCTGGGTTTTTTTCCAAAGAAAAGAGATTAACTGTGCCCAACTACATTTTTTATATAAAAGAATAAATTACTTGACTCCAGACAAATACACACATAGTGAATAGCATATCAAAACTAACTGTGGAGTAATTTGTTCAGAAATCAATTACACCACCATTGTATCACTTCATACATCAGAGATGTCATTGTCTGTATTTGAACGACCAAAAATATCAGTAAGGATTTCTGTATTCCAGAAAAGTAATAAGGCTCAAACAGGAGGGGATCTATAAATGATTTTTTAAGGGGGAGAACAGCACTCTTAGCATAGCCATGAAAGGGGATGTGTTCTGTATATTAGCTAGAAAAACCACAGGTGATCCTTCTCAGATAAATTTCACACCTAAATCTTATTTCCTTTATTAGACAGTGTGAGACCAAATCTTGAGACTTTTCTGTATCATTCTACATTATCTGAGTAACCTCCCACTAAATGGTACATCCAAATTACAACACAGAAATGTGACAGCTTATTGAAATGCAGTGTTATTAACTCTTCCTGAATGTGCGTCAGTCACACAAATCAGCATGACCTGTGCCTACTATTATATGCTTTAATTTGGAAGTATTGTGCTGAGCTTCATCTTTCACTACATTTCTACCTGGGTTTCTGATAAAACAATCTAATCAGCTAAAACAAGATTATATGGTAACTGTAGATGCATAGCATGAACATTTGATCCCTACAGGATTTCTCTATTAAACTTGTTTTGTTTTTCTCATTAATCTTACTGAAGATTGTTCTGCAATAAAGAAAGGATGTAATCTGCCACTGACAAATTGCTCCGGACTCTTCAGTCCCCAGATCTTTCTTTTCAAAAGCCTTTCCCTCCCATGTTTCTTCTGGTCACTTAAATAAAAAACAAGCTCAGGGAAAACAAGTTTTGTAGGTCTTTTCATAAGCCCTTATAAAAATGCAGTAAAGACAATTCAAGCATTTTTCACACGTCCTCAATCATGTTTTTTGAAATTTTAGTTTCCAAACTTTAGGCTCCTCCCACTCTGTGTGTTTTGGACCTGTCAGTAACTTCTTCGACATCATAAAGACCTGTTCCTTTGCATTATCTGTACTTGCTGATAATGAGACAACCCTCAAATTGCAAACTTTCAGTTGCCTGGCTATTGAATAAAATCTGAAGCCCTAAGCTGGGAAGAAGATGGAGCAAAGTAGAACCTGTTGAGCCCAAAATGCTAAGGTGTAATTTGTTTAAAATAGCCAAAGACAGGAAACACCTAATGTCTCAGTTGAATGCTCTTCTGTATGCTCGACACTCTTTCTGAGTAGATGGGAGTGTCTTCCCCACCTCTCGGAAGAGTGCCCTGAGCAGTAGAGGTGTATTTTGTTCTGTAGTAGGACTCCTCTGCAAGACTATTTCACTTGCAAGTGGTAATTAAAAACCCATCTGGTATATGTTGAAGAGAGCAAGTAAAAGTGAGCTTTGGTCCCCAGCCTGTTGATAAAGAAATTTGTGCAGAAATGGGAGAAACTTGTGTTGTGCACTTTGCTCCAATGCTTATTCAATCTGAAATACTTGCGGATTCATTAGCTGCAAGTATCCCCCTTCCCAGATGAATGCTATCATTAGAGCAGTGAGGGACATGCAAGTTTTCACTGAATAGTCCATTGAGCTGTTGATTATTTCATGCAAAGAGAAACAGTTTCTGCAAAAGAGACAAACATAGCACTTCACCTTAGACTACCCAGGCGTCTGATTGCTAGATCTCCTACAGGCAAGTGGGAGACAGGGATTCAAGGGCTGTCAGGCAGAGGATGCAATTAGACCTTAGATTTTTGGGTGAGTGCTCAAGCTGTTTGAAAACACAAGAGATCACAACATCTCCTTCTCTTGTAGCTGTATTCTTGTGTAAACCCTATCTGTTCAGGTTTTAAATCATCCCTTCACCCAAATAAAAGAAGCATGCTGTGTCTGTGAATCCTGGCAGGATTTGTGTAAGATAAATTCATCACTGCAGTAGCTGAAAAAATACTTCTGGTCATTGCCAGAACGCATCCATATGCATAAGGAACTCTAGTATCAAAACCTTAGGTACTTATGGAGTTTGGGCATTACAAGGATGTGGCAGTAGCATGGTGAAAATTATTAAGAACCAGATTTTCTGCTTAGTAAATGGTTTTATCAGAAGCTTTCCCTCATTTCGCTGTACTCCAAACTCTAAACTTAGAAATAACGTAGAGAAATGCTGTTTATTCCTACAAGGTTATTGTCAAGTACTGAAATACTTCACCATAATGAAATTCCATAATGCATATCATAAATACAAATTTCTAAAGTAACTTCCTGTAGACAGCAGATCCTATTCAGTGTGGTAAGTGCTGTGGTGCTTGTTTCTTTCATGATAGTTCAGAACCAGTCCTTATTGAGAGCCCTAAGTTTATTTTAAGAGTTTTTTCAAGAAATCTGTACTGACACCTTCTAAATCTTTGGCTTCATTTTACTTTATTGAGCTAATTCCAAATACTGTAGAATGCTATATGTCTGTAGATAAGTCTATTGCAAATAAAGTTCAACCACACATATTATTAAACATCTGAAACAATTCCATAGGTTTTTGACTATCAAGAGTAGTAATAAACAATTAAATCTCTATTAACCAGTGTCCAGCATGAAAGGCTGTTGAGAATGATGTTCAGAACAATATTTTCAGACATTTACAAAATCATATACTGTGCTAGCATGTTCTCTACAGTTTAAGACAGGTAAATCTTCTTCTTACAATCTGTTGGTGGGTGAGGGAACCAGGTAATGGGCTATGAATGCTTTGTGCTTCAGCTATTACTCCACCTCCCCAGTCTCCACTTACCAGCCACCAGTCATTCTACTTCTGTGCTGCAAAGATGCTACAGGCCTGAGTGCAGCACAGGAAGGGTGAAACCAGTTTACGTGGCCACATTTTTTCTTCCCACTGTTGAGGGTATGCTGTGGCTCACAGTTCTAAAATGTTTTGTCAGCTTAACTGTAGAAAGTAACTCAGCTTTGCCTAGCTTCAATTAAGCTTCTTTAAAAGAAAGCTTTTTAAAAAACTTCCAAACCAGATAGATAAGTGCAGACATACATCAAACGTAGCTGTCAAAGTAAATGGAAAGTAAAAGTAAGGTGACTTTATCCTTTCTGTGACAGATCCTCTTATACAGCATTCATCTTTGTTCCATCAGATGTTTGTCTGATTCACATTCCTGTACCAGAATGGCATTTGCTAACTGCACTGTATTCAAACTAGCTTAGTGAACAGATCCACTATTCTCATCAATCAGTCACTGGGAAATGTTGTCTTGAATTATATACTTTTTTAAAATACACTGGGCTTTTGTCAGTAATCTGATAAGATGTCATAGATTATATTCAGTGGAATATGTTATATATACAATGTGATGTCTTAGTCCCTTCGAAAGCCATCATCTTTCTCTACAGAAACAGTAAAGTGTATGGTGTGGAAACAGAAGAAAGACTATCTGTTTTATTCTCTGGTTCCCTGAAAATCTTCAGTGGGGATTTTTATCTTCAGGTGAGTGATAGAATTATGGATTATCTTCACATGTATTCTCTATTTTACGAGTTCTCCATGGGCAAGACATCTACATTGTCACAGCAATTCCATATTACATGCAGAGGTGTTAAAATTATATTTCAACTGCAGGGGCAAATGTTCAGTTGCCCTTGTGTTTCCTCCCAGTTTGTTCTGTAAGTGAAATTTATGCAACTGCAGCCTTGCTCTGTCCATTTGTCCCTGTCTGTGCTTTTCAATAACTTCCAAGGCAGGAAGATGGCACTAGTTTAAGAAAGGTGAGTTTTATGACATAGCCAAGCAGAAGGACCAAGGAGAAGAAAAGTGGCTGTAGTGTCACCTCATGGTTTATCAAATGTCAGAGAATCCAGAAAGGAAAGCATAGTTACAAATTCTGCAGATGACAGCAAATGTTTCATCTGGAAACTCATTCTTTAGTTCACAGTAGACAGAAATCCATAGGAAATCAACCTTTGGATTCTACTTCTGGTCTATTTGCTTGGATTACTTTGAAATTTTAAGGAAGCATATCATAAAAAGCCCAAGAACTTAAGATATTTAGAGAACATTGGAAAACAAATGACAAGAAAAGTAGTCATTTCCATTTTGTTTTCATCTAAATGTTATAATTAAGAAATGTTAATATTAAAACTGTACTCATTGTGATCTTCATTGTTATTCACACACAATGTTCAGGGCCTGCTTGGATCTAGAGATGTGGGGTTAGATTATCTCTTCCACAATGTGCTGTTTTATAGAAGCTGGATATCCATTTATGTAGTGTTTATTAACTGAATTTGAACAGTACTGGAGAAAACACTAGTGCAAAGAACTTTGAAGTCACCAAAATACATTAACTTTGTTACAAGAATATGATGACTACTGAATCTGTGCTCCAGCAATATTAAACAATAAAATAGTGGGAAACTTTGTATGGGAATTATGAGCACCTAACACAGGGCTATGGATTCTGGTGGACAGCTTAAGACTGACAGTCTACAATATGAATGTCCTACATACACACATTGAAATATGTCTCAGCAGCTTGGCTGAAAACATAAAGGAAGCCCATGTTGGAAAAGGAATTTGGATTCAGATCACCTGAATCCCAGTTTATACCCTGAACTCCTATGTTACTTTTTTTTACTGTCAGCCAGTATATTCTGATCCATCTAATGAAGGAATTATGTATATAAATATCACAGGACACTTAAAGCCTTTCATCATTCCTAGATGAAGGCTGCCAAAACAGTTTGCTCCAGAGTGTGTGAGATGATGGTGTGTCTTTCTTATCACACCTGCTGCGGATGGCTGGTCAACTCCTGGGGAGGTTCCTAGGTGCTAATAAAAGATAGTAATACTCTTCTTTCTGCTGCATGCCCAGAAGACTGCAGCAGGCCCTACACTTTCCCAACACTGTTATGACAAGTCTTGCAAATCTCCTCTCCGGTTACATGGCTTTACATGATGAGGGAAACATTTGTCACAAAGTATCTTGTTCTCTCCTGCAAAAAAATGTAACTTTATTTTCCTCCCAGTTTTGGTATGCAATTTTCATCCTTCAGAAGGTCCTAATATTACTTTTCTACCTTGAAAAGTTTAGAAAACTTAAATTTGACATTTTTCCCTCTAATTACAGTCTTTCAAATTTTGCTTTTAAGATGACCTAAAACCTTTAAGCAACTGATATGTGCATCTGAAGATGCAGACAGAATCAGTAGCTGTAGAGATATTCTTTGTGTCAATAAAGCATTAACTTTAATGGCTGGCTTACTGGGATGGAGTATGTGTAAGGTTTGTTAACTATATAGCGCAGGTTTGTGAGCCTTTCTCTTTAAATTCTTTGGCTGAAAAAAAGAAGTTTCAATCTCTTCAAAAGTGGTTTCATCTTAAATACCCCTGAAATAAGGGTGACCTATTATTTAGTCCCATGTTGTCCTGGTTTCAGCTGGGATAGAGTTAACTGTCTTCCTAGTAGCTGGTACAGTGCTATGTTTTGAGTTCAGTATGTGAAGAATGTTGATAACACTGATGTTTTCAGTTGTTGCTCAGTAGTGTTTAGACTACAGTCAAGGATTTTTCAGCTTCTCATGCCCAGCCAGCGAGAAAGCTGGAGGGGAACAAGAAGTTGGCACAGGACCCAGCCAGGGCAGCTGACCCAAACTGGCCAACAGGGTATTCCATACCATGTGACGTCACATCTAGTTTAGGAACTGGGAAGGGGGGGGGTGGGGATTCGCCGCTCGGGGACTGGCTGGGTGTCGGTCGGCGGGTGGTGAGCAATTGCCCTGCGCATCATTTGTACATTTCAATCCTTTTATTACTACTGTTGTCATTTTATTAGTGTTATCATTATCATTATTAGTTTCTTCTTTTCTGTTCTATTAAACCGTTCTTATCTCAACCCAGGAGTTTTACTTCTTTTTCCTGATTGTGTCCCCCATCCCACTGGATGGGGGGGGAATGAGTGAGTGGCTGCGTGGTGCTTAGTTGCTGGCTGGGGTTAAACCACAACACATGTTTTTCACATATTTATCTATGCAGGCTGGTGTAGGTAGCTAAGAATACTCAAAAATCAGAAAAGAGGAGCAAAGAAAAATCCAGTTTAACAAAATTCAGAAAGTAATCATATGAGGCATAAACTCATGTTAAAAAACTGTAGACATAATTTAAAAAAAACCAACCAAACAAACAAAAAAACCCACCCAAAACAACAACAACAACACCCCCCACCCCGGATTTCTATTAAAAGTTGCTAGGATCTGTTATTCATTTGTCTCCAACAAATTTTTCTTCTGCTAGCAAATGTCAGTATTGATGCTCACAAACTCAGTTAGGAATGCACTGTCATCCTGTTCCCAAATGAAAAATGCTTATTGCATTTGCCTTTCTACATACTTCCCTAGGAGGATCCAAAATGAGCATTCTCAATTACTGTTATGACTGGTGCTATTTATTAGGGTCTGTACAGCTGTGTTACGTTTTTTTCTATTCACATGTTCTCTTGCAGTTAAAGAGCAGCTTTAGCTTGCTGTAAAATTGTAATTTGAGAAGACAAAAGGAATACACAGGAACACATAAGAGCTGCCCAGTGTAGCATTGAGATTCAACAATGAATATCCGAATTCCACCTATCCACCCTTTCTTGTCTTCCCCTTCCCCAGGTCTCTTTTGAGAAAGCAACATATCATTGTACTATAATCGTGTATATTGGAAAAGCAAAGAACAGCAGTGGAATAAAGCCTCTAATAGCATCTAAATGTTGAAATTTTAAAAATTAAACTAATTTGATAATTATGTCAAAATAACATGGGAGCACCTGGAATTTTTGTAAAAAGATTAATGTTTTATTTTTATGAACTTTTACTGTAAAACACCATCATCGTTTCTAAAAACTTAACTGCTTTAATGTATTCCTTGCAGTTGTGCACAGTGAATTCCTAAGGGAGACAGTGACTGAATTGTTAGAAATGCAACTCTGGAAAAATTTATCATAAACACAGTTCCCCCACTATTTTCTTGGTTTGAAGTTCCAGAAGGTTCCAGGTGCGCTATTTGGAAGAAGACAATTGACTGACATTTTTTTACTTTTCAAAGCCATTTACCATTTTGCAAAATCACTCATAGCTAGACCTTAGATTTATCCTTATACAACAAAGCATTTAAATCCTTACTTAAGTTTGGCTATGCTTACCTTAACAGGTAACTTTGCACAATAAGAGTAGATCAGAATGACTGCTGTTGTGGTTTCTTGCCACTTCGTTATATATGGTTTGGTGTTTACTTCAGATTGGGTAGGTTGGGTTATTTACCTGGTGCTCAGAGCTTTTGAAGAGGCAGAAAACTTTGGTTCTGTCAACTGGGATCTCTCTAGGAAATTTCCTCTGCCCTCTTTGTCTCTCATGTATATGATGATAACACATCTGTGTCTACATCAAAGCTGATGCCATCACCTGCCTATTTCTCATCTTGCTATTTCTAAGCGATTCTATGATGCCCAATGCCCAATCCTTCTCCTTCCAAGTTTGCAGTGCACTTTAGGGGAGGAATGGTAGACCTAATAATAGCAATTACTAAATATAGCAATGGCTATATGGGGGAGCTAACGTGCATAAACTGGCACCTGTCCTCCTGGACCTCTTTTTCCCTGAGGGGAAAAAAGAAGAGAGGTGGAAAAGTGTCAAAGTGGTGATCAAATTCTCCCAGATCCAAAATTCTTATTTCTTGCCCATGTGCTACGTCAGCTAAATCATCCAGACCTTTGGTCTCTCTGAGTTCTCAAACTATGGAGAGGCTGTTGGTGAAATACACATACATTCAGTGGTTACAATGACATAAATTGCAAGGACAGCTGATACCTTATCATGCAAATCTTCATGGTTCGGTGAGACAGATTTATGGACATTCTGGCAGGCTTTGCCTGAAGCATCCATGATACTTCTGTCTTCTGCAATTCTGGCTTTGGACCCTGTAAGGAAACTGGCACCTTCTTTTCAAAGAAGAAAGAGGATCATTCACAATATCTGAGTGTCCATATGCATGGTGGGAGCTGCAACAGAATTCCTGCCTCACTAGATCAGAAGGCTTTTACCTGACAGTGCTTACGTTCAATTTTGCCAGGTCCTTAATGACATTTATACCCTTGCAAGAGAGACCCTCAGCTTTCGAGACAGACAAGAACTGTCTTGTTTCTCTTCTCCCTCTCCAGCTTTCAGGATATATCATCTATCTGTCAAGTAATTAAACTTTTGGCTGAAACATTGTATTTAGATGGAATTGTGTCTTTGATGTCTCATGACCCTCATTCTGTCTTGTTTTAGTGAGGTTAAAAACTCTTCCAATCTATTTGGCCACCCAGTGGGATAGTCAGGGTCCAGGTCTCACATGCATTAACTGAACAAAAAATAGCAGATGGGAATAGCTGATGACAGAGTGTACAGTTGGGGTACTTTCTGTTGTAGGCTGATGAGGATTTCACTTCAGAAAAAAGAACTGAACAGTTTTCCCATGCACTAATTAGGTAACAGAGGAAAAATTATTTTCAACAGAAATCATAATAGAATTTAAGGTTAAATTTGTGAATAGTCTTAGGATGGTAAATAAACTACTTGCAAAAAAGAAAGAAAAATCATCAGTTTCTATGTACATGCTCTTTTTAACCCCTTTGCAAAGCTCACGTGTTCTTTTGAGGGTGTATATCCTTGCATCTTCTTAACAAAGAAGCAAAAAAGCAAACTAACAAGTTATACCCGGAGGCAGCAAAACATAACTCTCTTGAAAGCTAGAACTTTAAGATAAAAATGTGCAGAGATTCCAGTATGCTTTATAATTTATAATAATGAAATTTCTGATTTACAATGCTGGTATCATATATAAAAGTTTAATCACAAATGCATTTAGTTCCCAATCCCTTCCCAGTGTTGATAAATCTCTTGGGAACTTCAATTTTTGACCAGGGCTGGCTAAGAGATCAGAAACATGGAACAGGAAAGACCTCTTCATTCAGTGGGTTCAGACCCTGACATTATAAGCAGACAGGTCACATAATCCCTTCCATGAAATTTCCTGAATTTTATTGTTTTATCATGCAGGGGATCTTCTTCTCATTTTTATTATATATGCATTGATAGCTAATTTATAGTAATTTGCTCCCCCGCTAATATTTGCCTTTAGAGAAAGAAGTTGTTCTTCCTCTTGTCAGTAAGCATTCCTTTTATGTATTTAGGGAAACTAATAATCTCTCCTCTAAACCTCTGTTTTACAAAGCTAAACAAGTCAAACTGTTCTTCCTCTTTTCAGATCGTGAGCCTTCCATGTCCCTGATAAAACCTCGCAATACCTGTTCCACTTTACATCACTCGTTATTATCAATGGGTGAGTTGGCTATATTTATGAATTTAGGTGAGAACACACGGAAATCAGAAATAGAGAAGATCTGTTAGGTCTTTATTTCCATCAATTTTCATTTCAGACTTTTGCCCACTGATATGTTTGCTACAAACATCTTTGTTCTGAAATATCTCCAAACATGATAATTCTTAAAATAAAACTTTAATCAGAAGAAATAAATCAGAAATAAACATGTAATCAGGAGGTAACCCCCCATGGTTATCACTTTACAGATAAAAATAACAATCTACTTTTGGAACTCACAAATGAGCAAGGACTGAACACAAATATAAAATGAACTGATGTTTTTCTAAGAATTTTAAAAATCTTATAGAATTTAGACTTCACTTTGCCCATAATAGAAGAAATTACACTTCAACCTTTTGTACAAAACCGTTATTTGAATCAACAACAAATAGCATATGATGTTTTAAGATATACAAGAACAATAGCAACACAGGTATTTAGTTTATGAAACCTCAGGACCTTTCTATCAGCCCTATCAGCCCCCTTTTTGGAATTTACAACAATGCGATGGGTAATTGTATATTACACATCCAAAAAGATAATTAAAGAGCTTTCTGTCCTAAGACATGTAAATAATATACCTTTGAACATGCAAGCTTAATGGTACAAGAATCAGATAACTAGAGATCTGTGTATTGAAAGAAGTTTGAGAGATTAATTTATTTGACAAAGGATCTAAATTCAAATGAGCACCGAGATCAAACCACTATTAGAATAATTTCCATCTAGGCAATGTAGCAGAAAAAGTGGTTAAAAACACAGCTAAAAATATCTACTGTGACTCAGAATCCTTGAATATCCACAATAAAAACAGCCAGTAACGTGCACCTGCAACCCTTTTCCTTGTTTTTGTAAGTGCTTTGTCTTCATTTTTAAGAGAAACTATTTGCAACGCAGGACCTGAAAGTAGATGCCAGAAGTTTCTAGCCTGCTGAAAAACAGCAGGTTTCTGCTGCCACAAATAAGAAGCAAACAGAAAAACAATCAGAGATCCTGTTTGTATTGGCTTAACTATTGCTTAAAAATTATGATATGGCCTGTTTGCTGCATTACTAGTAGCAGTCATTTATGTCTGCAGTGTTCAGCAAAGAAAATGTGATGGGAGCCAGGAATTCACAGTAGCAGCAAAAAGTGGTATGGACATTCAGATGTTAAGTATAGAATGGGAAAATTTATTGTGGGGATTGTATCAAAAACACAGGCACAGGACAAAAAGCTTTTAAAAATTGGGTTGAATAAAGGAAGTAGATCTGTATTTTTCCACTTTTCTTTCCAACATGGAATTGAAAAAATCTGAAATATTTCACTTATGTAATTTTTAATCAAATTTTTTTAATTCTGAAATGAAATTTGTAAAAAATTACCTATATATATTTTAAAGAAAAGGTAAACAGGTTCTGAAATTTCAAGATAAAAATGTGGAGGAGGGGTTTTTTCTTCTTTTCAGATAAAAGGAAACATTGGGGGTTTTTTTCTAAAAAATTCTCCAATTTTTTTTCTACATTTTTTGTTTATTTAATTTGGGGTTTTCTTACATAATTTCTATCAAAAGATAGAAGATTTTAATTTTTATTTAAGCTAGTTCAGCATTTTTATGGTAGTTGGAGAATTTGCTTGTCTATGTATTTTTTTTTTTTAGTTCGCCTTCAAAGCTGGAGTTGAACAAGAAGTTTCCAGCAGCTGAGACATATTTACATTGTTTGATAGTAGCTACATCAGTTGTGCAGTCCAGTCTTTCCGTTTTTTTTACCTCCAGGCAGAAGTGCACTGGTATTATTATGCTGCCTACACCAGATAAGCAGGGCTATGATCTTCCTGATCCTAAAACACCTCTGTGGTTTTCTGCAGCATCAACAGTAAAACTTCCATCACCTTGGTGCTTTGTCAATAAGCTCCCAAGGACTCCTATGACAGCTAGCAGCTGTAGCTAACGCTTCAGTCTAGGTAGTTTTTCTTAAGGCTTACACAAAACACGCAAAGGGATGCCTGTTATGCTCAAGGTGAAATTACCAAATTTCAAGGCAATTTTATTACAGTCATTCCAGGAGTGAAGTACTTAAGGGGAACATCTGATCAGGTAGCCAGATTCCTTCATTTTCATTCATATATCAGCAAACTGTGTAATGCATGAATGTTTCATGGTCCTTTTAGTGCCTTCCTTGCCTTTTACCATCCTCCATGCTCCTTAACATTGCTTTTGCTAGGTGCTAACCCTGTGTGATGCCTGAATACAAATACTGAAATGCAACTTCAAGTACAGACCTTGACCAGCTATTTTTGGGTAGCTTATATGTCATTATATAATAGCACATACGCTATAGATATAGATCTTGGCTTAGCTAAAATAATTTCTCCAGTAGCTTTAATTTAAATTTTGCACTTATTCTTAAACCAGCTTGGAGGTAGTTTACCTTTTGGCTTACTGCATCTTCGTATTTTTCTGTCAGAGTTAGAACAGCAGAGATCGAATGTAGTATTTAAGAAGCAACATTCCCTTCTATTTTTCTATTCGTTTTAGTTTGTATTGTTTTGTCTTTTTTTTTTTTTAATGATGGAACCAGTTTCCTAGGTGGTTAAAACCCACACTTCCCAGAGCTGATTGAAAATTCATAAGGCTTTATCAAACACTGACATGTCTTCCTTTTAAGAGCATATAACTAATTCTCCTTAGAACAGCACCTGTGAGGTATCGTTAGTTTCAGCAAGTTTTGGGGTTTTTATAAAGGCTATTGAAGACCTTAATTTTATTATTTTTTTTACTAATGGGTTTTGCTTTATAAATCCACATGGAAATTGCATGGAAGGGAAGTTTTTAATTAGTTCCAAAGAAAACTTGCAGCTGCATTTTTTTTCCCATGGTATATTGTCTGTTGGTTATTGGAGGCCCCCCTTTTAAAGATGATCATACCTTGATTGCTGTTAGTTTTTACAATGGTGCGATGTACGATTTCTGTGAAATCGTAGATGATCTCAGCATACTTCTAGTCTTCATATTGATTTACAGAAGACAACCAATGGCTTAATCACATCAGTGCATGCCCCTGGCCTGGCTCTGCTGACTAAAAGACCTTGCCTAACCTTCCTTTGTAAACAGCCATATGACTTGTTTGAGATTACTGAGGGAAATCAAGGGGCCATATTAGATTAAATATTGATCCCAAAGTAGTATGCTGCACTTCTCTCTTTTGTTTTTAATGGCAGCACTAATGGCACTCTGCTCTTACTGCTGCTCTCTGAGAGACGGATGCTTCTGGCAGCTTCCTGGTGCAGAGTGCTCCGCACACGCACTTGTTCCCACATTAAAGATGTCATATCCTCTATTTATTTTGGGGTTTTATAATGTCTATTGCAACTTGTATGCCCTACAGTAATTAAATAAAGTTATGATTTTCTATTTTACAGGGGCACAACTTCAGAAAGAAGGCTGGAATTGATCTACGATTTACTTTACTATTGAAGAGTACTAAGAAAATCTTTCTGAAGCATTTCATACATTTACATAATAATATAAGCCTGTGACTGTGTTCATAACACGTTGCTCAATTATTGGTGTCTTTGTAAACAAAGCAAATTAATATCACGTATGCAAATCTGCATAATGTGTGAAAGTAATGTACGGGCTGAGTAAGTTTCCTATACACTACTGAGAACAGCACATGCACAACCTTTAAGTAAAATGTTCACTTCCAAGTTCGCAAATGCCTGGCAGAGCTCTCAGTTAAAGAAGTCAGGGATGGATATTTAAATTCCAATGTCTAAGGAAAAAAAAACTTCAAAGCCCGCAGAGGGCAGTAAAAAGTAGATTACTGCAGGCTGTCTGGGAAAAAAACATTGATTACAGTGAAGAAAATGTCTGAGGGGAATATGACCAACAAATTTGAAATGCTGGAAATGCTGAACTTACTCTGAGTAAAAACACATTCTGTATTCTTCCTAGGTGAGTGTATAAGGTTATTTTCCTTTCACTTTAATAAGGAATCAATATGAAACTCATTGTTTGAAATTCAGCTATATTTTGAGTTGTTTCTCCTAGCAATTCTATTTCTTACAAACAGAGCCTCTTTTAAAGAAAGAATGTAGACTCATCCACTGGGCACCACTTGCATTGCCATCAGTGCATTTTCTGTGTAGCAATGGCGGGACGAACACCCTCTGCTCTGCTCTGCTCAAAATCCTCTAACAGGAGGCTGTAGAAAACATGATGTTTGTCATTTGTTTCCTCTCATGGACCAAAAACTGCTGCTCAGTCTGCCACTGACACAGACTGGTCTGTCAGCAGCAAAAAAGGCTGTTTGACATGGTCAGGGAAGAAGAAAGAATACCAGAAAGATAATGGATTGCAGAAGGATGGATACCCAAGGGTTTCAGACCACTCATATCCACTGGCCATTTCTTCCGGAGTGTGTGGTAGCAGAGCTCCTCGGGTGGTAAACGGAGTGGATACTCAACGGTAACAAACACCAGTTATGAAGGATTGTGGGATACAGTTAGACTCTTCTTTAGGAATCTTCTAAATGTCCCTAGCAAGATATCTATGTATTCAGGACTTATATAGGAGACTGGATTTTGGCCATTGTGAATTCCAGTGCAGGGAAAGCTACTTAAACCAAACCTCCAAAGGCCTTTGCCAGTCATGCTTAATGAATATTAATAGTGAAAGGGAGATTTTTTATATAACATCTTGGTTTATCAAATCTAAAGAGGCTTTTTGCCTCATTATCCTTAAATTCTAAATAACACAACAGCCCATCAATTAGCTACCTCTAAAGTTAACAGAGATCACACTTGTGGTGGAAAGCATGGATGTGATCCATCCTGGGGATCATATGTAGTGTAATTTGCAACAAGCGAATTTATCACAGGTATTATCTAGCCCAGTGTACTGCCTCCAGCAGTGACATAAGGAGATACTATCTGGAGACAGTATATAAGCCTAAACTTTTTGTAGTCTGTTCACCTAGTACTGTCCTATGATCCACAGCTCTTGGATTCCAGATACTGAAGGTGCTCCCCAGCATTTCCTTTTACTGTTTACACATCTGTTGCCTACAGGTTTTGCCAATTCTTTTTGAATCTCCTGATGAGATCTGCCTCCAGAACCTCTTGGGGTAGTACTTTCCAGAAAATTACTACTCACTGTGTTTAGGCGAGTACTTTCTTTGATCTGTTTTATATTTGTAATAGTTTCACTGAGTTTACTCAGTACTGTGAAATTTGGTGAACAATCATTCTCGTCCACTTTTCGTCTTACCTACTGCTTTCACAATTTTGTAAACCTCAGCCATGTGCCCCCTCATGCTTCTCTTCTCCACACTGAAGAGTCCCAGACTTTTTGTTTTCCCCTCACAAGGCAGCTGCTTGCTCATGACAGTTGCCTTTCTCTGTACCTTTTCTAGCTCTGTCCTTCAGGGTTGCAGAGAGCAGCAAAGTGCTACCTCTGCCCCGTTGAAGTATAACGCTTCATTGGCTCTTTTGGCTACTGCTGCACATCGAACTGAGAACTTCAGAGAATGGTCAACGATGACTCCAAGAGCTCTTTACTGAGTTACAGCTGCCAACTCTGAGTTCAGCTTCATGTAAGCACAATTTATTTTCTCTAAACTTATTATCATATGCCTTGTGCCTCCTTCTCTTTCCCCTTCACTTCAGGGAAGCTGTGTAATAGTCCCAGTTATTCCTTACGGGAACCCCACATTTCTCAATCCCCTATGTCTTATTTTCCTGTTCTAACAAAAACATCCTTTGCCTTCTATTCCCATTCCCTCCAAAGGTAGTCTCCACAGCAGGGAGATTTATGTGCCCCACATTGCTGCTCCCACGTGTCAAAGCTCCCTGCTTTACTCCTCATACCACCATCCTGTTGTGATCCCCATCCTGGCGTTTCCCCAATTCCAGCCTGTTGGGGTTCCGTGGGAGCTGGTCCCCTTCCGATCCCTGCTCCACACCCTTCTCCACAGCAAGAGGCCCCTACATACTCCTTTTCTTCCACTCCAACCACTTTCTTGTACTTTTTTTCTGGTTTAGTTCCTTGACATTTCTTAAAATTCAGTGGACTTACTTAAGCCCCCTGTTGCCCAGCAATGTCTCAAACATTTTTGTAAACTTTGGAACTAATCGGATGTGGGTATTAAAAATTATGATACAGATACATCATAATAATGCCATATACATTTTTAATCAGTGTTTTGGACACTAAGTATTTTTCTCCTAATCTTTTCAGGTTTCAGGTTGGGCTCATTTTCTTCATCTTTCTTTCACAATTATTTCTGAAGGAGTTTAATTTCAGGGGCAATTTAAATCAGTGGAAGGGAGGAGGGGAAAAAAAAAAGTTTATTTTTGCTTAGAGGCCTGAAATAGTATTGAGTAAAAATTAGGATGCTTCTTCATGCACTGTGAAGCACCAGTCATCCGATTTTATTTTGTGCTTCTTAACTGTAACCCAAAAGCAGTGAGTTGGATAGTATCTTCTAGTAAAATTATTCCTCTTCCCTTGAGCACAGCTGGATACACATTGATCATGCCAGCTTTTCTGCTACTCTGAAGAGCATCTCCCATTTGGGCCCCAGCCTGATAGCTGGATTCTCTCTCTGAATGTCTCTCCATTCTCCTGTACTTAATAATATGAACTTTGGTTTGGTGCCCTCTCCCTGTAGTGTTTAGTTTAAAAGGATGTACAAGAAATGGTCGCATAAAGGATCATAAACCATGAGGAAATAACCTTTACCTTTGATTTACATCTTCACTAAAATTTCCAAGTTATATCCCTTGAAAATGAATTTTGTTCTGTAAACAATCAAACAACAACAACAACAACAAAAAATCAATGCATATTCTACCTACCACTCAGGAATATTATGTACTTGACTATACTGCAAAGTTACCTAGGGCAGCAAACTTGAAAGGTGAGGGTGCTGGAATGTAGCTTTGAGTTACATGAGGAGAGGATAGAGAAGAGAGAATCTGAACACTGCTATCAGGGAGAAGAGTGAAAATAGCAATGAGAGGAGAAAACTGAGAGGACTGAGGTGAAAGTCTGAGAGCCAGAGCCAGTCGCTGGTATGTCACAGCCTCAGATCATCAGCAATGTGGAATTATAGGAGACATATTTTGAAAAAGAAAGATTTTACTAAAGCTTTCCCAAGTAATATGAAGAGAGATTGATAAAGTGCTGTGCTATTCATGGAGACCAAAGCTGCACATCTTCTGCGTGCTGAGGAATTGTTCCTCTTCTGTCGTCTGATAGGGGCACAGCAGCATAGCAGATATTTAAATCTTTGTTGCTGTGTAGGAACAAAATGCAACTCTACGGATATTTCTGCTGAGCAAAACTGGAAGGAGAAAGGAACAG
Organism: Haliaeetus leucocephalus; assembly: GCF_000737465.1. Taxonomy (NCBI): domain Eukaryota; kingdom Metazoa; phylum Chordata; class Aves; order Accipitriformes; family Accipitridae; genus Haliaeetus; species Haliaeetus leucocephalus. The sequence continues at coordinate 15,277,214 of NW_010972991.1, read as the reverse complement.
CATCCAGCTTCAGATGGGTGTCTGCCCCTAAATAATTTATAGTTGACTGATTGGCACAGCAGATGCTGCCACCACTTACTAATGTCCAATTTGGTAATTTGCATCTGGGTGATGATGGTGTCTTTTGAATGCTGGAATTGTAAGAACTTGCTATCTTAGGCAAAATTTTTTGTAATTTCATGCAATTTACAACAGCATGGCTTGGGTAAGAAAGATCTGTATGTGTTTCTCTCTCCTTGTAAAAGCAACTATATTTGACAAGTTCTGAAGAGATTCCTCATAGACAAAGAAAGATGTGAGAATGATAATATAGCTACCCCTGAAGAGAATTATAATGCAGACTTCAAAAAAACCCACCAAACCCCATGTTTTCTTCACCATTATTTTAACAGAGACATTTGTTCCCATGATGGACAGTCTTCTGCACTCCCTAGACAGTAAGAGTCCCCAGTTGGAAGCCACTCTCCTGAGACTCAGGACATCTTTCGGTTTCCTGATTTCTCTAGAGCTGTATGATGGTAAAGGTGCAAACTGTTCTAGGAAATTCTCCAGGGGCTGCCTACTGTTCCTGCAGAGCTCCAGCTGCAGCCAGAAATACATTAGTCCTCCATTATCCCCAATCTGAGGCTCCACTCAGAAAACTGCCTTTTCTATTTCCCCAGCTGTCTATCTCAAGATCAATAGCTCCAGGTGAAAGAATTACATAATTTTTTTTTTCATGACTTTGTACAGTTACGCATGCTGCATAGCTTACAACTTTTTATAATATGCACTGTGAAGGCTGCTGTTAAGACATGGACTACAGACTATAGCATATCTCATGGCTTACAGAGAACACAAAATGAGGAGACAATTAGTGAACATGATTCATTCCCTTTTTAATACTATAATCTTCATGACATCATCTTTTGTTTCTTAAAGTACTGCAGCAGAGTTACCTACATAATCTTGTCTAATAATCTATCCCATTGTATGTCAGTCTGCAAAGGAAATTGCTTCCTTGCTCTCACTTTATTTGACATCACTGACAAGTAACATTTCCTTTCCTGATTAAAGTAACCCACATGTAACTGAGCTTTTTTTTCTGCAGCAGTTTTTGCTGAAGGCTGTGTTAGAGTTCAGATTAAGATAAACTTCCAGTGCTTTCGTCTCACGTCTAGTGAAATAAATGAAACTTTTTTTAACATGGTAATCTTGACTGTATGTACTATTGTAAGTGATGTCATCAGAGTAGCAAGTTATCATTATGCAGATGTTGTTCGATAATCTTTTATGAGTGAGAATTTATTCAGTATTCATACTGTAAAGTTGTTCTTTGTCCAGCAGCAATTTTCTGTATCTGTAAAAGCAGAATTCAGCAAAACCCCTGAACTCCTGCTAGGGTAATATAATTTTTAGGCTTTGTAATATGTTTATAAATCTAAAACAATGTGGTGTTGCCACGTTTATTCTTACCGGTCTTTTAGGAAGGCAGGGAATGGTAAGCCACGCGGCTTAAAAACCACATCAGAAACTCCCATTTACAAATACTTGGGGGGCTTTTAATTTCTAGCAGTTATCTACAGCTCTTAGGTTTGAAACACAGTACTGTCTGTGAAAGGAACGTGTGATCATGTCATTCGTCTTGCCAGCCAAGCAAATCATATTTAGGGAGCTGTTCTGCAAGCTCCTTGCCTTGGACCTGTCCCATTCTCATCTGACTTCTCCGGGCTTCACTGGAGAGAAGTGTGAGTTTGTTTCTCCCCAAGCCTCGTCCGCAAAACCGAACACCTCAGAGCAGGATGGAGATGTCTCCTGAGAAATACCGCATGAAAACACCGCTTGGCATCCTCTCCCGCACTTTCTAGACCCGATTTCTGAAACTGCCGCTTCACGGGGTGGCCCGGCCCTGAGGTAAATGGCCCGGCCTGCGGTAAACGGCCCGGCCCTGAGGTAAACGGCCCGGCCCGGCGCTGGGGCGAGGGGCCCGGCGCTGAGGCGAGGGGCCCGGCGCTGGGGCGATGCCCGCCCCTCGCCCCATCGGACGCTCCCAAGAGCCCCCCCGGCAGCCGCGCCGCGCCCCGTGCACCCCCGCTCGATTCGGCGGGAGTAGCCGCAGCCCGGCGTACCCGCAGGGCTCCCGCTGCGTAGGCGCGGGCAGGACCCGGGCGCGGCTCGCGCGGGCATCGCCCCGGTTTCGGTGCCTCTCCTCCGACACCGCGGGCAGGACCGGCGCGGCGGGAGGTCAGCCCCCGCCCCGGGGAGGCAACCCCTGCCCGGGGCCTGCGGGCGGCGAGGCCGCCTCTGCCCCTTTAAGCTCCAGCTGTTCTTTTCTGCGGCGCCTATTTTTAGCTCGTCCTCTTGGTAGCATCCAGCTCTGCCCCCTATTTCTCCGTGCTCCCCCCTTCTCCCCCCCCCGCGGTGGTAGGTTCCGCGCGGCGACGGCGGGGGGGACTGAGCATGTCCA
>NW_010972991.1:15179777-15274718 GCF_000737465.1 Haliaeetus leucocephalus | reverse complement strand
GGCCGCGCTGCCCCCGCCAGCGCCGGGCCGGGCCGGGTCCGAGCGCGGCCCGCGGCTGCGAGCGGCGCCGGGAGAAGCGGGAGGGCTGCGGTCGCCCTGCGGAGAGGGCGCGGTACCGAAGCGGGGAGCAAGTAGCCGCGCAGCCAGTGCGTCGTCGGAATTAGCGAGGCTGTGGTGTTTGAAGGAGTTTCTGATTTAACAGATGGTACCGCAGGGAAGAAAGTGTTCGCTGAGAGAAACTGTCACGACATACGTTTTTGCCGCCTCGTGTGGCAATTTGTTCCGGGTGCTCTTTTAGTTTAGTAGGGGTACGGTATGGTAACTTGCCTGTCGGTAGCAAACAAATGCCGAACGATGCCCCGAGGTTTTTTCCTCTGAAAATAGGATTTTGTTATTCATTTGAAAAAAATGCTTATTCTGTTGTTGTTCCTTTCACCTGTGAAGTCGGTTTGAACACTGTGTCTCACTGATGCTCGGGATGTAAAGTTCTTCATCTTGAAAGCGGCATGATTCGGTTCATTTCTTTTCCAGTGCTCTGAAATGAGGAAAGGTTTCGGAAACTGCTTCCCTGTTCAGAGGAGGCTCGTTGCTGTTTGCAAAGTTGCATGAAGATGGCCATCTAAAATCATAGCTAACTAAAATGATAAATTAATAGGGGAAGGGGGAATTTGAGGAGCTTTCTGTGAAACTGAATGTCACTTGTAAAAATTCTACTGCTTAGCATGTCACTGGTGAAAGAATTGGACTAAGCAAGGGCCGGTAAGGTGCTCTTGGTGGACAGTCTGTCTTAATTTTCATTAGACCATCCCGGTAGATATTCTTACTTTAATGACCTGGCTTTGAACACTTACAGGCATGATTATGTTTGCACATTGACTTAGATTTGGTGGAGTACTCAGGGATGAATATTCATATAAGCTTCCACGTCTGCGTGTTAAGCCTCATCAAAATTTAGATGTACTTTAAAGTAGCTAAATCCCCAGAACTTGCCATCCCTACTGCTTATATTCTTGGTTTTGTTAATGAGTATTATTGTAGTGGAGACAGGTGTGATTGTTTCCGTACCTCCACAACTTTTTCCCTCTCCCAAATGAAACACCCACTGCCCCACGACACCCCCCCCAAACAACAGCAATTGATCTGTGGGTTTCTGAAAGCCAGTCAGTGTGTGTGATTGGGATCTGAATTGTGCATGAATAAACTGCTGTCTTTTTATGAGTATGCAATAATGGGGAAAAAAAATGAATTCTTGAGTAGATGCCTTTTGCCTGCTGCACAAGACCAATGCAGCAGGAAAGAACAGCTTGTGTTACCTATGTTGACAGTGTAGTGAAAATTAAGGAGGGAAATTTTTGTGCATGGCAGCGTGCCATTTTTCTCCTGTAATTAGACTTGAGCTGAAATAATACCAGATATTTAAAAAATAAAATTGTTCAAAATATCAGAAGCCTTCAAAGTCTTTGAGTGTTAAAAATGCCTTTCCTTATGCTCTAGAGTAATAAATTGGTTAATTATTTGTGTTGCATTTTACTCTTATGTTGTTTTAATACTTCTTATTATAGTTCCAGAGCTCATACAGATTAATAGAATTATTTCAGCATCCTAACCAGATAAGCATTCTTTGATAGTCAAAGCATATGCTGATAGAGCATATAATCATATCCTTAGAATATACACTGTGGTATAGTGCCTGTAGCGTCTCAGTTGATTCTTTGTTTCTTGTCCAGGTTTGAGCCCAACTATTGGAAATGAGAAGATTATTTGAGTGGCAGTGGGGTTACATATTAATTGTTTGGACTGTCTAGTTAGCAGCTGCAGTGTTTGTACGTAGCTACTTTTTTCTGCCTGACAGGAAAAATAACTCTAATCTTTCTCCATGCATGTCTTCCCTTGAAAACTCTTATTTCTCCATTATTTGCTTAATCTAGGGAAATATCTTCCATGTTGTGGGTTGTTTGTTTTTTTTAATAAAGTGTGTCATCTTGCATTATAGGAAATCATATATACTCATCCCCCCAGGACTTTGGGGAAAGGACTATGGAAAGAGATGTAAAAATACTTAAAAAAAAAAAAAAAAAAAAAAAATTGAATTTAATTAAAAACCAAACCAAAACACCAAAAAACCAAAACCCTATTAATAATGCCCTAGGAAATTTTCATAGGGGAGTGATTATTCTCTAAGGCTGATAGCTGAAGGCAGTAGTCTAGGATTGTCAGCATTACCTATCAGCTGTTAATTTGCAAGAAGGTCTTTTAGCATTTGTTTTTGTTGATGAGCTACTGTAACTTATTTCTTCTTCACCCTTTAGCAAGCTGCTGTTGTTTCCTAAGTTACAGTAACAAAAACATTAAATTAAGCATATTATTGAAACACATGTGGGATTTGATAACCTTACAGAAGCAAACAGTTGCTGATGACAAGCATGGTCGGGTGTCAGGTTAGCACAAGATTGCTACATGTTCATCAATAGGTTCACTCAGATGCTGATACTTTTGTTTAATAGAGCCATTTACTTAAATTTAGGATGGCTTCCTTGTCTACTGCAGCAGATACTCATTAAGGCAAGGTGTCTTTCTTTGGCGTGTGAACTGTTCCCATCGGGGCAGAAGGAGCAGTTTGGGATAGGCAAAGAATTGCACGTGTTACGAAGCTCCTGGGGAAGACCTTCAAGTGTTTGAAAAAGACACTGCTATCTTCATTTCATCGGTGGTGTTTTGTGCCAGGAACAGATGCTTACATGGTGTACTGCAGCAGTGAGCTGTAAATTACCCTTTTATTTTAGCATCTGCTCCTACCAGTTTTACTGAAGATTAGGCATAGATATGGAGAGGGTATCTCCTGGATATCTCATGATATGTTATGGATGTGTCATACAGTCTCTAGGACAGGAAGTTATTTGATCTGCAGGTCAAAATCTTTCAGATTGTGCAGAGGCCTCTGTCACAGAGAGAGCTTATCTGTGACTACAGCAGGACAATTAGTGAGTTTCTCCTGTATGTAAGGTTACTGCCTGTATCTCTCAATTACACATTGAAGCAAGTGATGACCTCCTGCTCCTGCTTTCTTACATTGCTCTAGCAAAACAGAGATAGAAGGAGTATTTGCTATTTTTTGTTATTCTGTTGCCTGTAATAGGGTTTGGAGAGGAGGAAAAAATCAGAGAAAGAAGAGAGAAGTAGGGAAGAAAATATATAAACCTGTGTTAATCTTCCACAGCTATTGTAGTGAGAACTAATTGGAGTTTTGGCTCCTTAACTCTTAAAATGGCATGAGGGGAAAGGACCATTGGACTTCACTTTGTTACTCCTCAGGAATACACTCGGGTATATTTATCATTTGATGATTGAGAAGTCATGCAAAGAGAGGGGGTTGGACATGGGAGCAAAGGGAAGAGAGGACAGCTACTCAGAAGCTGGATGTGTGTCGTAATGGAGTTCCAAGCAGAGTCCTGAACGCAGCTTACAAACATGCCGTTTGTCACAAAACAAAGGATTGTACCTTCTCTAGGGCCAATGTAATGTGTTGTCTACATAGCCCAGGGATGGTAACATGGGGGAAAAAAATGGGATTCTGAGCAGCAGGATAAGGTGTGCTGTGGTGTTATATGACAGGTGTATTTATGTGAGTTCCTCCTTGAATAGCTCGAGGCCATGAAGGGTATACCAGTATCCTCTTTACTTCCTTTTTGCTGGACCCAGTTGTTTTCAGGCTTGGACTGAAGTCCTGGTAAGCTTTATCACCCTGTTGTTGGACCCTTTTGTTCCATATGATGGGGGTCCTGCTCTCACCACACCCACCCCCTGCACTCACTCAAGATTAGGGGTGAAGTAAAAAAGTACTTACAGAGTGATAGTTAACACTGGAAGTCTGAGGGACTGATTTGAAAAGGAGAGTTAAACTTAAAACTTGTGAAGGAACAAGGGGATTCCCCCAGCACAGCCGTGGACATAATAAAACCAGAGGGACACGTGCGATGACTTCCCGTATAATAGAAACTGGTGGAGTCTGAGTAAATTCTTGGTTGAATGCGACTTACCACTTAGGAAAAAAAAAATTACTCTTAATTTAAAAATTTGGAGTAAACCCCTCTTAACACTTGTGAATGCATCCAAATCCATTGTGAGCTTTTCAGATATTAATTAACCTAAATGGTTGCTATTAATAACTTATTTTTAGCTTGGTGTTGTTTTTATTCAACTTCCACCTATCATATCTGACTATCTGCCTGTTCAAAGAGCTACATATTGTCCAATATTTTTTTGTATGAAGGTATGTATAGATCGATGAAGATCTCTTGATAAGACTGAGCTCATAAAATCTTTTGTTGTTTATGTATTTTCAGTCCTGTTTCATTTCTGAGACTAGGCACTCTCTTTTCTGTCAGTTGGAAGTTCTGCCTACTGTGTCCTAGATGCAAATGCTTTTCCTGAATGCACGGTAACTTCACACACAAATGAAATGATGAGGGCAGAAAAGTCAGTGCCCTAATAGGAGGGAGGAAACATAAAGAAATCTTTAACAGTGAAGTAGTACAAGTTGTTTAATACTTTGCTAGTAAATCTATCAGTGATCAACAGTGAAAGACGAATGAAAGAGGACATTTTGAACACTTTAAGCAGAGCTTAAGCTGATGTTAGCAAAAGTAAGCCCGTTTTCTGTGCAAGATGGGAACTTTTTTGGTCTGTAACTAGGAGCCTTAGTCACATAAGATCCACTGTTACAGTTTACACATTCTTCAGTAATCAGTGACCAAAGAGTAACACTTTGGGTCAACCTGGGACATACCCCTTGCACCCCTGTGAAGGCACAGTTGACATCAGTGCAATCATGGACACACAGTATTTCTTATTGAACATGGAAAGCAAAACTGTAGCAGTTCTGTGTCAAACTCAGGATACCTCTGGAAAACAAAGTATTGCCTCTTGGTAGTGTAGGTACCTTGTTTGTTCAGTGGTACTATTTGTACACACTCTCGTTTTGGAAGGTCTTCTCACAGTCATCGGGACAGATTACTAGGAACCATCTTGTCTGTCTTCAGTGGGTGATCTCACCCATTAAAACACCAGATTTGGAGGAAAAAAAATACACTATGTGAGCACATAGTGTGGCTGCTTAATTGATATGCCTTTTCTTTCTAGACGCCTTATGTATACAATTCCCATTCATGTCACTATGAACTTGAGTTGTGGAAACAGAGGAGAAGAATCATTATCTGTCTCCTGTGCTTCTTTGTGTAAAATGCTTTTGGGATGCATAAATGTGAAACAAATTCATAGGTAAAACAGTTCACTTAAGTACTCCTATAGATAGTAAGTATCCAGAAACCTTTATATAATATGACATGCACATAAAGATAAGATTTTGATACTATAGTCAGAACTTTTTTTTTCCCCAAGGCATAACACAACCAGATTCCATGGAGACACCTTCTAAAATAACAGCAAATACACTATTAGTTATTCCTTAATGTAACCATAGCTGTACAAAAGCTTAGTAATAAATCATCTTCATATTTCATAAATAATACAGAGCATACTAAAATGTTAGTATTTATAGTCACTGCAGTGAAATTGGATTCACTTGTGAGTCTTCTTTAGACTTCCTTTGTGATTTTAAATTATTAATACTGTTATATTTCAGAAATTGATATTTATATACTGTTGATGTAAACCTAATCTATTCAGTCATCTGAATCTCTGGCAGTTGAATTCCAGGTTGTCTTATGGATTTTGTTGCACCAAAAAGCCAGGACATCCATGTTGTTTATACAAGCACATTCCAAGATGGTTAATCAATGATTATCACCACTTCTGTAGCATCTGAAAAGAGAAGCTGTAACAGCTTTTAAATCCCATTTAGGGAAGGAAATAGCTCTTATCCAGGACTACAAACAGCAATAGCAAGGAAAACAGATGCAATGGGAAACAAAATATATTTATTTCTTCTAGCTTTAATTCTCCTTTGGAATCTTATCATTAGTCTCTGTGAGTTTTCAATAATTTTCTTTAGGATTATGACTATTATTTTTTTTTTCCTTAGAGCTAGTATGAACACTACCTGCAGTGAAATGTTATGGCCATAGGACTAATGGTAATTCATTAGTAGTCAATCTTGCTTCTAGATGAAACCTCAAGACCCTTGTACTTCCTGCTTGAATATTTTTCAAAGAATTGCATTAATTTTAAGTGTGGACCTAAACCACTGATAGAAGTCCCACTCATACCTTCTGTTGCCATCAGTATATCACCATGGCAAAAATAAATTGTGTCTTTCTTTGCATGCATTTTCCATATGTCAGAAAGGATGATAGTAGCAGGAATTAGCTGGTCCGTGTGGAACACTTGACTGTGAAACTCTTTTCCATATGCAAACTGTCATACCTCTTTTTTTTTTTCCCCCTTATTTTTTTCACTAAGGTCTATCTCACCTGAAAGCTTATAACCTGAGTTTATGCTCCACTGAGAAGTTTTACCTGAAGCAGTGAACGACTTAGACACCTCTAAAATGGAACCAGTGGAATAGGTATGTGTAAGAAATTATAAGGAAAGTTTTGAAGTGGAACTAACATTTATTAAAGCTTCACTGCTCAATTGGTTTTTCTGTTTACTACTTCCCAGTGTCTTCCTGTATGTTGTGTATCCCCACCGTAAGCTCCTACAGTGGAACGTGTGTGTATTTACTTGTTTTAGAGGCCTACACGCAATCAGCAGTTTTTACAGAATTAAAATGTGTGTTTTATGTTTTCTTCAAATTAAATTGTTAATACAGATTCTCAAATTTGAGGCTCTGAATATAAGATTTTTCTCAGGTGTCCCTGCCAAAATAGCTGCTTTATGTACTTTCCCAGTGTAGCCTTGCTCTTACTTTATCTTCAGACTGTACCTGAAGTGTTGGGTGTTAAGTATTACTGTGCTGCATTGCACCTGAGCATCTACCTCCAGGCATGGCTTTCCATTCAAAGCATCCCTGTGTTTAGGGGACCCAGAGGGTACAACTTTTTCAGCTGAGTGCAAGTGCTCACATCTAAGACAACAGTGTCAAGCAGGACTTGTCCAGCATTTGCTCTTTTCTGCAGTTCTTCTCTATGGCAGTGGTGATTGGGAGAAAAAAGTGAAATTTTGGATATGTTCATAGAATCATAGAATCACTTAGGTTGGAAAAGACCTTTAAGATCGAGTCCAACTGTCAACCCAACACTACCATGCCCACTAAAGCGTGTCCTGAAGTTTCTTTGTTGTTTGTGTTCTTAACGTCTTTAAAGCATTGAGGCACTGGGATGTCTCTGGAGTTCAGGTAACCTTATGACAAGCATTCTGACAAAAGTGCTGAAGCAAAAAAGCTGTCCTTGGAGCTCGGGACCGTGAGAGAGAAGGTCTTGGCTTTGGATCAGATTAGGACTTGGATGAGCTGCCTGGACAAAATCTTAGTTGGATGAGGTTGTCGCAGGGTGGTGATAGTGATGGGGTAAGGCTGAGGGAAGATGAGAATGGCACCGGGCAACTGGGAAGACGTGCAAGTCCATGACTTGCAAGGGCTTTACAGAGTCCAGAAGGAATCCAAAGTTTCCAATTTTTCCTGTCCTGTTGTAATTGAGCAAGCCTGAGGCTATTTTACCTCATTATTCTACCTCCTCACAGCCTCTTACCTCTTCCTTTTATTTATTATTGTAAACTTGTATTTTGGACCCTTGTGGACTTAAAATATTAGAGCTGAAGCTGCCTGGATATCCAAAGTAAATGAAGACTTTTCAATTTAACTTTAGTCTCTATACTTCAAGTCTGTATCTGTAAAATGAAGATAATACTAGCTGCACAACATAGCATGATGTGAGAAGATAAGTTCGTTAATGTTGGCGAAGTACTCTAATACTGTAGTGATGATCACCTTGGAGAGGCTCATGAGGACATTAATACTTACGGCATCCAAGCAGAGCTTAAGCAGAGTACCGTAAGGCTACGGACTGAACAACTGTGATCAGACTAGACACTGGATAACTTAACTGCTTACTCAGTAAATAGTGTCCTTCCTGTTCTCTGAGCGTTGAAGCAGTCTTGGTGGAAAGAAATGCTATGTGAATACATAGCTGAAAACTGTATGAAGCAGTTTATATATCCTCTTTGAGAATATTGTTTAAACACTTCATGACCGTGGTTCTTAACATTGTGAAAATAGCAGCCACAGTATATGAGGGGTTGGAACCTACTGAAGTCCTCATCAAACTGCAGCCAGCCTTCTGAATTAGGATGGCTTTGAAGGGGAGAAAAGCTCCTTGTAGTGGTAATGGGACCATGGCAGAAGAGATCTATGTAACAGTCCTCATAATCATTGCTGCATGTAAATAATGGAGAGTAGGTAAAGAAAGATGGGAGCAAGTGAGACAGAATTAAGATACGAGTGGTCTTGATTTTGGTGTGGTGCTTTTCCTTACACTCCATAAGGGAAATTTGGCTCTATGTGTCAAAATCATGTTACATATCTGCTGGAAGACTAATACATACATATGTTGTATCCAACAACACTAGCAATGGTCTGCAGAATGGGTGAACCTAGTGATGGTGGCAGTGAATCAGGTTCCCCGGGTGGAGAAGCTGCATGGCTGGATGGAGCTCACAGTGTTTGGAAGGAGAGTGATGTGATGAAATGTAATCACAGGATATCTGCATATCTAGTTCGGCACAGGAACATGGCGTAGTGAACGCCAAATTGTCTCACTGCGGTTCTGTCACCATCTCCTAACGTTGCTCTTAGCCAGTGTTGCAGTAAGTTTTGAGCAAGGCTTAGGTTGTACCTAGAGATAAGGCTTGACCTCACTGAAGCTTTGAAGGGGAGGCATTGCAAACATACAGTCGTATTGAGAAATACCCAGAAAAGATACTCTTACTTCCCCATATGTATTTTCCCCAAATTTCTCTACCTTCTGTTTTCCCCAGTTTTCAGGGTCCTATATGAGACGTCCTAAAACTGTAGCACAGGCAGAATGCAAACTTATCACTGCTCTTTCCAATCCCTTTTTATGCCCCGAGTTACTTCTAACCACTTTTGTTTCTCGGGTATACCCAAAGGCAGAGGTTTTGTAAGATGTCGTGGCAATGGGCAGTAGAAATGAATTCCCCAAAGGAAGAACTGCATGTCACCCTGTGTGACTTCCTTTGGGAAACGTAAGAAACCACTGGTTGGAACCCACGGGGCCTTCTTCAGCTGAAATAACTGCAATCTTGAGGAAATCTGAAAGCTGGCATTGACAGGGAGGAAATCATTCTATCTGCATGAAACATGCAAAAGATCCCAGTCATATCTTCTGAATTCTTATAACTGCTAATTGCTTTCTGCTTTCTAATTTTCCTTTCCAGTTATTTTAATTACAACTCACTATGGCAAAAGTACCTGTCTCTTGCTGACTCAATCCAAGAGGAGGAAGAATAAAAATTAAAAAAAAAAAGATTTTTTTTTTTTCCGATTCCTGTATTTATTCCCCTTCCTTGTAATACCCAATCATGTTGTAGGTCAGTTTTCTGTTTTTAGTTTTCCAAATGCACACCTCTATGTAAACCAGTAGATCTTTAGATAATAGGAGGAGTTGGCTTTAAGTAACTTCCTATGACAAGCACTCTCTTTTTTTCCAAAGATCTGTAAATATTTTCAAGGTAAATTAATTCATGTTTGACAAAATGAGCCAAATTTATACCTGTGTGAGGGCAAAAGCAGTCACCAATGTGCTTTAATGCATATGAGTTAAGTCACTTTATGTAAGTGCATGATTATTAGAAGAATTTTAAAGAATAGTCTGGAAAAAAGTGACGATAATGGCTTTTTGATCGGTAAATTAATATGAATTGTGCCAATCTACAGAAATACAGACTGAGATGGTGTGAAGCAGTGAAGCTGGTATAAGGAGCTTGTAGTTTTCCAGATGCTTGTACCTGACATTTTAAACCACAGTGCTTACACAGTGGCACCACACAAATTTCAGTGTGTCAAGCATTCAGTTTCCATGCCAGGATTAAATTACTCAAGTTTGTTTGGAGTTCTGGACTGTTGCAATTTTAAACCACTAGTGTTTTGTCATGTGTCCTTGTTTAGGAAGATTCCTATTCCATTTAATAAAAATTGAATTGTGATAAATTAACGATTATGGCTACCTCTGAGCTGCAGCACATCTGAAGCCTGCAAATTTGTTTATGCTTAAGATACATGTAACCGATTAACTTGAATGACAGTCTTATTACATATTCCAGTCTGTTCTTGGTGCATTGTTAACCATACCTCTCTAGCAGGTAAAGAAAGATAAAATGGTAGTATTTTCTCCAAAGAAAACAAACTAATCATCCACTTCTTGATCTTGGGTGAGAAATGGAACATTATTCCTGAAGGACTTCAAACTATAAGCCTCTAAGATGCTTTCTCCAAACACACAGCTATTGAGCTGTGCAAGAGCAGTTAGGAAGAACACAAGAAAGTCTTCTTCATTTGGCTAGTAGATCATGATAGCTAAGACAAGACTACTATCATACTGTATTGATCATTCCTTAGCGTGTGATGTTTAGATAAAGTTCCTGTTCTTTTTTTTAAGTATAATCTTTTGTGTTACTTTTGTTTTGATATTGTCTCAGCTAGGCTCTTGATGTTGAAGAGAAGATACTTTTATATATCCGTAAAATATGTACATCACTTTGAACAAAAAGTTTTACTCTGCGCAAATGAGCATTTGCGTTTATACAACACAATAATAAGTTCATGTATTTGTAAGAGTGCATGACTCCTAATTATGAATCCCAGCAAAGGGTCTGAGGTGACCATTTGGCTCAAAACTTCTTCCTCCCCACAGCCCCAAATAAATCATCTAGCTTGCCTCTGCATGCTTTGCTTTTCTTGAATATTTAGTCATTATGGGTGCAATTTTAGTATTGCTAATAGGCCAAACTAATTTTTACACTTTTTTTTGGTAAAAAATGCTGATGCAAAAAAGTAGTTTATGTGAGATCACTGGGAGAATGCTTTAAAAAAATGTAGTAATCTGTGACCCCGGTCACATAAAGCATGACTTGGGTACAGTTAGTTAAAGGTGAACTACAAGAACAACATTTAATTCCAAGTTTAAATTAAGGTATTAACCAATAGAGATTGGGACAGGAGATTAGAGAGACTGTGGCTTAGTCTGTTACAGAGTACTACCACATTGAAATTCATGCCTGAGCTTGTGGGTTTTTTCCTCCTTGTGCAAGTTATTTGTGTTTGGATGTTCTACTTCTGATCCTTTCCTACTAACAGATGCTAATGCTGGAATGCTTTACCATGAATTTGACCTAAACCCAATAAAACTATACAGAACAACAGTACTTCCTTGTTGAAACAAAGAAATTTAACCCTTCCCTTAAAGAGCTTCTTCAGCAGGGTCTAGAGTCTAGAACAGAGCCATGGGAGACGGACTTTGGCTGACTTAATTTTAACATATGGAAAATGCTGGATAATTTTCCCTTAATCAGCTCTACAAATCAGCAGGTGGTGAAAGATAGGTTCTTTCCATGTGTTAGTGAAAGGTCAGATAGTGTATTGCTAACAGCTTTGAGCCATGTGTGGAGAATGTTCCTACCTTCTGTTCATCAATAGGGAAGCAAACATTACATGTTTATATTTATATTTAATAAAATTAAGTCCATATGTATTTTTTGTCTTCTTCCTTCTGGCCAATTAGTAATGTGGAACTAAGCTGCCATGGACTGGACATGCATGCTATGGAAGGTATGAATTTGTATTTTTTTCTTAATCCGTTTTAAAAGCACATAAGGCTTTTTCTGGTGCAGCACCACTGATTTTATGACTTTTTTTTTTTTTTTTTACATGTGGCTGGTACCTAAATGCTCTTCACCACAATGGAAGGAAGGGGTGCAAATGTATTGCTGTGAGTGAAGCAGTCAGAGGACACTGGAAGAGACAACTGGCTCTGTGATACAAGTCTTTGAGTACTTTAATTGCAGGATAGATAGGAACAAATGTCTCGTGTTCGTTCTGTGCAGGGTGTCAAGCCAGATGTGGTGAGAAAAATAACTTGCATAAATTAAGTTTTTACACAGTAGTATTTTGTGTTACTCCTTTGTTTTGCAAATTTCAAGTAGCTCTATTGTGCTTGCCAGTACAATAAACAGATTACAGGAACAGAGCAAAAAAACCCCTTTCATTCTCTTCCAATTAATTTAATTCCTGCTAGAATCCTGTTCATGTTTGGAAAGGAATGACCTTGAAACATTGCAGTTCACAGTTCAAACCTTTTGGTTGACATTGGCTCATATACTGAGCAACCTGAATAAAAATAATGAGTAGACAGTAGAATCTTTTGTGGTTGAGTTGCTTATTATCTTTTTAAGGTGTTTATTTTTTTCACTTCCCTATATTTGTAATACAAAGGATAAATTTAGTATTATGGAGACAATAACAATGTTTCCAATTCTATGGTCATAGTTCTTACTTAATGCCATCAGCAGTCATTTTTATAGATGCTCTGCATAATGTATCAGCATGGGCCAGATTTTCCTCTGTGACTCAGAAGCTATCGTAATTATATTGGTGCAGGCAACTGCATCTCTTATGAGGCTGTAGTAGTGGTAGTGAGTCTTCTACATGAATAGAGAATTTGTAAGGCTGCACCAATGTTACTTAAATAACCTCTGACAAATGTTGAAATTTTATTTCAATTATGTGCTGGTGTTCTGTTTCTGTCAGAGGGCTCTGTTGTTCTTGAGCATCCCCATACGTGCTTGGACTCGCAGTGTGCTAAAGGTAATTTGTGCCCTTCTATATCTGTTGGGATAGTGGTGAAGTTTTCATTTTGGTAAGAACATACTCTGCCACTCTCACTCCTCTTATGCCGTGAATCACTTTGCAGGTGCCACGGTTGAATATTGTGGGGAAAAATGCATAATGCAGACAGTCTGAGATTATGTGGAAACTGCTTGTAATGGTCATGGTGTGATAACCTGAAACTATTTATGCACAAATGTAGAAACCTTGAATTATGCATCAGATGATGGTGAAAAACTAGTGCATGCATCCTGCTAGGCAGAAAACCAAGTGACTTGTAACTGTAGTTCAACAAAGCAGTATGGGTTTTTTAAAAAAAAGTAGGTGTGGGGTTAATTATTACACTGTATCAATTTTACCTGAATTAAGAGAAAGGAAGGGGTATGATTTTACATTAATGGGATACACAAAGCCGAACTGTAACAACAGTCCTGTTAGGCATTTGAGAGGCACAAGAGAGTGTCTGAATTGCCTGTTCCCTGTGTGCTGCCTGTACTTCCTGGGATGATGATGTTCTCTGGTTCTATGTGGAGATCACAGCTAAGAAGGGTAATAAGATAAGCCCCTTCTGGCTAAAAAAAGAACTGGTGCTAAGCTTGAGGATGAAGCACGTGTGGGCAGGCTCTCCTCTGGACTTCCACCACTCCTTTCCTCCTCAGCTAATGAGATCTAGGGGGTTCCCGTACTGGTCACCTCCTGTTTTAACCTGCTGAGAACAGCAACATAAAGCAGGCAGGTTTCTGACATTCATTGAGTATCTGTCAAAAAGTTTTGTACCGAAGTGGAAAAAAAGGAGGTGATCTCTTCTAGTTTGGAATGAATAATTAAGGATTTTTAAGCTGCTATTTAAGTGGAAATGGACAAGTAGGAAATAAGTGATGTCTCTGTTCAATCCTGATTTCAATTCTACTCTTGTAATCCTAAAAATCAGATTTCTAAATGGTGGACTGAATGTCCAGTGTCATTTTAGTAGCACTTGAGCAAGCAGCACTGTTATTATTGATATCATTATGTAGAGAGTTGAATTTAATAATAAAAAATAAGGAATTATTTGATCTTTTTGGATGTTTTTCATATAGAAATAAAATTATTTTAATTTCAATATTAATAATGACTTGCAAAAAAAGTTAGAACATGAAGAAGCAATTAAATACATGTTTCTTAGGAAGAAAAGTGAGGAAAAATGTTAAACCAGTTCTAAGTTTTAATTAGAAAAAGATTAACTGTATAATTGACTTGGTTAATAAAGGCATAATTAGGTCCAGTTTTGTTCTTCTTTATTGTAGCTGAAATGTCCCATGTGAGGATTTATAAACCTTAAAACTCTGCAAATGGAGGCTCGAATACAGGCACCATATGTTTCACAACTTCCTTCTTGTTGATTTTAGGGTATTACCAACACTCACAAATAGACAATCCCAGATCCATCTTAAAATTGAAGTACTTGCCATTTTCATGATGTTTTCCCATGAGGTTTCTCTCTCTGAGATCTGTCTTTTCAATTACCATTTGCTGTCATTCAGCACTTCTTGCACTTCAATTTTATAATGCAAATGCCTCTGAATCCATCAAAGTTTATTTCATTCCTTTCTCTGTTTCCATGCTGTTTTCAGTCCCAAGTAGTTTTTAAGGATCGTTCTCAAAAAACATGATTAGTAAAGTATAGTTAGGTTCAGAAAGCAATAGTAAGAGTTCATAGTTTCAAGCTTTTCTGAAAAATCAAAAGAATTAGACTATTTCTCTTTTGAATTTTTAATGGACTTAAAGCTTCACCAGATAGAAACTAGGGCTTTAAGAAGATTTAAGTATTATGGCATAAATTATCTTCAAAATAAGAAAACCCTATTTTTTGTAGCATCCATAGCGGTAAAAGCAAAACATAATGGCTTAAGAATATGTGTGGTGCGTCTAGCTCCTGTTTTATGCCTAAATATGTAATTAGAAAACAAAGAAAACAAAAGAAATATCACAATAAAAGATTCATATTTTTGGCTACTCTCTTGCAATGCTAAGGCCAAAGCAGCATAGAGAGTCTGTGCTGATACTTTTTTGCAGTTGTAGATCTTGGGGGTGAAGCTATTCCGAAGTGGAATTGAATTCAGTTGTTGTTACGCTTTGTTTTCTGCAATGCTAAATTCCTACTGATTTTTTTGGAAGTTCAAAAGTACTTTGACCTTTACTGAAGCCAGTAAGAGCTGTGTGTGTTTAGGGCTGTTGAAATCAGACAAAATTGCATGCCAGAGCACAGTATATACAAGGCTCCATCATTTAATTGCTGCATTAGCTAGCTAATAGCTAAATTAGACCTCTGGTCTTGAATTGCCCTATGAAGGTATCTCTCTTTGTCTTTCTATCCATAGATGAGAAGTAGCCACTTGACATATTACCTTATTTTCTTAAAATCAGCCTTCACAAATACTCTCAGTGTCTATTGTGGTTTAACCCCAGCGAGCAACTAAGCTCCACGCAGCCACTTGCTCACTTCCCCCCCACCCAGTGGGATGGGGGAGAGAATTGGAAGGAAGAAGGTAAAACTCATGGGTTGAGATAAGAACGGTTTAATAGAACACAAAGGAAGAAACTAATAATGATAATAACAGTGTTAAAATGACACTAATAATAATAATAGAAGAATTGGAATATACAAAACAAGTGATGCACAATGCAATTGCTCACCACTTGCTGACCGATGCCCTGTTAGTTCCTGAGCAGTGATCTGCGCCCCTCCCTCGCCAACTCCTCCCAGTTTATGTACTGGGCATGACATCACATGGTATGGAATACCCTTTTGGCCAGTTTGTGTCAGCTGCCCTGGCAGTGTCCCCTCCCAACTTCTTGTGCCTCTCCAGCCTTCTTGCTGGCTGGGCCTCAGAAGCTGAAAAATCCTTGAATTTAGACTAAGCATTACTTAGCAACAACTGAAAACATCAGTGTGTTATCAACATTCTTCTCATACTAAATCCAAAACATAACACTATACCAGCTACTAGAAAGAAAATTAACTCTATCCTAGCTGAAACCAAGACAGTGTCTTAATTTTTCAGTCTACGTTTGAAAATGGCAACTTTTGTTTTCATGTTTTGTAAGTGACAGTACAGGTAACTCAATTCTATCACTGTAACTTCTTTTTTGTTTATGTACATGTTATAGGAAAATTAAAAGCAAAGAGTCATTCTTAGGTGTTTGGCCCCAAAATTGATAGATGCTAGAAGCATGCTAACAACATTTCTCCAATGAGACATTTGACATTGATCCTTTTTGAATTGATGTAGTCTGCTTTTGAATTTTTTCAGTTTTGTTCTTGTATTTCCTGAGTTCTGAAATGTGAATCTTACGCCTCCCTTTTGAAAATGTTGTAGTTCTACTTCAATTACTTCCTTGTCAGTGTGGTTCATATTTTTTCTACAGACTCTCTCATTTGACAAAGTAAACCTGCATGCTGTTTCATTACTGAAGTGGTGAATTTTAATTGGCTTCACAGTTTAATTTTTTTCTTGAGCATGACTTTATGACATCAGTTTTATGTGACATCAGTTTTATGAGTCAAGAAGCTACCTTCTGTGAAAATGGTCTGCTTTTTCTCTTTGAGTGAAACAAATTTCTATGTACAGGATAAGTGCTGAACTGATTTTACAGGCTTTTGTTAGGAAGTTTGGTAGGTTTTTATGATCCAGCTCTGGCCTTGTGATACCACATTTCTTTAGGAGTTCTGTAGTCTGTTTTTCAGTGAATGGGCTGATGTTAGTATCTTGAGTCATTTGTTACACCATGTCCTTCCAAGTACTTAGGATGAAGAATGTTTTAGGAGAAGCAAGTATTTAGGGTGGTTAGTGCAGCCTTAAGGGTTCTGTTCATCTCTGTGCTTCTTCCTCTGTTCAGATTTGAGTGGGTATAATTTTGGCTGCAAGATTTCATGCTACTTGTTATTCATTAAGTTGAAAACTCCATCTGGAGAAGGTATTAATCCAAAATGTTATTCTGGTGTAGCTTGTTTTGAAGTTATTTGTTTTGGAGTGGGATTGATTTGACCAGTGGTATATTAAATAAAGAGTGACTTCCGTGGAAATCTTTCTTATTATATTTAGATACGGCCATATACTTTCGGAGCATTTTGTGTCCTATTTGATATATGCTGTGTCTTGAGCATGTCTGTGACTTTGGCTCTCTCTCAAACATGTTCATCTTCAGTGGATTCATCTGTTTTCTTAACATTTTTTTCTTTCATAAGGTCTAATTAAAAAAATTGCTTTGACCTAGATTTCTTGCAAATTCTTTAGATCCTATTGCACATACTACTCAAAAATTATAGTTTAATATGAATGGGAAGGTTTAAATTTTTTTTAAAATTGCAGTTTAACTGTCAGATGAAGTATTGTGTCACTCTTGCATATGCAGAGTTTGAAAGTAGGTAATTTAAAGTCAGCCTTTTGTGAGCAATTTTTTCCAATATTTAAAATTCCTGTCATATAACAGAGAATAAGTGTGAAGTATTCTTGGAGGGAATAGTTTCTTCTGTTGTTGCTAGATTAGTCTTGAGACCTTGTTTCTAATTAACAAAAAAGCCCAGCAGCGTAATTTCATATGTGGAAGAAAACTAGGGAAAAATGCATGCTTGAGATAAGGCAAAAAGAGAAGTTCCTCAGCAGCATCTTAGAGACAGCTTCATGAGTTGCAGTTTTTAGTTTTAGATTTTATTTTTGTTTGTAAACTGTTTAGAAAAAAAAAAAAGGTAAGGTAAGAGTGTTCATGCAGAACGAATGATCTCTTCTTATCTCTAGCCTTTCCCTGCATTTGGCTGCTGCAAAATACAATAGTGAGGTCATAGGCATATAGAAGTAAAAATAAAGCAGATATAAGGATAAGCCTAATCAGAGACAAAATCTGATACTCTGAGTGACTTGCCCTCTTTCCTCCCAGTCTCAGAGGAGATGATCCAGTGTGCTCCTGCAATCTTTCTATTTTTCAGAGTTTGTTCACCCACCCCACCCCACCTTTTGGGAGATTGTAATTTCTGGCAGGGATGCCTGCTAGCAGGGGTCTCCGGGAGAAGATGTGCACCCAGAGCATGCTTCTGACACCATGGTTGCAGATTGCATGCAGGTACCCATTGCTTGCCATCTGGGCCATTTTGCTCTCCTGTAGCTCATCTTTTTAAACATACCCAAAACCAAGGTTCATATGTACTGAAATTCATTTTTTTTTTTTCTCCCCCCCTTGCTTGTTTGGGACAAGATAGGGAGTGTGTGTGTGTGTGTTCACAAACCAGCATGACTTGAACAATATTGGTTTGCATTCTCTGACTCAGGGGTAGACTAAGGGCTTAGAAAGAGTAATTAATATTTACTTTATTAAAAAAAACGTAAACTAACATTTTTCTCAAGTTCTGTTTATGTATAGGTACTGAGTGTTTCATTTCAATCATCTTCTGCCCTTTTAATTTTAATCATAGTGAAAGGAAGGCTGTCAGTTCTATATACCACATTCAGAGTTGTGAAAAACAGTATTCACTGCAGAATGGGGTTCCTGATGGAAGCAAATATTCCAAAAGGGCAGGCCCATTGCAATACCCTGTGGTAGGGTGACAGATGGGGCTATCTAGGCAATATGCTTGTCTCACTACAATTTGCTACATATACTTAGTCCTGAGCCACTTAAAATGAAAATCACCATAAGACCCCATAAGTAGAGTATGTGCCCCACTAAATTTAAGCATTTAAACATGAGGGTTCTGTTCAGTTCATTCATTGCTGCACAAAGGGGGTTTTAATTCTGGTTTGCATACATACATGTGCTGTAGGTATAAGTTACTGATAAAATACAATAACTACATTTTCAACCTTTTGAAATCCATCTTGCCAACAGATGAGATTGCAGTTGATATACCTGGATAGATGAGTTGTAACTTCTATATAGTTTGTTTGGCAATATTGTACACATTTTACTGTAAATTCAGGAAATAGGCAGAGAGCTTTTACTGAAATTTAGTGTTGAAAACAGGGAGCTGTTTGTATTCTTTGGACATGAGGTTCTTCAGCTATGTCAGGATGATAAACAGAAACTCCACGTTAATCTGACTCGGTAAGGAGCTTTCAGGATCGCAAGTTAGCAGATTCATAATCTGACTGTTTGTAAACAGATACAGTTGTTGACCTTGTTCATTGGGCGTGTGCTTCATCACTATAGCTTTAGAAGAGCATAATAGATTTTCCCCATTACCTAAATTGCACAAATAAAAATGGAAGCCAGATCTTTCTGCCATATATTTCTCAAATAACTGCATTATCTCATAGCTGAAGACCTAGTGCTGTTTTAGTGTTCTTATGCAATGCTTTTAATCCTCAGTGAGTGACATCCTTTAAGAATTAGAGCATCCAGTTTTTGACTCCTATTATTTTTATGGGCACACAGTACACAAACACTTGTGCTGCTTAGAGACCACTGTGTGAAATAAATTGATTAATAACAAGCTGTATTTAAGGGTTCCCCTGCTGGACCTGTTGTCTCTTTCTATTACTTTCTATTCTTGTTTTTATTATGCAAAATAAATTGCGTTCATCATTTAGCTGGCTAAGAAAAGATGAACACCAAACTCTTAAATTCTACCTCTTTAGAGTGCTGAATGTTAATTGGGTTTCTCATTAGAAACTGTTTTGAGAGGCAATATGACTACAGTATAATTGCTTGAAAGCAAAACATCTGCAAGACTGAAGCAACATCAAGTAGATTTGTTTTCTAATAAGGTACTTGAAAAGAATTAAAATGATTAATATTTTACGTGCCACAGCAATGATATTTTTCAATCCAGTGGCTTGTATCTTCCCTTTCTCACACAGAAGGCACCAAACAGAAGTTGCGTAGTGGTAATATGAGACTTCTCATCCTCAGAAGTTTGCTCGTACGCCTTTTTCTTTCTGAGATTAAGCTGATCAAAAAAGTGACAGCTTGGGTAATACAGTTTCCATTTTTTCAAGAAAATAGGGCCAGATTTCACAGACTACATCTTTCTGCATTTTCCTAGACCTAGTTTCATGCCCTGTCAATCCTGTCTGTACTTGTGTCAACAGTGCTTCAGTCTGTCAGTGCAGTGATGGTATTCCTGTTGCATTTTGTATGGGAAGTTGGGTGCCTGGAGGGCTTTTCATATTTCATGCCCATTCAGGGTATCGGCACTTGATCTGTGTGTTGTAGCTGCAGAGTGAGAGTGTGATGGTGACTGTGGATGTAACTGCTGCTCTGTTGTTTTCCTTTCATGTGACCTTTTCACCTCACGATTTAAAAATGTCAAATCCAGAAACAGGTAGCTAGTCAGTATGTGTTATTCAGAAGTGCTGGCTGCAGCCAATTCCCACCACTAATAGAGAATTAATCCATTTACACTTGCTTTTTTTTTAACCAAAAGTATACCTGAGGCTGACCAAACAGCAGATGACTAGGTAACATCTTTATCTGAACAGATTTTAATTGATTTTATTCACTGATTTGTGAAGTTTCCCAAAGTCTTGCAGGAGCTGGTGTATATCTTTACACTTTCTGGACTCCTGCATCTTCCCAAAGAAAAAGACTATGCCCTGATATTGGGAAGCATTTCACCACTGCAAAGGTGGCATGCAGCACATCATGTCCTGGCTTACTGTTTCTTGCAATTAGTGGACAGATACTCTGTAAAGCATAATTGAGTAGCTCTATAGGGAACTGAAGCATCTGTCTCCCACTCACTTGCTGTCTTGGCTTCATGCCTCTTGCATTCCTGACAGCAGTGTAGCCTTGCTTCACTAGAAGAGCTTACTGGGACTTCTGGATGTGAAACCATCAAAGAAGGTGTTTTGGATCTTGCTTTCAGGTGTTTTAGTCCTTCACTAAATCTGTCCTTACTCAGTGTGGTAGAATGCCAACTGCTGCTATTTTAATTCATGCTAAATAACAACTGAGTCCATTGAAGTGAGTGGAACTACTTACAAAAATTAGGACCAAATCTGTAAACTGAGTTTCAAAATCTGATTCAATGTAATCTGAAAGAGATTTGATGAGAAATAGGAAAACAACCATCTTGCAAACCACTACCTTTTTCACACACATGCATGTGTGCGCGCACATACACACACAGTGCCTTAGTGTCTCTGATGGAAAATTTGCGGTCAGTTCCAATTTGACTTAATGTACTCTGCTGCTGCCCACTCTTCATAGAAAAGCTTTGGATCTGAATGGCCCATTTTTCTGTATGAAATTGCTGGCTGTAAACCTTTTCATTGTCTTTTCTCAACTAACTCTAATGACTATGATTGACTCTAGTTCAGATTCTCCACCCATTTTAAATAAGTAAAATAGAAATTCAGTGACAGTGATGCTTGATCTGCCTATTATATAAGGAAGTGGGAAACAGTTTGCAATATGTTAAAGACCTAGGTGTTTCCTGGGTATATCCGGTTCCTGTTTTGGGGAAATAAGATGTGATAAATGGCAGAATTCAGGAGAGAACTGTAGAAGAGAGGTAAGCAAGTAATGACCAAATAAAAAACACATAATGGAAAGAAACTTCTTTTGGTTCCCTGAACATGATACAGAATGAAAAATGTTTACCAGCGTTCAGGACTAAAAAGAGAACCAAGTCATTCTGCCTTTCTTCCCTTCCACTGCCGCTGTAAACCCTCACTTCTAACCATCTCTCTCTAAAACAGAGTTTTGTGTTTTTAGGCATTATCTTGCACGTCATCATGCTACTACATGCTGTCTTCCCTACTGAGAAACTATTATAGCACAGTGGACAATAAAGGCTGCCCACTGTGATGAATGTTGGCTACCCAAGGGCAATGACATCCTTCCTGACTTCACTTCTGAGATGCTGACTGTGCCTCCCAGGAGACCTACATGAAAGATCTTAATAATAAATTGATCCTCAGTTTTGTTAATTACTATTAGCTGGTGAAATAAAGAAAAAAATCTTAGGAAAAGTGTTACACTTCATTGTTGTGTACAAAGTAACCACCTAACACAATTCATTTTGCTAACAGGTAAGAAGAAATTGTTTGCAAGTTAGGACGAGTGGAGGAAAAATGTTTATTCTTCTCTACACAGCTTGGTGATTTTTATTTTTTTTTCCCCATGGCTTCAAAAAATGTATTTTAGTGTCTGACTTGTGTACTGCAGCAGTAGTTCTATCAGTTCTTGATGAATTTGGAATTTCAAAGTATTTCTAAAGGTAAATTTGTTTCTCTTTTAGTTGTCTGATGCTTGATTTTTATTTAATTTACACTTAGCTTTTGGTTTCACTGCTGTTTTTCCTGGTGTCTTGAAAACTTTGTGACACAAACTGTAGCATTCTGATTATAAAGATTTTGCAAAATTCTTTTGCTGTTGTTGCATTCTCTAGTTTTCAAATGCTGGGTTTTTTAAATACATTTTTTTTTCTTATAAAAAGAACACTATTATAACATTGTTTTTCTCAACAGAAGGAGGATGGACACTGAGGGTGGAAAAATCCTAGGGTCAATCTGATTATCCTACAGCAATAATTTCCTGATCTTTGGTGTTGGTGTGCTAGGTTTTTGTTAAAACAAAGATACACTAAGGTTTTGCCTGTTCCTGCTTCTGGGTTGTTTCTGAATCTTTCAGATTCTAATATGCAACAGACATATTTAATTCCTCAGGGTGTTGAAAGCAAGCAGGATGGCCTATTGATTGCTCATATTTTTCTCACAAAACCTGTAGTTAAGACTGGCTTTATTGAAGCTGCAGGCTCTTACAGGATAGTGGCTGCATGCTGTTGTCAAAACAGAACGTTCCTATATCTAGAACCTGGAAAAAGTGATGTTTTCCAAAGATTCTTAAGTACTTGTAATAAATTTTGATTTAGAATAATGTGCAGTAAGGCCAAGAAAGAGATGCATGAACAATTTCAATTGTGCACATTGAGTAATTGTCTCAGCTTTTTAATTAGGTTTGCCAGGATTTGCAGGTTGCATGCATGTTGCCTGGTATTCTGGCTTGCTGAAGATTTTCGAATCTCTGCAAATGGGATTTCCTGGGCCCAGCTCCCAGTGTGGGTTTTTTTGCACTTTTTTAGGAGATACTCTCAACTGAGTCCTTTGAAGCTGTCTCAGCAGATGAATGTGACCCACTCCAGGAGACTGTACACCAAATTCATTAGCTTTATCTATATTCCTAACCATCTCTAATCAGTTTCCCATATTATCCAAAAATAAAGGCTTATTCTGGTTGCAAAACCTGAAATAACTACATTATCCTTGACAAGAATTATTTTTCAGTTGTTCTAGTAGCTGTCATTTAGAGTCCCAAGGATATGCCAAAGCCAATAGATATGAGAGTCTGACCTCTTGTGATACCCTCTCCCTGAAAAACATCCTAGAAAAAAAAGAAGTTGCAGGTCATATGTTTGAAGCTAGTTTGGCAGCCGGTGACTTGGTCTTCGGTAGGGTTAGCTAGCAGCTGAGCAGCCCTCTCCAAAATGCTGCAGAACAATCATCTGTATTTGGCATACCTGGAAGCCGGAGGACTGTCTTCTAAGCTGGTGTGCTGTGATTGGCATTCATGAGTTACCAGCATTTGAGGAAGTGCAAGCCTATGACTAATGACTCATGCAAAAAAGGTGTAACTTGATAGATTTGAATAGGTGCCTCTCAGTCTATCCATTCCAAATATTTTGAGACGAATGATTGGTTTTACATGGATTTGAGGCAAGAGCGAGCTTTGCAAAGAGAAGCATTAAATAAATAGGGTGAAATCTAAAGCTTGTAGTTTCTTCTCCTGAAAATTTATATTTCAATGTTGATAATGCACCCTTCTGTCACAGTTAAGATTTTGAGACCTAAACTGAAGATAAGCACGTAGTAATCTAGCTTTGCTATTTTGTTTTCCTCTTACATATAAGTCCACTAGTGAGCTCCAAAAAACCAAACTCCAATAGAATGACAATAGTGAAAAGAAAAAAAAAAAAGGAAAGGAAAGAAAAATAGGGGCCAGTTGAGTTGTCATTCTTACGACACAGGGCAATTACAGTACTCACAGATGGTGTTTTAACTTAAGACTGAGTTATAGACTGTTACATATTCTGGTTACCAATGTGATTTAACAAGTAATAAGGCATCTCAGTAAGGGCGATGCACCTAGTATTTTCCTGGAGATTTTATTCTTCCCTTACAAAATAAAGTTTCTCAGTCTCCAGCAGATCACTGCACTTCTGTCAGTTTACACAATTCAGTACTAATGCATGTTATGTTTATCTGTACCTGTCCTACGGGCAACATGTTGGTATTACAGCTTTGAACTTCAGATATAGTCATTTGCATCTTAAAGGAAAATCTTTGGTTTTGGAGATCCTTGGTTGTTTCTACCATACATCAAGATAATGGCACACACTGCATAGAGGACTATGCATTTTTTGTAGTAGTAACCTATGGATCCCATGATTGAGCCTTCATTTTACCCCCACTAAGGCCACCCAAGAGATACTACCAAAACCTTCCAAACAGTTAAAATGAGGTGGGGTTTGGGGTCTTTTTGTTTGTTTGTTTGTTTTTGTTTGTTTTTTTTCCCTTTCATTCAGAGCATAAATCTTGTACCTTTGGCAAAAAGATTCCACCGCCCCCCACCCCCACAGAGATTCGGTGAGGTATCATACCAATATCTGCAAAAACACATCTCTCCAACTCTTGTATTGTATCTCAGAAGAGGATCAAATTCCTTGTCAGATTTTCACTAGTAAAATAACTACATGCAAAGCTCCTTCCCTGCTTTTTTGATGTGGAAAATTCTGAAAAGAAACATGACATTTCTGAAGTGAAATAATTTCAACAAATTATGGACTGTCTATTAAAATTAAACTAAAACTTCCTTCAACATTTTTGCACAGATTAGACCTTTTGTAATCTCTTTGCTGTGATGCTATAAACCTCTTCCAGCAATAGGCATACCATCTTTGGTGAATCAAGGAACCTTCATTTAAGCAGTAGGCAGGCTCAAAGTGTTTATATAGAAGATCTGTAATTCCCATGTTTTGCTTCCTGCTGGGAGGAGTTAGATACCATGCATAATTATCTTGGAACATAGTTTCAAATACCAAAATAAATTTCTTAATTTTTATTAATAAACTATTTGATATGAGTAGCCTTATGGGCTGTTCATTCTAACAATATATATGGTCTGAGAGGTGTTTTTATATACTTGAAGGGATTGTATTAATACTCAAATTTAACTCATGGTGTCCAATCTTCTATCTCACTAATCACAAATTTAACAAGAACAAATGCTGGATTCTGCACCTGGGACAGAGTAATGCCAGGCACAGGTATAAACTGGGAGAGGAGTGGCTGGAGAGCAGCCCTGCAGAAAGGGACCTGGGGGTGACAGCAGGCGCAGTATGAGTCAGCAGTGTGTCCCGGCAGCCCAGAGGGCAAACCGCGTCCTGGGGTGCATCAAACACAGCACAACCAGCCCCTCAAAAGAGGGGATTATCCCGCTGTACACAGAGTTGGTGTGGCCTCACCTTGAGTACTGTGTGCAGTTCTGGGCCCCACAATTTAAGACAGATGTGAAGGTGCTTGAATGCGTCCAGAGGAGAACACAGCTGGTGAAGGGGCTGGAAGGAATGTCCTGTGAGGAGCGGCTAAGGACTTTGGGGCTTGTCTAGTTTGGAGAATAGCAGGCTGCGGGGCGACCGCATTGCTCTCTACAGCTTCCTGAGAAAGGGAAATGGAGAGGGAGGTGCTGGTCTCTTCTCCCTGGCGTCCAGTGATAGGACACGTGGGAATGGCTCAAAGCTGCATCAGGGGAGGTTCAGACTTGATATTAGGAAGCATTTCCTTACTGAGAGGGTGGTCAAAGACTGGAACAGGCTTCCTAGAGAGGTGGTTGATACTTCAAGCCTGTCAGTGTGTAAGAGGCATTTGGACAATACCCTTAATAACGTGCTTTAACTTCTGGTCAGCCCTGAATTGGTGTTGTGGTTTAACCCCAGCCAGCAGCTAAGCACCATGCAGCCACTCACTCACTTTACCCCCACCCAGTGGGATGGGGGAGAGAATCGGAAAGAAAATGGTAAAACTCGTGGGCTGAGATAAGAACAGTTTAATAGAACAGAAAGGAAGAGACTGATAGTGATAATAATAACAATATTAAAATTAACAATAATAATAATAAAAGGATTGGAATATACAAAACAAGTGATGCACAATGCAGTTGCTCACCACTCACTGACTGATGCCCAATTAGTTCCTGAGCAGCCATTCCTCTCAGTCCCACTCCCCCCAGTTTATATACTGGACGTCGCATCACATGGTATGGAATACCCCTTTGGCCAGTTTGGGTCAGCTCCCTGGCTTGTGTCCCCTCCCAACTTCTTGTGCCCCTCCACCTTTCTTGCTGGCTGGGCATGAGAAGCTGAAAAATCCTTGACTTAGGCTAAACGTTACTTAGCAACAACTGAAAACATCAGTGTTATCAACACTATACTAGCTACTAGAAAGAAAATTAACTGTCCCAGCCAAAACCAGGACAATTGGTCAGGCAGTTGGACTAGATGATCGTTGTAGGTCCCTTCCAACTGAAATAATCTATTCTATTCTACTCAAATTTATTCTAACTTGTCATTAACACAAACTTTCAGATTAGCAATTATGTTCTCCCACCTTTTTAAGCTACCGACAGGTTTTTTTGTAACCTTCTTTGTTAACTCTCCTTTCAGGGAAATGAGAGAAAGTTCATTGGGACAGCTTGAAGTGATTACTGTTTCTTGCTACTGTGTGAGCCAGATCCTGTCTGTGAAGAAAAAAATGAGATGAATGCACAAAAATAGGAAGGAAAAGAACAGGGAGAAATGAAATGCATAATCTCTTCCTTATACTGATGCTTATAGAGCTGCTAGAGTAAGATAAGTATGACATAGGTACCTGTTCAGAGTCTTGGCAAACCTGTATCAGCTCAGGACTGTGTAAGACCTTGCTTTTAGCTGCCTTTCTGGTCAAAGGCTACATTGCTGTTGCAGAGTATGAAGTTCTGACAGTCTAGGTCTGACTGTTTTTGTTGTTTTGGGGTTTTTTTTGGAGGGGGGGGGAAGTAAACAAGGCTAGAAGAATTAAGAGACAAAAAAGGAGACATCAGACAAATGAGCAGGAACATCTTGAATTCTAGGTGACTTTCAGAGCTTACCTGAAGCTGTAAGAGATGGGAAAATTGTCTCAATCTCTTATTCTCTAACTTGGTTTATTCTTACCAGCTCTTAGCCTGAGGGCAGCAAAGGTATAACAGCATTGCAGTATTTCCTGTACTTGACAGTCAAGCATGGTGATGAGGGTAAAACATGATGCATTCAGACTACCTGTTCTAGCTTTAATGTCAAAGACCCTGTGACCCTACAGATGACTGATTGACTAGGTATTTTATTACTTTTATTTATTAGTCAAACCTTAAATCATGTGAACTTAAATGATTTTCACACTAAAATATATAGGAAGCTGGCTGAAGCAATCACAGAACACATTAATAAATTATTTTTGAAAAGTGTGATATATTGTTGAGTTTCCAGAATTTACAAAACACAAGGCAGCTGTGCAGGAAAGCTAGGGAAAAAAACCTGAGAGAAGAACAGCAAACTGAATGTTAGCTACTGATATAGACTGCTGAGGAGGAAAAAAGGAAATACCAAACTGGAATATAGAACCGGGGTTGCCATATGTAAGATAATAAGTAATTCCTATTTTACTCAGTTCTGCATGGAATATTGTCTCCAGTTTTGGGCATCCACATTTTAAAAAACAAGGAAAGATGGTCAGAAGTCTAGAAAACATGATGACCTCTAGGAAATACTGAATTCTAAAGGGATGTTTGACCTAAAAAAGAGACACACTGGGGAGACGTGAGAACAGTGCTCAAATATGTGAAATGCTTTTGTGAGAAAGAGGGTAAAGAATTGTTCTCTGTGTCTGCTGGGAAAGTAACAAATAATGAGCTTGAGTTGTGGCAAAGAATATTATTATTTTGGATGTTTAGAATAGCAAAGCTGTATTTCAGATTGTACAACCTCCATCCTTTGAGGTTTTGAAGAACAGGTTATAGTTAGGCCAATATGTATTAGAAATGGCTTAAATACATCTCATTTTGCTTTGGGCAAAGAGTATAAAATAAGTAGTCTCCTGGTCACTTTTAGCCATTTAGCCCTCTTCTGTGTTCACTAAATTTCTGACATCCCTGTGATCCACTGATTCTTCGTTCCACCTGTCTGCCAAACACAGCCTTAACATAGTTGAGTACAACATCTTTGGATGTTTTTAATTTTGGGGTAATCCTGTCTTCTTCTCTTTAGTTTTTGCTAACTTTGTAAAATAATTTAATGTGTCTTCTAAGAATTGTTTCTTCTGTGAGAGTTAATTTTGTAACTTCCCAACTTACCATGAATTTAGTTCTGCTTGGAAAGGAAAATGGTAGGGCTTGGTCTGTTGGTCTTTAGAAGTGGAAAGTCACAATGTGACTGGAGCCAGTGTTCATCAGAATAGGACCAGGGGAGAGAAATTAATGAAGAATCACCTTTAGGGGCCACTATCATGTATAAGCCTTGTCTGTTATGATAAATCCGCTCTAGCTTCAGCTGTGCTTGGTGGGATGAAAGCTGCATAGTGCCAAGCAGTGGAATACTTTAGTTATTTACAAAACTGGAAGTGTAACCTTTGATATAAAAAACCTGTTCACCCGTTCTTACCGATCTGGCCCAAAAGTTTTGAGAGTGGCACAGTCTATAGTCTGCAGCACTCTTAGATCTGATTCCATCTGAGAACTTCACTGTATAGTCAGCTTTCTTCTTGAAAAGGAGCAGAAGTGGAAAACAGCGAAACTGGATATATATAAATTGTGAAAGGAAAATAAGGTATTGTAAATATTTTGTATTGTCATTTCTGTATTTATGGCTTTCAAAAGATAGGATAAAAACCATTAATGTCATTAAATGAATGGCAATGGGACACCCACAGTGATTATGAATGAAAGGGATTTTTCTGGTGTTGATAATATATGAATATAAATAGGTAGACATGCCAGCTGATTAAGGGAGACTTTTAGTAAGTTAACTGTCTGAGAAGAAGCATTTGTAATACAGTCAGGAAAATCTGCATTATCTTATCTTGGGATATATTCTTCAACCAGCTAGTGACTAAGCATAAATACCCTTCATGTTGGTTTGAGTAAATGTCATTCTCTTTTTATTTTCCTCCTTTTGAATATCACGGACTAGATTAAGTGAAATTGCTTGAGTGCCTAGTTAATAAGAAATTGATATATTGAAATTACTATTTTATATCCTTCTGTACAGTTAAGTGACATCTTTAATTTTAGATATAAGTAATTATCACTGGAACTGTAGTTAAAATGAAAATCAGTATTGTAGCATTAGTTTAAAAGTTGAAATGTGAAAAACAGAATCCATATATTTTGAAGATGAATCTACTA
Organism: Haliaeetus leucocephalus; assembly: GCF_000737465.1. Classification (NCBI taxonomy): domain Eukaryota; kingdom Metazoa; phylum Chordata; class Aves; order Accipitriformes; family Accipitridae; genus Haliaeetus; species Haliaeetus leucocephalus. The sequence continues at coordinate 15,245,473 of NW_010972991.1, read as the reverse complement.
CTGTTGTTGTCTGTAGCATCTGTAATCAGTTACAAAATAAAATTGTAATGCCTCTTTTTATGATGATAGCTAATAAATTCATGTGCTTGACATATTCTGCTTTGTCTATCCGAGTTGTACTCACTCTACTCCCTTTTAAATTAGTCCAGATAGCTACAGCCAAAGCTCATCTCTATTTCTTCATCCTCCAAAAGTTTCTATCTTTATTTTGGCTGACTAGACTCAGGTCTGTATAATTCTGTTCCCTGCCATTGATCACAGTTAGCTGACATTATTGTATTTTGACGAGAGAGGGCTTTTATCTGTTAGAAAATACAATGCTTGTGAAATACTGAATTGCACTTACAGTACCACTACATTTCATAATAGTGCAAAAGAGTACAGGAAAGATAGCAGTTCATCTGCTTTGGTCCCAGGAATTTGTTTTATCTCTACATCTCTATTTCTGTGGAATTACTTATGATTCCTGCCGTCCTCCCTCTGCTGCTGTAAATTATATAACTATGTTATATTTTGTCTGCAGCATTAGCAAATGATACATAGAAGTCTGATGTACAGTTTCTCAAATGGCTTGTAATCAGACAGAAGTAAGATTGTTGTATTGGGTTTGGGTGGCAAGGTTTTGGTAGCAGGGAGGCTGCAGGGGTGGCTTCTGTGAGAAGACATCAGGAGCTGCCCCCATGTCTGACAGAGCTAGTTCCAGACATTCCAAGATGGACCTGCCGCTGGCCAAAGCTGAGCCCATCAGGGACGCTGGTGGCTCCTCTGTGATAAGGTATTTAAGAAAGGGTAAAAACAGCTGTGTGGCAGCTGTGAGAGAGGAGTGAGAAAAATAGAAAGGGAGGAACAGCCCTGCAGACACCAAGGTCAGTGAAGAAGGGGGGAGGAGGTGCTCCAGGCTCTGGAGCAGAGATTCCTTGCAGCCTGTGGAGAAGACCGTAGGGAAGCAAGTTGTCCCCCTGCAGCCCATGGAGGACCACGGTGGAGCAGATATCTGCCTGGCAGCCTGTGGAGGATCCCACGTTGGAGCAGGTGGACATGCTCTGAAGGAAGCTGCAGCCCACAGAGAGCCCACGCAGGAGCAGGCTCCTGGCAGGTGCTGTGGCCCATGGAGAGGAGCCTGCACTGGAGCCAGGTGTTCTGGCAGGACTTATGACGCCGTGGGGGACCCATGCTGGAGCAGTCTGTGCCTGAAGAACTGCAGCCCGTGGGAAGGACCCACGTTGGAGTAGTTTGTGAAGGAGTGGATCCTGTGGGAGGCATCCCACGCCGGAGCAGGGGAACAGCATGAGGAGGAAGCGTTATGGGCTGACCGCAACCCCCGTTTCCCCATCCGCCTGTGCTGCCTGAGAGGGGAGGTAGAAGTCAGGAGTGAAGTTGAGCCTGTGAAGAAGGGAGCGGTGGGGGAAAGTGGTTTTAGATGTGCTTTTTTTCTCACTATCCTACTCTGTTACAATTAATTGGCAATAAAATTAAATTAATTTCCCCAAGTTGAGTCTGTTTTGCCTGTGCCAGTAATTGGTGAGTGATCTCCATCCTTATCGTGACCCGTGAGCTTTTCCATCTTATTTTCTCCCCTTGTGCTGCTGAGGTGGGAGAGTAAGAGAGCAGCTGGTGGGCACCTGGCAGCCAGCCAAGCTCAACACACTTTTGACTTTATATTTACTATATATGTGAGATATACAGTCTGAGAGCTTATGTCTTTTCTGTGCAGATTAAGACCTGACTTTCGAATGCCCTTTAGAACTAATTTTATAGAGGGTACAAGCATTTCTTAAAGATTTTAAACTTTAATGATAATTTGAGAAGTAATGACCTGGATGTTGTCTTTGACTTTAAAGTCTGCTTATGAAACTGCTATTCCAGAGTTCACAGATGCTCTACTTGTGCCAATGCAACCTGAGTTTAAACTATGTTATTGAAATGATCTATTAAAATTTCTTCTTAAGTAAATACTGATTTTTAAAGATTTTTTTTTGAGGGAGGATATTAATCTGATTCATTTCAGCTGTCTGGTTTTAGTGTAGTCCTGTATGACATTATATTTGCACAACTAAAGGGACGGCACACTGAGGAGTAGGAGTTAAAAACCAGGATAGGCCTGAAGAGAGAAAGACCTCGCTTGCTACTGGAGGAAATTTGTCATTGAGCTATGTCTGAAAGCAGCAGCCCACCTGCTGCAAGTCATGTTGGTTTCTTCAGCTTTGAGGAACATTAAATTCACGATCCTTTTGTGTCTACTTGGGATATTCTTGATTTTCCCAGAGAGGAGAGGGGTGGATAAATAGCACCAATTTCACATCTCAGAGCAGCTGTAAATGAACCATTGCATCTACCATTTACGTCTCAGCAGATTTAGTTTTATCATTAATGTTCATTGACTTCAGGTGAGCTTTTGGAAAGGGTTTTTTTAGTCAATTTTTTTAGCCTACTATTATTTTCAGCTTCTGCCGCCCCAAACCCCCCAAACTTCAGCAGGCTTTATAACTCTTTGTAAATAAAGAAAAATAATGAAATCCTGATCAGTGCTGGTTACTCCCTGTGAGTCTTCTCTGAATGTGTGCTATTTTCTGTTCATAGGCACATCCACTACTTAATTAATAATAAATAATTGATAGGCCAGCAATTGTGCCTAGAGAAGGAGAAGCTGTCTTTTTTTTTTCCTTGCCTTAGATTTCCAAGCAACTTAGATGTTAAGATGACCTAAAGGATGTAGAGGAATGTCCCTTTATCCTGAAATCGTAGGAAAGGAAGCTGTGTGTGCTGCCGTGAAGGTGAAGGAAGTCAAAATACCCAGGGCAAATGGTTGTTTGTTTTTATGTGTCTTACTTAAAAATCAATACATTTCTTTAGCATGCTCAGAGAGAGCATGCTAAGAAATTTTTTCTCTCCTACTACAGCGGTTAGGATTTGCCTTTAATTACCTACAGGCCGAGGTGGATGATCTAACAGGTAATGAGTGATAGAGCACACCTGCATTGTATATACTCTGTGGATTTTGTGGCAGAAGCTACACTTAGCTATGACACAAGAGAGATACATATATGGTATTGTACAATGTAGGAAAGGAAGAGAAACAAAAGAAAGCAAATTGAAATGAAGGATATTGTGAGGCTTTGGTGATTGTATTATTTTAAAGAATGAAAGATGGGGGTTTAAAAACAAGGGATGAAAGAAGAATTATCAGATGAGGTCACCCAAGCTGTCACTGGAATGAGGCAGCAAACTGGTAATTCTTTTTCGTTGTTGTCTTAAAACCAGAAATATTTAACTTCATTTTGGAAGAAGAAAACATCTGTCATGGCAAGTGTATGATTCAAATGAAAAGCATACAGCAGCCATAATTAATTTGTAAAGAAAAAACTGGAAGTGTAAGAAGATTAAATTAACAGGATTACAAGTGTAATCACAACAGACAATAGTATTAGATCTTTGGCAACTACGTGGTTGCTGTAAAAGACTGCTGACCTGAAATAATCATGATAGTCAAATATATGAAGTTAATTTCTATATTTCTAAAATACTTTCCCTTTAGATATCAGAAAAAACATATTAATGAAAAAATACAGAATTATAATACTTCTGAATGGCCATAATGTTGGCTGCCCTCATGCTTTACAGTAAGCAAAATGAATTATTTATTAAACTCTTGATACTGAACTGACCTTTGATCAACAACAGGTGGCAGTTGGGTTTATTTCACTGCAGAAGAATTGCTGTTAAAGATTTCATCTACATTTCAGATAAATCAGTCTTTACATTAGTAACTAAATTTCATTTTTCTCTATTTGAATTGGACCTCATTTTATTGGCTCAATTATTTTTATTTATCATTTAGTTGCTTAAGAAGCCACTAACGAGTTAGCTCCAAGGGCTGCTAAACTAAACCTTTAATTGTTTATTTGAATTTTAAGGTATTCTTCCTTCAAGTGTTAAGGTAATTAAACAAAACTAAAAAAAATCTAGCTAGACGATATAGAGAATAAATGTGTTGCGTGTTTTGTAAAGGTGTGAAGAAATTATTTCTTTTCATTTTGAAATGTCTGGTTGTGCAATATACTACAAAGGCTGAAATAAGTGATCTGAGGCAGAGTTTCACAGAGCTTAAGGCCAGAAGTAAGCAATCTGTTTGTATCCATGGGCCATTACGTTTCTTCCAGTTAACCCTGTATGATCCGAGTGTCTTTGACTAGACGTAGCCTGTGTTTTTTCAAGCATAGCTTTTGGAAAGACGTTGTGATCCTAAGTATCCTATTATACTGCAGAGGGCTACTTGTTGTAAAACCGTTTCTCATACTGCTTTGCGCCTTAGTTTTTTTACACTGCTGTGTAAAGTACTAGAAAATTCAGGTGACATTTTCTTGCTTTTATATGTTTCGTATATATCTGCATATCACTTGGTTCCTTTACTCTGAGCGGTTCAGACTGTTAGATTAAAATAGTCTGTACAGTTCCTCAAGTATGGAAGAGGACAGACATCTACAGGAGAAAGCCAACGTTTTCAAGACAGAGGGCAGGAGAAAAGCACTGACCTACTAAAAATGTTCTGCTGAGCATCTGTAGGTGATCTTATCCTTTTCTTATGCTTTTTTTTTTGTCTTTTGGTATCTCTAAGGGTGTTGGTGAGTTTACCAGAATGCTTTTTTTGAAGTGCCAGCAAGTCAGTAACTTTTAATATGATATGGTGTTTAGGTTTAATGCTATATATTGTTGAGACACACTAAATATCAAGATTACATGTTTTTAATCTCTGATGGCATTGGGTGGAGTTAAAGGCCTCAAAGGTACGAAAGTACAGTTTAGCAAAAAAATGTAGTGTGGTTTAGTGGGTGATTTAGCTGAGTACAGGAAAGTGTTTAGGTAGTTTTGCAATCTTTTGGCAGGTCCCATCAACACAGAGACCCTGCCTTTGGGGTACAAGTATAAAGAACTTAGAGCAATGTATTTGGTAAATATTGTATTGTGACATACTTGTGAAGTTTGAATAATGTTTAAGAGCCTTAGATTCTTTTACATTATTAGTACCATTTGTTTGGGGTTTTTTTTTTAAAGTGATTATGATAGTGAAGTACAGCAGTAACTGGTTTTGGTAAATGGAGAAGTTTTGTTTCCACTGAGTGATTGCTTTGTGGCAAGGACAGAATTTGGAGTATTTCTAGTTAACTTCATGATTTGCTTGTTTGTTGATTTGTTTCTCAGCAGTCTTTTTCCAGAGATAGCCTGAATTAACTGACTGCCAAGTCTTTCTTAGAATTTTCCTTTCCATTCTACTGCAGCCACAATACTTGTATCAAAAGCCATCACATACTGTCTTTAATGTGGCAGTATATCAAAGCTTTCTTGAAGTGCAAAAATTGTTTCATCCCCATTAGCTCTCATTGTCACTTCATCATACTGTAACTTATGTAAGCATGACCTGATCTGTATGACTCTATGTTCACTTATACTTGCCTAAGTACTGAACTAGCGTTTTCTCTCTTCTACTTTTTATGTTTTTCTTCTTCACTTGTTTGCTTCTGCAAAAAACTGTGGAATAGTTATGCTGTTAATAAACTTGGTATCTATTCCAGGTCTCCCCAATGCTATGGGTACTGGAGTCACTCCCTTTCCATTCTTTAGGTTATTTGTTTTGAACTGCTAAAATGCTATGTATAGTTCTTTTTATTTCAAATGTAACAATTCTCAAAATCTTTGGATTTGGTTGCTCTTTTGTGACTCAGTATTTCCCATTGTCTGTGGAAGATACTTTGTTCTGCTCTTACTTTTCAAGGCTTACTGTGCGTAGTAGTGTTTCATTTCTCAGGTCTTGCCTCACCTGCTTATTGCCCCCTCCTAGCTTTCAATATCTTTCAGCTCAACTAAGTCAGGTTTATATTTTGACATATTTTGCTCCTGTTTGCAGCTTTTAGTCCTGTATATAAATATACTGAGTCTACCTCTTCTGAGAGGAATTTAATATAATTTATTTTTCTAACCTTTCAGAACAGAAATTTTAAAGTGTTATCTTCTTGCTATTTCCTTAAAACAAAAAATCTGTAGTCATCCTGCCATCATACTTGTACCAGCATTATATTTTAATTATCCCAGCTTCAACCATTATTTCACATCCCCTTCCATTTTTTTCCTTCTTTATACATAGCCTTACAGGATCACAGTATAACTCAAGTTGGAGGGGACCTCAGAAGGGCTCTAGTCCATCCTTCTGCTCTAAGCACGGTCAGCTGTGAGATCAGTCCAGGCTGCTCAGGGCTTTATTCAGACAGGTTTTGAGAAACTCTAAAGGAGGGAGGCTGCACAACCTCTCTGGGCCATATGGTCTACTGCTCAACTGTGATCATGGTAAAAAAAGCACCTCTTTTATATCCAGGCAAAGCCTCTCGTTCCAGTTCACGCCTACTGTCTCTCACCCTTCCACCATGCATCACTGTGAAGAGGCTGGCTCCATCTTCTTGATAACCTTGCTGTTGGTACTGGAAGGAGCCATTAGGTCCCCTGGAGCCACCCCTTCTCCAGGCTGGAGCTGCCCAGCTCCCCCGGCCTCTCCTTACAGGGCAAGTGCTCCAGCCTCACCAGCCTGGGGGCCCTACGCTGAACTCGCTCCAGTTTATCAGCATCCTTCTTGCATTGAGGGTAGGTTGTAGAACTGTATGCAGTATTTCGGGAATGGTCTGATGATTTTTGAATAAAGGGGGATGATCCCTTCCCTCTATCTGCTGGCCATGCTCCTCCTAATAAAGTCCGGGATGCTGTTCACCATCTCTGTGCCAGGGCACGCTGCTGGCTCGTGCTCAGCTTGCTGGCCCCAGGGCCCTTCCAGCCGGGCAGTGCCCAGCCTGTGCCATTGCAAGAGTTTCTTCCTTCCCAAGTACAGGACTTTGTATTTGTCCTTGCTGAATTTCATAAGGTCCCTGTCAGCTCATCCCTCCAGCCTGTCCAAGTCTCCCTGGAAGACAGCCCTGCCCTTAAGCATATCAACCGGTCTCCACTAATTTGGTGCCATCTGCAAACTTGATGACAGTGCAGTCCATTGCCTCCTCCAGGTCATTGATAAAGATCTTTTTTGTAATTCTGTATGAACATTTTATGCCTTATTTATCACTATAATACAATCATTTCTTAACAGAAAATAGTTTTATTCTTGATACTTGTGCTCAAACTTGCATGGGTTTGGGTTTGAGCAGTCAGTGTGAATCTTAGTAAATTATGCTTAAATATATCTGGTGTAAATGAAAGGTGTACTGAATTTTTGTGCCAGTTTTACTGTATAAAATGGCATCTTTACAACATCATTTTAGAAATCACTATTGCTACTAAGAAGATTCTTATTTTGAAAGTCGTAGCCTTCAGAATTTATCTCCAAGCAGATAAAAGATTATTTCTCATCTGCTTCAGTGCAAAGTGAGTCTGCTTACTTTAAACAGCCTTTCTTAGCAGTTTAATGTGGCTGTCTAGAAGAGAGTGACGGTTCTCCCAGGCTGTTCTGCCACTGCCCTGAGGACGGTACCTTCCACCAGAGAGGGATGAGGTTCAGCAGAAAGGCAGTAGCTGACACAGTTACCCTTGCTAAGCTAGTGAAGTGCAATGGGATACATGTCCGTGCAAAAACTTTCTGTGCAAGGGAAAAAATATCCAAAGTCTGAATTAATGATTCATTTAATATATTTGATGACCATATCAGTCTTTTTTTCCAAAGAGGATATAGTTGTGCCTCAAGGAAAAGGAAGGTGATGCTGCCAGCAAAGTTTCTGCTGAGGTAGGTGGCAACATATCCAAGACCTTGCTCTTCTGACTTTTGCACCAGTCACCTTCAAGGGAGGATGCTTCAGCTACTCAGCAATTTTATACCTGTTGGTTTTTCTCAAATAGCTTGTCCTGTTTTCTGAGAAATTGCAGTACCTTATGTCATGACTAACTTTATTATTTATATCCAAGAAGAGACAGAAGGCATCAGAGCCCTTCAGTTAAAGTTCTTGCAAACATGAAGGCAGTCTTAACTACTGACGTAAGATGCTTAAATATAATAAATGCTTGTGAATGGTGCTCTTTAGTGGAAACAGAAATGATCATCAAATAATTGAATAAACTGGGGTTAAAATTTTCAGTGTCAAAAGTTCCACCAATGCTCTTGGCTTCATAAGTGACTGTGTCATTTTCAAATATGGGACCTGGACTTCCAGGTCACAACCTAAATACTTCTGAAAATTAAATTAAGGAGCTTGAACCTTGCTACTTCTAAGAGAAAAGGAACGACTGACTCAGATCTTTGTAGTGCATTTACAGATTTAGGCTCCACATTGTATAATCAGCTGTCTAAATGGCTTGAGATGTTTAATGTGTGCACTGGGGCAGAGGCTGAGTTGCAGTCCTTAATCTCATCCGTGTTCCGTCTCTAAGGTGCATATCTGACAGTGTAAGCATATCTTAGGCTCCCAGTTAGCCTGACTAAATAGGGAACTGGAGTGTGATTTCCCAAGACATGCAGGGAATGTGCGTGCCCCAAATCCATTGATTTTCAATTGGAGTGGACACTTGGCTTACTCAGAGCCTTTAGAAATTCCCAATCAAGACAGCTAACTTGAAGCATGCATTTGTTATGCTCTCAAGGTAGAGCAACTGATGTTAGTGAGTGGCAGGGAGAATAATTGCATGGGAAGGAAAATGTACTTCAGGCTGATGATATTTGTGCTGCTTGCCCAGCTGCAAGGCTGTGATTCTGGAACAAGAGGGCATGGAAAGGAAGAGAGAGGTTCCCTTCGACTCTTTGCAGCTGTACAAGTGAAGGAGCCATACCAAAACAAAAATTCCTACACAAAACAAAAAAGGAAATGCTTTAAGAGCAACTGGTAAATTGAGACAAAAATGTCATTGCCCAAACCCATAATGAAATATGGTGCTGTGAAAATACCACTTCCTCGCCTGGAGGTAACGACATTTTATGTGGTGTCATTTTATCTGGTGTGACATGGAGATGTGAAGTCCCCTTGAGCATCTTATGAATTTAGGAGGGAGTTTGTAGACAAAAATCCTCCTGTCAGTCAAGATCATGTAATCACAGCTTCTTCCTGATGAACAAAACATTTGTATTTAGATTGCGCATTTACATTTAAAAAAGGAACTGAACTAGGATAGAATTTTTTCTTTTGTAAGCTATGTCTGCTTTAAATTGAACATTTGGGAGGAAGGCAGAAAGGTTCCAATAGCATCAGAATTACATGTTGTGAGGGCAGTGGGCCTGTGCAATGGCATTCACAAGGGAGGTGAAGCAAGGTCATGGAGCCATTGCAGTCTCTTGGATAGGGACCTGGTGGGGCAAGCCTCGAGCTGGAGGGGCTGGCACCTGCCCGCACTTTCCAGTTGCTATTTAGTGGCTCCTTAGGCGGTGAAGGACCAGAGTGCTGTGAACAGGGGCTGAGAAAGGGACTCAGTCAGTGGGGCTGGGAGCATGCAGGGCACCCAGAGCCCTGCCTGGGCTGCTCTTCGTGATTGCCCTTCCCAGTCTGCGCAGCAGTTTGAGTCTCTGCTTCCAGTCCTGCTGGGAGCTGCCTCAGGCGCCTTAGCATCCAGACTGCTGCTGGGAATGGCTGATTCCTGCTCTGGGAGGGCTAAGCTCAGGGGGAGCAGCAGCGACACGCTTGTCACAGCCGTTAGCACAGCAGGGATGCAAAGCATCTCTGCTTAAACTTGCCTGGGGTGGCTTGGAGGGTGTGCAGTGGTGGTCTCAACACCCCGCGGGGCATGTTCCCTGGCACCGACTGGTGCTAATGTCCTTGGCGCGTTGGAGGCCTTGACTCAGATGGCACACCGAGGGAGGCTACTGCTGGCCTGGTGTGGGGCTGCAGAACACCTGGGACCTCTCCTGGGGCTGGGTGACAGGGGCCTCTCCTGGGGACAGCACACTGAGCGAGGTGCTGACTCGCTTGGGGAAGGACCTGTAGAAATTATGAGCAGACAATGCACCACTAGAGAAGTGAGGAGGAGATACCCGGGGTCTTCGCAGAAACTCTGCAAAGATAAGAGCCTGAGCCATGCGAAATGAGGAAGGAGGGACAGATGCAGACCGTGGGTGAACAAGTAGTGGAGGGTGGCTCTCAAGAGGGAGGAGGGGGAAAGCTAAAGACTTTGGGCAGCAGAAGGCAGGTTCCTGCTCCAGCTTACCAAACGCACATAGCATGGCAACGACCGGGAGAAATTAGGAATTCATGCACGGTTGCAGCGCTGTGACCATATTGGGATTACAGGTAAATGGCGGGATAGCCCTCATGACTGCAGTGCTGGAGTGGATGGATACAGGCTTTTCGGAGACTGGTGATAAGGCCAAGTGGGCAAGCCAGGAGGATGGATTCTGTGTTAAGGAGTGGCCTGAATGCTGACTGGGAGCAAACACTGAAAGGAAGGACACAGATGGTGGAAGCAGGGCAGGATACTTGGGGGCGAATGTGGGACATGTAGGAACACACAGGAATACAGTCAGGAAACCTGTACCTCAGCTGAAACTGAAATGAGCCAAGGAGGTGAAGGGAAACAAGAAAGGTTTCTGTAAGTACATTGGCAGCAAAAGGGAAAGCAAGGGGACCATGGGCCCATTGCTCAGTGTGGCCGTGTGGAAAAAAGGCTGAAGTACTCAATGCCTTTTTTGCCTTGGATTTTGCTAGAGAGACTTGTCCTCAGGCCTCCCAGGTGCCTGAGCAGAGTGAAGTGGTATGTGCAGTAGAGGAAGACAGCATTAGGGATCTCTTAGCCCACTTGGATGTACACAAGTCCACGGGACCAGATGGGATGTGCTCAAGGGTGTTGAAGAAGCTGGCTGATGTCGTTGTGAGGCTGCTCTCTCATCTTTGAAAAGTCATGGCAACTGGGGGAGGATCTTTATGACTGGAAAACAGAAAATGTCACGCCCAGCTTGTAACTAGTGAGGTCCCTCTGGGTTCAATACGGGGACCAACGCTGTTTAGTATCTTCATTAATGACATCAGTGATGGGATGGAGTGCAGTTCTCAGCAAGTTTGTGGATGCCATCAAATTGCAGGCAGCAGTCAATGTGCTGGAGGGCAGTGCTGCTCTGCAGGGAGACCTGGGCAGGTTGGAGAAGTGGGCTGACAGAAACCTCATGAAGTTCAGCAAAAGCAAATGCAAGGTCTTGCCCATGGAATGGAATAAGACCAGCCGCCTGGGAAGCAGTGCTGCAGAAAGGGATCTGAGGGCCCTAGTGAACAGCAAGTTGGGCATGACCCAGCAGCGTGCCCTTACAGCAAAGAAAGTCACCTGCATCTCTTGGCTGCATGCGTAAGAGTATAGCCAGCAGGTCAGGGAAAGATCCTTCCCCTCTACTTGGCATTTGTGAGACTGACTGTGGAGTGCCATGTCCAGTTTTGGGCTCCCCAGAACAAGAAGGATGTTGACTTATGGAGACCAAAGGAGGTGGTCAGGGGACTGGAGCAAATGGGATATGACACGAAGCTGAGAGAGCTGTATCAACTCAGCCCTAGCAGATATGCCAAGAGGAGACCTTAGTGCTGTCAACGAGTACCTGAGTGGAGGATATAGAGGAGGTAGAGCTAGATCTTTCTCGAAGGTATACAGTGATATGATAAGAGGCAGTGGACACAAGGTGTAACATGGAAAATTCTCATTAAGTATTAGGAAAAATGTTTTTATCATGATTGTGGTGAAGTACTGGAACTGGTTCCCCAGAGAGGTTGTGGTGTTCAAGACTCAACTGGACATATCCCTGAGCAACCTGATCTGATTACACCTGCTTTGAGCTGTGGGTTGGACTAGGCAGTTCCTTCTGACCTAATTATTCTATTATTCTATAATATTTTCATATTTTTATTTTTTATATGAAAGTTGGAATTCCTTTTTGTTCAAATAATAATGTTTCCTGAGGTCCATACTTAGTAGGCCCACTCCAGGGAATTTCTTATTTATATTAATGGTTTCTTTCTGGAAAAGTGACTAATTTACTAAGGTAGTCATTCAACAAATTGAGCATCAAAATGCAATTAAGATGTAAATTTATATAGCCGTGTTGAGACTGGCATTTCAGGAAGATGTCGTTTAGTTGCTTTGAGGCACCTGAATTTCAGTTGGGCATGTGAATTGCCCTTTCAGAGGCAAGGGCTTTTAGATGTTGCACTACCATATAGCATTATACTTAACTCTTTTGTTGAGTGACTGCTCTAACAACCTCAGGTTTAAGCCCTACCAGTAGGATTTGATCTTAGTTTTTTTAACTTTTATCTTGTGTTTGTTAACCTTTACATTGTTTTGCTAACCTTTGTATTTCTATAAAATTGCCAGGTATTCTGTGAAGTTGCACTGGAAGATGTTTGCTAATGTATTTATTTTTCAGGACATTAAAATCAAGGTCCTGAGTTGCTCGATCTAAAAATCTCTCTCTTTCTTCTCATCCAGGTAAACAGAAACAGCCTGTGCAGAGCAGTGCATTCATAAATGTGAAAGAAGCCCACACCATTATGTTTGGCACTAAGAGGTCAGTTTTCACCTTTGTTGTTATGCTTTTCATCTCCAAAAAATAGTATGGCTGTTGTGACTCTAATCTGAAAATTTTACATTTTCCAAATGTATTGTTATACAAAATACATCAGCTAGATATATTGCCCTTTCTATTATATTGATTGGTTTTTCTTTGCTGTAAGCTTTGGTCTACTTTAATTGATAGGCATGTGGCATACAGGCCATGTAGTACAAAGGCAAATAGTATCCCCAAGGCATAATGGGTCACAGCAAGACTGCCAAAGAAGACATTGTAGTAGTGCTGGAGGGCATCCCTCCTGCTTTCTGGGTGTGGAAAGTAACACCAGGACAAAAAAGCTCCAGTGTAAGATAGGTTCTTTTTTGCCATTTTAGGGTGTCCATACTGAATATAAGGTAATCTCCATCTCTTATTCTGCATGATTCAATGCCATACCCCAAATGTCTCAAAAATCAACGTTTTTTAATCCATGCTCTCTACTTCCTATGCTCTTTTAAGTGTTCCTTTTAAGCATCAGGTAGTGTGGTTCTGCTCCTGTATCCGTCAGCAGACAGCATGGCTTTGCTTCCCCCACAGTTCCTGCAGCCACACAAACCATTGCGGCACCTGAGGCACCTTGCCAGGTACCAGCTTCTGCACCTATGGGTCTTCTGCAGGGAAGTGTGATTTCTCTGTGGAACAAAGATACTATAGAGCATTCCTCCCCTGTGTGAACTCCCTGATTTTTTTTTTTTGCTTGTTGGTAGGCTTTTAGGTTTTTAGTACAAGCTAGTCAATGACTTAACACTTGTGCCCCAGTCGCATGGCAGCCTAGTGAAACGTTTGCCCCGTGCAGTGGCAGACCACCTTTAATCTGGTACCTGGAGAAGCAGCTCATCTCTTCTGAATTGTTGGGAAGAGGAGAGGCTAGCTTGCCCTTAAGAATTAGCACGTATGAAGCAGCATCTTGCATGCCTGCAGGAATCAGGGGTGGCAAATAATAAGAAAAAGCAGCTTGGGTTTCTGAGGCATCAGGTCCCACACCAGTTGCGAAGGGTTCAGCGTGAGCTGCAGCCTCGCCTGAGTCAGGGTGCTACCAGGGGCTGCCCAGGCCCTTGTGCTCCTGCAACCATGGGCACCGCTGCCTCACATGGCAACAAATTCAATGGGATATTTTGCGTCTGTCTGAAGTGGTATTGGCATCGTCTCCAGATTCTGTTACCTGGTATACAAGGTGCGAATGCAGTACGTTTTTATAGTAACTTTGCAGGAAAAGGAAACTTTGGTCTTATTTTTAGGCAAGTACAGAATCCGTTGTTTTGTCAGCATGATGAGCTTAAGATAACTGTTGCTGAGGGTACAGTAATAGAATTGCAAACTTCCCATTTGAGGATTTCTGCTTTTAATTGATTGCCTCTGCAGAATATTAACACTCAAGTTAACCAAAGACATTCTGCAAAGTGAAACAAATTATTATATTAAATTATATTCATGTGGGTTATTTTTGCCACAGTTTAATACTGCCCCATATGAACTCCTTCTGGGCTGATCTAAACATTTTTTTACTCTCGGGATAGTCACTTTATCTTCTCTTAGCATTTTAAAGTAATGGCAAGATGAAGAGTTGTGTTCGATTGGTAGCCTTGAAATTACCTTTATCTTTTTTTCTCCCAGGTTGAATCTTGATTACTATGCAAATGAAAATTCCTCATAAGGAATATTACAGACAATATGAAATTCTCTTTCATGTCTGCAAACAAGAGGTTTTATGAAAAAAGGCACATCTGGGGAACAGAAGTTCTTTGCCTCTCCACTGTACTGTGTTCTGCTATTTCTCACTTTACGCAGACTGTTTTGAACCACTTGCAATCAATAAAGGATTTCCTGCTTCCGGGAGGGAATGAGGCAGAGGGGACTTCCATAATAGTAGCCTCCTGTGTGTAAACTGGGAAATTACATCGAGTATTCTTGAGATTGGTACCATATTTTAGTTAGGCAGTGATTGAGTACTTGTCAGGTATTTTGTTCTCCCAATTGCAGTGCATTTTGAATTTAATTCTCAGAGAGGACTATTAATTGTGAACAAGAAAATCCTGAGGTTTTATTGATCATTTTCAAAGGTTATAAACTGCTACAAACAGACTGCCTAATATAGAGAGGTTTTGAAAATCTCGGTTTGATACATTAATTCTCTTCCTAAAAAGAAATACTGTATTTACTTGGAAATACCATGAGGAACAAAGCTATTTTTCTATAGGAGAGGATGATTTAAGGTTTATTTTCTTGTAAAATTAGTTTTTAATTAGTTCTAATAATACCTTGCTAATTATAATCTCCACAAAACATTTAACAAAATTACAAAACTCTGATTCATAAATTGAATTATCTCTTGCCACCAGATCTTTGGAAATTATCAGGTATATAGTATTTCAGCTCCTTTTTTTTTATTTATACCTTTCTCTTGATTTTGCATATAAAGTTTATTTTTAGTGGTTAATCCCTGTTGAATGGACTGAATAATGAAGTCGATAAAAGTGACTGTCCTATCAGAACAGCTTTGGCAAAATTTGTATGTGAGGAAGATATTTCTCAGCTGCTTTAAAAGAAGCTGTATTGTTAATGTGAACTGACATCTCTAACAGAGGTGAATTCCTCTTGATTTCAGTTTAATTTGAGAGCTGATCCCATGCTTTTAAATACTGAACTATTGTGGTTTCTCTGTGTTGTCTTGTATTCTGCTCTCATCTTTTTCTCTATCGTGTTAATTTTCTCCAATTAATTAAATCTACAATAGACACTAGCACTGAGTATGTATACCAATGAGTTTCTGATGTGTTGTATTATTCATGTTGCGTACTTATTTCAGTCTTGCAAGAGCAATTGCCGATATGATTGTCCTCCTGTGGAAGGGAAAAGTATGTAAATGGCTTTAGAGAAGGGATTTTTATTTTGTGGGAACCAATTTTATGTGTGGAAGTTGCTCTGCGAAGATAGGCCCCAAATTAGCACATCCTCAGGATTTGCAGTAAACTCTGTCTGACTGTCTACCTACCACTGGCATCATGATGTTCAGGGGTACTCTAACCTATGGTTGTATATGTTCTTCAGTTTGGAAACCTTATGTTGTATAACTCATTTAAACTATGTCCACGCAGCTGGAGAGTATTTCTCCTGGATGGCATGCTCAGTTCTCTTTTCCTTCTCTAGCCTAGATCAGAGCTCTTCAAAAGATGGCCTAAGTGACAAATCTAACCCCCAGTGCCCAGCCATTTGTTTCCCGAAATGAGTTTAGGAGACTGAAGGAAGCAATTGTGAGAAGCAGGAGGTGAGAAGTATGAGGACATTTGCTTAAGCGTATATGCAATACAGCTCCATTTCTGGAGCTGCATCCATTTGTCCTTTTTTTGAGGAGCCTTGCACATGGCATATGTTTGAATTGGGCTTGTGGAGGATACCACCTTGGTCCTGTGAAGTGCAGACTACCACTAGTATCTCTGGCTACTTAGAAGTCAGCTGCCATGTCCAAGTCTGAGTTGTCTCCTGCCATAAGTGCATGGTGTCTCCTTTCCCCTCCATTGGTTTGAACCTCAAGAAGGTCCGTAGAGGTAAGAGAGCAGCTAGAGCTTGTCTGATCTGTTGCCAGCGCTTAGGCTGTTGAGGGCTAGTGTTACCAGGTTTAATTCAAACTATTTTGGAGGAAAGAAAGAAAAGGCAAACAAAAAGAGGAAAGGACTCTGATCTCCAGGCAGCCTGATCGCCCTGTTGTGAACTCAGGGTTTATTTTTATTGTGGTCTTCTTTGTGAAGAGCATTTTATTTACAGGGTGTGACTCCAGGCTGAGGCGCTGGTGGCTAATGCAGCTGGTAACTTCTCTTATGTGCCAGGGGCTAGTTGGGTGCTTCGTGGTGGATGGCCAGATTGCATGAATGGCAGTGCTGGCAGACTTGGCCAGTGGTCCAAGACTTTCGTAGCACAGCAGTTGTTTCTGGAGGCAAATAGTTTTCTTTCCAAATTATATTCCAAACAGCCACCTTGGAAAGTCATAATAAGTTTTTTTTAGCCAGGTCTGTCAGCAGCAATTTGAGTCCTGTGCTAAGTAGAAAAACAAACCTTTCTTCCAGTGTCTACTTATATTGGCATGTTTATAATCTTAGATGATAGCTGAGTTGGGCAAGTAATGTGACTGGTATAGAAGGAGGGTGAAGAGATTCAGGAAGACACATCAGCTTTTTAGTCACTGACAGTTACTGACTTCCTATTTTTATATCTGGTTTTGATTAGAAAGTTAAAGAACTAGTGTTAATTTATAAGCTCCTGATATGAACAGACTGTAGTGTTTTCAAGATAATATAAGCCTAGTTTCTTCTTTCCCCTTAGCTGCAGAAAGGTTATACTTACACATGGTTTCTAAATTTCATGGTTTTTATTGGCATTAGTCCTGGACCGTTTGTGTGTTTGTTCTGATACCTCTGCTGGGTTTTGAAGTATGGCCAGTGGATGGCCACAAAACTGTGTCCATTACTGAACACTAAGATTATATGTCAAAGTTCTTTTCTTTGGGATTTGTAAGTGTACAAAAATAATTATCTGGTTTGACCTAAATTCACATGGTGCTTACTATCCCCTTTCTTTTGCTTTTTAATTGGAAGTAACACTATTTGAATGAAGCTGTAACATGCTTTGTCTCTTCTGCTCTGTTATGGAATTAAATTTCTTACTGCTGAACTTTGTTATGATAGTGAACTGCAAAATAATACCTATTAACATGGACTCATTTAAACTTACTACCATTCCCCCAATATGAACTTCCAGTATCTTGCACTGTTTCATTGCTTTGGGGCCTGGAGGCTGAATCATGCAAAATGATAAGGCAGCTGTGGGACTTGGTTTCTAATTCAACCAGAACAGACACAGTCTAGTATACAGATGTATATAGGGCAACAGAATGTGTAACACCCTATACTGACTGTTTCTTGGTTTTCAATGGTTTTTTTTCACTTTTACCCACCTGGCCATTTTTTCCAGCCTATGCTATGCTTAATGAGAGCTCAGATTTATTAATAGGCCACATAACTTTTCAGATGGGGTATTCAAGCCTTCAGTGCATACATGGTCTCTCTCTTGCAGTATTCATCCTTTCAATATGGAGTGAGGCTCTCTTCTGATAACCCATGGCTTCTCTCAGCAGCGTTAGTTCTAGGTGTGGGTAAGCAAGAAGGAGAGGACGTGGACCTGAGCATGTTGATCCAGTTATGAATGATTGCTTGCTTACATCAGATAGCAGCAGGGAAGATTTTTCTTCTTCACCTTAAATGTTCACACTACCCCAGTTCTAACTGATTCAGGATGTAAGGGACCAAGTTCTCTGTGTTTCTTGACAGCTTCATGTGTTTGTAGCTCTAGAACTTAACCGTACAGCAGAACTTGAGCTTCCCTGTAGATTGGCAATTTATCTTTGTCAGGTGTTTCCTCTGTCAAGTCTTCCATCTGCTTAGTTTTCGTCTTTTCATTGGATTTGGTATTTGCCACACACTACTTTCTCTGATGCCTTTGTGCCCAGTTTCCTGTTTTCTGTCTCTATCTTGTCCGAGCATGTACTGTGCATCTTCTGCCTCTTGCACTCAGTTCACCCGCTTGGACTCAGTTCACCAAAATTCTTAATGATCTCCTTGTGACCAAGTCCATCCAGGACACTGCATTTGGGCCTCTGCAACATGGTAGCTGTCTTAAACATACACTTCTTGAAACCTTATCCTCTGTTACCTTCTTTGAGTCTCACTTCTCTGAATATTACTCCTCCTACTGGATGGAAGAGGATTATGATCTTTTTTAGTTCCTCTGGTAATAATGAAATTAAACCCCAAAGTAACAATGTTTAACTAATGAAGTAGTAAGATGATAAAAATTTAATTTGCCATGGATCTGCAGAAAAAGTCCTGAAGAGTTTACAGATTATGTGGTCGGTTCACCTCAGCCAACAACCAAACACCCACACAGCCACTCCCTCACTCCACTGTCCCATGGGATGGGGAGAAAAGAGAAGGAAGGTAAGAAGATTTGTGCATCAAGATAAAAACAGAGTAATATGTGAAGCAAAAGTGCACAAAGGAAAATAAGGAATTCGTTCACTGCTTCCCATTGGCAGGCAGATGTTTAACCGCTTTCTGGAAAGCAGGGCCTCAACACACATAACAGTTACTTTAGAAGGAAAATGCCATAACCACAAGCGTCCCCCCTTCCTCCTCCTTTTATTCAGCTTTTATTGCTGAGCACAACATCGTATAGGTGTGGAATATCTCTTTGGTCATTTCTGGTCAGCTGCCCCGGCAGTGTGTCCTGCCAGCTTCTTGCCCACCCCCCAGCCTACTTGGGGGAGGGCAGGGGGGATGGGACACACAAGACAGGGGGACAGAGTGGGAAACAAAGAAGGACTTGACACTGTGTAAGCAATAGCCAAAACACTGATGTGTTATCAACACTGTTTTCGTCACAAATCCAAAACACAGCACCATACAGGCTGCTATGAAGAAAATTAACTCCATCCCAGCCAGAGCCAGTACAATGTAAAAAGCCCAATCAGTGTTCATATACTGGAGCTTAAGCTCAAACAAAATGGTTGCCTGTATAACAAAATATAGAAAATACATATTTTTAGTTTACCAGTCCATCTAATAAAAATTTGGCTTCCTATAAATACAAATAAAATCACAAAGAATTTAAGCTATGGTGAACAGCTTTTAAAAAAATTGCCTCAAGCAACTGCATCCTTAATTATAAGTTGTGAAGTAATATTTGGATATAATCTATGTTTTTACAAATGGAAATAGAAAAGAAATTTAAGTCTGTTTAAATTTATCTTAAGTGATTAACGTTTTCTCAATTATATTTTTAGAGAAGTCTATTTTACAATAAGGCTCTACTCTGCCTCGTGTAGAGACTTTGAAAGGCATTTGCGTGATCTAACCAGCCAACCTGTGTGCATCTTTTTGTTAGAGAAAGTCATCCCCGTTTCTACACCAACTTCATGCTGTAGCTCTAATACTCAGAATTATTTCATTCTCCTATTGAGTTTCTTTGCTGTATCTTGCAGGTTTTTTAGGTGTCATGATTATTGCCTGTAGCGTTCGCCGCATATCAAGGTGCCACGATTAGATCACTGATCACCCCCAGACCAGGGAAAGAGACAGATAACACACACAGTGTGAGCGCCAACTTCCGCCTTTTATTGCGCAGTCAATTCCTTTTATACTAACAAGGGTAGGTGGGATTACAGACACATCATAAGGCTGCGACTAACCCTCTAACTTTCCGTGACATCGTGAGATCTTCCGAACGCCGAACCCTACAATTGCCTGCAGATTCTTTAATTATAGGATCACACTTGCACTTCAGTTATAACCTTCAATACTATAAGATCCTTCTTCACAAGTGGCTGGCACTTGAGATTACAAAGAGGACATAACACCTCAGTGACTGGATTTTTTAATTTGTTTTTCTTTGCATTGGAATACTAGCGTGTTTATTTACTTCTCAAGCAATTAATGTGTAAGCAAAACTGCAGACACCTTTCTGGTCATGTTTCCTGTTCCCTTATGCTTTAGAAGGTTCAGGAGGCACAGAGTTTCTGAGCAAGACCCTTAAGATATGTCATGTATGTGGCTGGGCTCTTCATTGTACAGGGATGTATTCCCTGTTACACTCTGTTCAAGCTCCTGCTGAAGGGCAAAACTCTGGCATTTCTGAAGTCAGTGAAATTCTTTTGCTCTTATTCTAGAAGTCAGGACTTCACCTGATTTTTTTCACAATACTCTTTACCAAGAGTATGCAGGATGAGGAAAATGTTTCGTTTTGCTTTTCAGGAAATTCATTTGGAAGAAAAATATGCCAAGGTGTAAACTGAAGGTCAGTCAGTCTTGCTGAATGATGAAGTCAGCTGAAGGTGCTCATGCCCCAGTTCAGTCACTTCTTGCACAAGAAAGCATAAAGATATTTCCCAGACAATGATCAACTTTTCCTCATACTCAGATTTCTTGCTGAGCTTGGGCCTCAGCGCCCTGAAGATATCTCCAGTTGTTGGTGTGTTTCCAGTCTTAGCAGAACTGCTCCTGTTAGATTCTGGCTGTAAAAATAACTTTGTAAGATTTCTCTTATTTTTAGGAAATGAAGTCTGTAGGTTATAGAGTTATCAGTGCTGCCTCAGATGAAACCTAGTCTCAATTTAAAACCACTCTAGTTTAATTTACACTTAAATGTGAAAGGCACGTGTGACAATCAGCACCTAATAGAGCTAAGTGGCATCGCCTAGATTCTACTGCATCTTTCACATGTAAGAATAGCTACACTGGTGGTCAGAAATACATTTTCTCTCGGGGGTTGCTTGCCAGATACATCTCTGAAACCTTCTGAAGCAGAACTGGAACCACATAATGAGAGCTGTTGTCATGTCCTACAGACTTTTTCAAATGCTTCTAGCAATTACATGATTTATCAGATGTCTCCCTTTCTGTGGATGCTTTTTAAAATCCCTGCCCGCCATCATAACACTATAAGGCTTTTCTCCCTGTATCTTTCTTTCCTAATAAAAATCCCAATATCCTGATAAAAACCAAACCTCATTTCACAATGTGATATGCCTGCATCCTGCTTTTATGTATAAAGCCCCGGGGTTAAATTTTCAACGTGGTAAATAGTAGATATCTGCACAAATCCCATTGTCTGCTAATGGGATTTGTTCATGCTGCTCCCTGACACCTTTTTAAACACTCATACTGGTGATTTATTTTATTACGGTGTTACAGAAAACACTTAGTAAAGCGTGTTCTGATTCCACATTCCGCAACATGAACCAGTCCGAGGGAACGGGATGCACTAAATGGCTACGTCTGTGCTGTATTGCCACAGATAGTGGTCATAGGTTGTTGGCTCTGTATTTATGTGGTCATAAATTGCCTGTTTTGCTGACACTTTAA
Organism: Haliaeetus leucocephalus; assembly: GCF_000737465.1. Taxonomy (NCBI): domain Eukaryota; kingdom Metazoa; phylum Chordata; class Aves; order Accipitriformes; family Accipitridae; genus Haliaeetus; species Haliaeetus leucocephalus. The sequence continues at coordinate 15,224,029 of NW_010972991.1, read as the reverse complement.
ATTAAATGAAATAAGGCATCAGCACTGCTGGCTTTCTGGCAGGAAGCCCAAGAGCAACTTGGTATGCCTTGTGTGTCTAGCTAATGCCACTTCGATGGAAAGTTTTAATTAAGTGCATGTCTGTGTGTACAGAGAAGAAATCAAAGGCACTTGGGAGAAAGAAAGTGTATCTGCTCCAGACTCATTGAGGAGTAATTTGGTGAGAGCACTAAATGACTTTCCATTAGTTGGAAAATATTTTCTTAAATATTGCCAGAAATACAAGAAAATCAGTCTGAAGGGAAGACTATAAAATTAGTCTGCAGATCTAATCCATTTGCTCCATACTTGTCGGAGGATGTCATGGTAGTACAAGTCAAGAGGTGTAAGGTTTGTGAAACTAATCTGATATGCTGGATTTCATTAAGCTCCCTAATTGTAATTATCAGAAGAACACTGGAAGCTGGTTTGCCTACAGCCAATATTTTTGATTTCTCATTTCTGTAACAGTTTCTAAGCTTATAAACATCCAAAAATTCATTGTTAATACAAGTATAATTTTTATAGCAAAACTTAGGTAGCCATATTAAAATTCTAGCTGTTGAAATTGAACTTCTTACATGAGAATTTTAGCGCTGTTTCCTGGTTCTTACAGTTACAGGAAGAAAATTCACTCAGTTCTCTTCAGACTCTCTAGAGAGGTGACTCTTTATGAAAAGAGCAGTTCTGAGAAGCAGGGATAGTTCATTTACCACTAGATATGGTGCATGATTTATTTTGGATAATGTTTGGTGTATGATTCATTCTTCTATCTGCGTTATAGCAAAGCCAAAAGGGCCAACCCAGGTGTGTACAGGACTTGTTACGTCATACTGTATTCGCCTTAATCTCTGTAATCTTTTTATGGCCTCAATACAGTGTGACTTCCACCCTTTTATCCATGTTTCAACCAAGGTAGAAAACCTGCTTTATTATTCACTTAACTTTTCTTCCGGAAGAAATTGAGCTTTCTCAAGAGCTAATCCAAAACTGCATAACAAACTCCATGAGGGGCTGGGGTTGACCACACAGTCTTAGCTTTTATCCTTATTTGATCTTCCATCTTTAATATAACTCAGATACTCTTTGTATTAAATAACCACAGTGAAAGAACAACACCAGTGGCTTCAGCCTTATCATGGCAAACTCTTTTGTTCCTCTGTATGACAAGTGATTGGTCAGCTCCTTCTATTCATCTTATTTTAAATGCATATTCTCCTGTGAAGTGTACTGTCAGATGAAACCTTCCCTCATCCCTAAAGCCTCTTTTTTTTTTTTTTGTCTGTTTCTTAACATGAACAAGGTTATTTTCTGAACACAGAATTCTAGGTCTGATTTCCTAATATCTTTCTCTATTCCTGCTGATCTTTATGAAAAAGTGAATCTGAAGTCTTGAATAGATAAGGCTGCTTTCTTAGCATGAATTATAAGATGCCATTTCAGATGTGTATAGCAGATGGGGAGTCTCATGGGAAGGGGAGAAATAATTGCAACAGATGCATCATAAGAGCAAAAAAGCTATTTATGAGAATAGCTCCAAGAATGGAAGATGCCATCAAAAGGTTATTTACCTTTTGGCAAGTCATTGCATTTTGCCTGCTTTTTCTAATCTGAGAGATGAGAAATAGTTTGGCATTTATTATCAGAAACTAGTTGCAAACAGAATTACCTTGGTTCTCTGGGTATTACGGAGCAATGCTAGATGCCTCCACTGCTCATGACAAAGACAGACAAAGAAAGGAATCCTTATGGACGACATGGTGAAAGTCCAGAACTGGGCAACACAGTGAAAGTCCACAACCCAGGAAAATTAAGTATCTCAGAGTATTCCAATAAAAGTAATGAATGCTGTTGTCTTAAGACCTTTTCTGTGGTCTTAAAACCTTTCTAAGATCACTTCACATTATGTTAGAGCAGTGGTCCCATGCAGAGTGTAGTGAGATATGAGAAACATTGCCCTTATTATAATCCCCACCCCATACAGGTTTCTTCATGGCTCCTCAGGCAGTGCATAGGCAGGCTCTGGAATTTGTTGCAGCAGCATGTGAATGCTAAAAATTTCAGGAAACATAAGAAAAAGCTTTTTTTTAATGTGAAGGTGGTCAAACACTGGAACAGGTTGCCGTGAGGCTGTATGGTCTCCATCCTGGGAGACAGTAAAAACCCAACTGGTTATGGCCCTCAGCAATCTGCTGCAGCTGAGCCAGCTCTGAGCAGGAGGATGGACTGGTGGATCCCCAGAGGTCCCCAGCAGCCTCAGTCTGTTGCAGGCTGTGAAACACAGAGAAATACCTCTATATTATGAAGCCTCTGAATCCCAAATTCCCAGGAGCTGGGAAGCTTTGTCCTACTGTTTGCCCTGCTGTTTGCCACTGTCTGTATTGATTTCTCCCTTAGGGCTGGTCTTGGCCACCATCCCAGAGGATGCTGAGCTAGGCTGACCATAGGTCTGATCCAGCATGGATGTTCTTGTGTGTTTTAAGAGGATACTGGGCTAGACTGCAGATAAAGAGTAAGTCTAATTATGGAGGAGAGGTTATTTAGGAGAGGACGGTAAAGTAATGCAGCTATGCCTGCGATCCATGCAGGACAGCCCAGGGAGAGTCCTGACATTGAGCCATATTTCTCTTGTGGGCATTGTAACTCAGGGTGGAGATGCTAGAAACCTGTTCAATGCCAGCGTCCCCAGTGTGATCCATGTGGGCTGCTGGTGAGGCTCAGCAGCTAAAACACAAGGCAGACTGGTGCCCTGTGCTCACCTTTTCTCTATGAAAACTCAACACAGCTTCCTCTTAATTTTAACTGCGTTTAGTCCAGTTGGTGGGGACGCGACATTATCCAAAGAGCTAAACAAATTGGTGTTTGTGACATTTGACTGCTGGGCAGCTTTGATTTCTGTTATAACACTTATTTAGTTTCACCTGTTTGATAGATAGGACTATCACGTTAACAGATGACATCTTATTAAGGTGTGTGAAAGGTTTGCCACAAACTGTAAAGGCCATAATAGGAGAAGCCAAAAAGGAAAGATTTGAAATGTGATACTTCTGAAGTTAGAAATGGAAATGAAGCAAAGTAAATTAAGTTAGAAAAACAAAACAAAACAAAAAAAACCTCCAAGCCCCAAAGACTGCTTCAACTGTGAGTCCTTCTTGTCTTTCTTTATAAATGTCAGTTTCTTTATAAATAAACAATTTGCTCTTAAAATAATTGGTGATGACTCAATAGCTCATCTTTATTATTGTGTATTTTAAATATGCAGACTTCAGCAAGTCTAAATCTGTGCTCTTTGGGGAAAAAAATAAGGCTTTAATCATATTCAGACTTATCCTTCCTTTCATCTGGTAGTTTACTTGCTTTGACAGGTAAATATAACTTTCTGAGATATGTGTTTTGTTTTTAAACCCACTCACCTACTTATATAACTTTGCTTACACAGAGATTGTAATCTTTATTTTACCTTAACTGACACCAGTCAGATAGAGAGGCAGGTTTATTGACATTTGCTGTTTATTTATTATATTCCAGTTGGTGTTTATAATAATGTCTCCTGAAAATTAAGTGTTTCTCATATAAAAAGGGAGGTAAGCAAAATTGCACATGACAATGCAGAGGTATTTTTTATTATTGTTATTCAGTAAACCCTACACCAGGTACTGAGTAAAGAATCTTGACACTGCTGTTGCTTGGATATCTTCTGCTTTGTCCAATGCTGATTGCCTGTCGTGGTTTAACCCCAGCTGGCAGCTCAGCCCCACACAGCCGCTTGCTCACTCCCCCCCTGCAGCAGGATGGGGGAGAGAATCGAAGACTAAAAATGAGAAAACTCGTGGGTTTGAGATAAAGACAGTTTAACCAGTAAAGCAAAAGCTGTGCATGCAAGCAAAGCAAAACAAGGAATTCATTCAGACTTCCCATGGGCAGGCAGGTGTTCCGCCATCTCCAGGAAAGCAGGACTCCATCATGCATAAGACTTAGTTGGGAAGACAAACGCCATCACTCCGAACATCCCCCTCCTTCCTCCTTCCCCCAGCTTGATATGCTGAGCATGACGTCCTATGGCATGGAATATCCCTTTGGTCAGTTGGGGTCGGCTGTCCCAGCTGTGTCCCCTCCCAACTCCTTGTGCCCCCCCAGCCTCCTCGCTGGTGGGGTGGGGTGAGGAGCAGAAAAGGCCTTGGCTCTGTGCAAGCACTGCTCAGCAGTAACGAAAACATCTCTGTTATCAACGCTGTTTTCAGCACACATCCAAAACACAGTCCTGGAGTAGCTACTGTGAAGAAAATTAACTCTATCCCAGCCAAAACCAGCACATTGCCACAAGGCTGTAATATAGCTCTGCTCCTCATTTTAGTTAATGAGAAAGAAAGGCAGGAAAGCATCTACTTTTGTTTTCTTAGAGGTTGTATGATGTAAGGCTTGTGGGCCCTCCCTTTTGAGGAGGCCTTAAAGTACATGGGTGATTTGGTGGGGAGTCTCTGTAGCCGTGCAGCAGGGATGGGGACCATCCACTCATGCTGTGCTGTGTTGGGGAGAGGTGGAGCTGTCAGAGCCTAACACCAGCACTGAAGGAACAGGAAAATAAATTAGTTCCAGTTAAACACGAGTATGAAATTACCACTCTGAGGTAAGGGTGGATACTCTAGCAGCAAACAGCCAGTGGATTGGCCCACAGTAAAAAGAGAGCATTACCTTTCAAAGGGGAATGTGACTTTTGCAAGAGGAGCAAGACTTTGGCTTCAGGAAAGGCATGCCTTGCAAATAAATACTGTTTTTTTCAATCATTTGCATGTGTTATGAAAAGCACTAGCAGCAGAAAGAATAACAAGCTGCCCCATACTGTGATAACGTCTGTCCATAGGAGATGCACGTGTAAGCTTGGATTGCAGCAGGTAGCTTTCTATCTGTGCTGTCACGAGCATCTCTATGCTATCAGAAACAACTGTGTATTATTTTCACCTTCCAGGCACCCGTGTTTCCTCATGCCAAAGCTGCCCTTTGGGCCTGCACCTCTGCAGTGTGGCTTATGCCAGTAGAGACCCAGGACCCCTGCATTGAGAGAAGAGCTTCTGCATACATAATCTTTAATATAAGGATAGACTTGCGTTGTCTGAATGGATTCCAGTTCATAAAGCTGACATTTAATGACATCAGAGTTAAGCATCAATGTCCTCAGCAGAGTTAGTCCAGCTTTCATGTTTTAATAACTGTGAACAGCATGGAGCCCCAGGTAGATTCCTTTCGAGGTAGATTCATTAGGGCAAAAAAGATCATTAGCTGCTGGTAATGGATTGTTTCTCAGTAAGATAAACGCAAATTCAGACATGCTTTGAACTGCCAGTGTAGGCTTGTTTCAATGACAAAGGGAGCAGGTGAGCCATGGTATCCTGATTATTCCTTTTACTTCTGTTTTAAAAAAAATCTTTGAAGACCACAAAGTGTTGGAAATATACTGTCCTATCCACTAATGAGCAGTGGAAGTAATGAGATATCTCAAAACTCCCTCAGTGTCCACCTACTTAGCATATACTTGGCTGAACTTCATCTCATGCTTTTCAAAGTGATGTGTGGATTTGGTGTCAGGAGAGAAATACTGGACGCAGTTTCCATCCATTTCAGTTGTTCAGTCACTCATGCTGAGTAATAAGCACTGATCAGATCTGGGTATCTATTATGCTTTGTGATGAGCATATAATGAGATGGTCTCTGCCTTGCTGTATTCTCCTCTAGTCCATGGGCAACATTTATAAAACCAGGAGGAGAAGAGTTTGGCGACAGCCATTCATTTGCTGGAGAAAATTTTCTATGAAGGAAAAAATACTATATGGCAATATCCTCTTATGTATGATGGTTCACTGGTAGTAATGGTAGAAGCCTGGCTTGCCCATAAAATTATCTATTTCCGTGAAACCCCTTCAGGGGGGTTTCACATAGGGATTGGGGTCTGCCTCTGTTCTTTCCCTTCTGGTCAATAAGGGCTCTGCTCACAGGTACAGCTCTGGCTGCAGCCGCCACCTTATTCCTTATTAATTGAGAGATTGTATTTAATAGAGGCTTGCTGAAAGAAAACTGCTCCTTTGGTAAAGCACAACATCTTTCCATGGCTTTTACCTGCTGTTTGCATTGGCATCCTGAAATATGTTTGTTTGAAAAAGTGCATAGTCCCTTTCTTAAAAAAAAAAAATAAAAAAAAAATTGTCATTCTCTGTATCTTATTTACCAGAAGCACTCCCTCGTGCACCACTCCAGAGACATAAAAGATTTCTGAGTTGCTTGTGGTTCTCTACTTCTTGCCTTGTGACATTTTCTCACAGGAAATATTCACAGCATATGTGACTGTTCAGAGTTTGGTCTGAGTCCTTGTGACTAGCAATGGCGAAGATGTATGCAGTTTTAATTTCAGAAAAAGTTGATCACGTGCTTCCTTTAATAATGGAACTTACTTAAGCCTGGACATCTTGTCTAGCTGATATGATTATTTTCATTTTAAATTGGCTAGAGAGCTCAACATATTCATGTGAAGAGTTTGAACCTAGCCTCACTAAAGAGTTTGTATATAAAAAGAGTGCAGATATTGGTATGTGACTATGAAATAGCTAGCATAAATACTGATAATCAGATTTTTTTAAAAGTAATTGTTCTTCTTTCCCTCAAATGCCTGTCTAGATTCTGTCCAGTCTGTCTTGTGAAAGTTTCTGAAAGACAATTTATGGGAAGAGACTCTCTTCACAGAAATCATTACTATCAGTTAACACGTGCTTTGCCACAATTTGGTGCATATTCTTAATAGTGACTGTAACCTACGCAACATATTAACAAAGGATTTGGCAGATTTTTTGTTCTGTGCAGGCCTTTAGTTCAGGATAAATGATCTGCAGAGAACAAGTAATTGAACTTTCTACAGGGATTTCTTGATGAAATCCTGTGGTCTTTGTTGTTTATGATGGCCTTGGATTTAACCCTCCTTCTCCCTCTTGTTTTTGGCCATTATTATAGTCTGTGAATATGGGAGAGTTGACTTGGCAGAATGTTTGTTTGTTTTTTATTGTGTAATTATATTGAAAATCCAAATGAAATCTCATCTGCATACCTAATTCACCCATTACAATGTGTTACTAGAAGGGAAATGCTGTTAACTACAAGCTCTACAGAGTTCATGGCTGCAGACTTTTTAACCCGTGGCTCTGTGCATCCTGTTATGTTGCTGCTGTTTCATAGGTCCAGCAGCTCCTGTGCAGCCTTGTCCAAAATGGAGATTTGAATCAGGGAATGAAATCCTAGGACCACTGAAGTATATTTTGAACTTCCATTGGAGTTAGGGTTTTTCTTATCTGAATGGTGGCTGGATCCCTGTGCAGTTCTCTCTCTCTCTCTCCCCCCATGCAAGCCTCTCAGTGGGTATTAAAGTACAGGAAGGGACTGTAGAAAAAAGCTAGAGTGCTGAATAGGTGATTGAATGCATAATCTGTTTAGTGAATGCCTTCTCACTAGTAGTTTTCTAGGATGCTTAAACCATCTCAAATACTGTAGGTACATCTATTCTGATTTATATGATCTCAATATTAACATTATAACTGAAATGAAGCTAAGGAGGTTCTAGACTTCCAAGTTGCTGTTTTGCTTGTGACATACAATTATTTCATGGTTTTTCTCTCTCTCCCTCTCTCTCTCTCTGTATATCTCTATCGCAGTTATGTTTTTTCTGCAAACATTACGAAGAGTCTACACTATCAGTTTAGATGAAATAACTTCTAATAATACTTGGATTGATGCCTGTATAAGGTAGAAAATATACTACTATTGTAAATTGTGTTGGTGGGACTTGAAAGACTATAAACAACCAGGATGCTTCATCCAAAATGAATCCCACAGGAAGACCAGCCAACCGTGCACCTTGCAACTTAAGTTGTGGATTACTGCTTTAGACAGCTGCCTATTGATTTTGTTTTATGTCTGGCAGACCCAAACACACCAGAATTGCTATGCATTCATAGCAGGCAAATATGCTTCTTTCAGAATTCCAATACTGGTAGAATTGCTGCCTGGAACATGGAATTAAATATCGATTGAGCATTAACAGTTCAGGAGATGGTGATCTTAACATTGTTTTCTGCGAGGATGTTCTGCAAAACATCCCTGTATATGTTGACTGACTGTAGTGCTGCTTGCCTAGTAAGAATGGGTGGGTTAATACCACCCCATGGGTTAAGGTTCTGGAGAAAATCTGTACACAAGGTATGGTAGATAAGTATTTTGGGTAGGTAAGCAACTTTATTCAAGGAATGTTGGTAGCATTTGCAGGTGGAAAGCATTAGTTACCTTTGTTGGAGTCTGTGTTAATACCAGATAAATAAAACACTCCCTCAGTCTGTTTCTTCCTCTGAAATAATTCATCAATTCATCTTTTTTAGCTGCAAATTTATAATGATCTAGTGCTGTGTTTGTTTAGAGGTCATTATTGCATGTCTGCTGAGCATTTGCAGTACTGGATATTTAACATACAAAGCTTACGGCACTAAAAATATTAATATATTAATTCACATTTAATTCATTTACTGATTCATATGTGCATTTGAGAGGTTTTTAAATTTTAAGAAAACAAGAACATAATGCAATATCCAAAGTATTTGGGAGATCAAATTGAAAGAAGAAAAAAGCAAAACCAAAAAAGGTAGCTTTGAGATGAAAGCTGTAGTTTTAGGAAACATCTGAAGCCAAAATAACAGCTCACCTCTGGCAAAAGGGGGAGAGAGGGAGGTTCTGGCTTCTCCCTCTCATGCTCTGCTCCACTCACTCCCCTGCTCTTGCCACTAAAGCAACATTCCAGGTGATTGCCTGGCAGGTGGGTCCCACTTCCTAAAGCAGCAGAAGACCAGCTTGGGGGAGTAACATTTCTTGCTACATCAGTGAGGTATATAACCTGACATCCAGCATCACAGCTGGTGGAGGGAAGATGCAGGGCTAGTGCAGGCACGGTGGTGGGGAGGAAGCAGAAACTCCACCAGATTTTGGGGGCTAGATTCTGAACTGCTCCCTTCTTTAGGCTGAGACAATTAGATTTCCCATTTTAATTTAAGATCCCATTTTTATAGACTAGAATAGAAAAGAACAGAATAGAATAGACTATTTCAGTGGGAAGGCACCTAGAACGATCATCTAGTCCAACTGCCTGACCAATTTAGGGCTGACCAGAAGTTTAAGCATGTTATTAAGGGTATTGTCCAAATGCCTCTTACTGACAGGCTTGGGGGATCAACCACCTCTCTAGGAAGCCTGTTCCGGTCTTTGACCACCCTCTCAGTAAGGAAATGCTTCCTAATATCAAGTCTGAACCTCCCCTGATGCAGCTTTGAGCCATTCCCACGTGTCCTATCACTGGACGCCAGGGAGAAGAGACCTTTTCAGGAAGCTGCAGAGAGCAATGCGGTGGCCCTGCAGCCTCCTTTTCTCCAAACTAGACAAGCCCCAAAGTCCTTAGCCGCTCCTCACAGGACATTCCTTCCAGCCCCTTCACCAGCTGTGTTCTCCTCTGGACGCATTCAAGCACCTTCACATCTGTCTTAAATTGTGGGGCCCAGAACTGCGCACAGTACTCAGGGTGAGGCCACAGCAACGCTGTGTACAGCGGGATAATCCCCTCTTTTGAGGGGCTGGTTGTGCTGTGTTTGATGCACCCCAGGACGCGGTTTGCCCTCTGGGCTGCCAGGACACACTGCTGACTCATACTGCGCCTGCTGTCACCCCCAGGTCCCTTTCTGCAGGGCTGCTCTCCAGCCACTCCTCTCCCAGTTTATACCTGTGCCTGGCATTACTCTGTCCCAGGTGCAGAATCCAGCATTTGTTCTTGTTAAATTTCATTCCATTAATCATAGCTCAAAGCTCCAGTCTGTCCAGATCCCTATGCAAGGCATCAAGAGAGTCACCAGCACCTACCCATTTGGTGTTGTCAGCAAACTTGCTAACGGTGCATTCGACTCCTGCATCCGGATCGTTGGTAAATATATTGCCCAGGACTGGCCCTAGAATGGAGCTCTAAGTAACACGACACCGCGGGTGGCCAGCCGCAGCCCCAAAAGGCAGTTGTCAGAAGTGGGATTCGAACCCACGCCTCCAGGGGAGACTGCGACCTGAACGCAGCGCCTTAGACCGCTCGGCCATCCTGACCCACGGGCTAGTGCTCCTTCTACTGTATAATTCGTGTATTTGTAGATATTTTTAGTGATGCTATATTGTACTATTTCTCACACAGAGGATGCTACAGAATATTCCAAACTAAAATGTATATTGTGTTGAATTTAATGTAACTGTAATAACTGATGTTAATTTGGTACATGCAGCTGTTTCATTCTGTGAGTACCTGAGTGTTAGTATGTTGAGAAAGAAACAGGGACTGTTGCACATCAATTACTTATGCCACGTAGCAGAAGTTTGAAGGTGTACAGAAATGAATAAAAATGCCGTATGTTGCCCAAGGGCATTGCTTAAGGCTGATTTGTTTCCTGTAATGTCTATGAAAATCCCCTTGAGACAGGTACAAGTTATTCATGGTGAGAGTTCTCTGTGGCATTTGAAAGGGGACTGTGACACTGAAACAAATTGTGTGTCCCTGTGCTGCATTTTTATAAAAGGAATTCATGTACTTGAAAGCTGCATCCAGGAAGCTCTAAACATACAAATTTGGTCAGGATTTGGGAGTAAAAGTCAATATGGAAGGCAAGAGGTATACTTGTTTGGGAGCATCAGCTTTAAAATCCAATGGCTCTCTTTGGAATGTAAATTTAATAGAAAAATCAAATTTTGGAATGGGACAACCAGAAACTGACTATCGGAAGTGGCAAGTATATGTCTAGCCCCAAAATGTAATTATTCCCCAGAACCTTAAGGAACAGTGTTTTCCAATGGCAAAAAAGGCTAAAGTCTTTACTAGACTGGTCAGAAATGGATACTGATTTTATGTGGTACTGGTATTGAAGGAAAACAGTTGCTACTGTTTGGAGAAACCAGTTCTTCTGGCTCCAGTTTGTCAATGTCTTCCCTACACTGGTGACCCCCAAGTGCTGGACCCAGTACTCTGATGCAGTCTCGCTGGTGCTGAGCCTCTGCTGACTTGTCATTAGCTGATCTGGCTAACTTGCTGGTCAAAATGTAGTGGTACTTAGTATGCAAAAGGTGGATTCAGCTCTGATTGCTGACCCATGACTCGATTTCATATAGCAGTTGCCCTACTGACTGAATTGAGCTTTAGTAAGCGAACTGGAAACCTCAATAAAAATTGTGTATTTATAAAGATGTATGTATTCCCCAACTGCTTTGACACAGACTTAACTAACTGCTTATCCATCACATAGCCAGACTCGTTGGACTTGAGGCTGGAGGTTGTTCTGTTGCAGGTTGTTGATGGGCTTCAGCAAATACATTCCTCAGCCACTGGAAAGAAAGTCCCTGGGATGTGAGGTGCATTGGTATTAGCCATTGGAAGGGTTAGCTCTAGTGGTTCCTGAGTAAATGTTCTGACGATAGCAGGTGAAGAAGAGGAAACTCAGTCCTGTTAGGTATCCTTGCTGATATTGCCTCGTATGTCCTTATGCTGGTGCCCAACCTAAAATTTCAATAATAGGCTCCTATTCTTAGCAAATTGGAGAAAATCTGATTCCATTGTGCAATATTTGTGTATGTAACAAAAAGCAGTACAAACTCTTGAGTTTAGTTTTCAGAGTATCTGATGACAGCCGACATTGTTCTAGAAGGTTCAATGAGATAATGGAAAACACTGAAAAATAGTTTTCATGTGGCTTTGCATAATAAAATCCTTAGTAACGATTCATCCTTTGAAAGCACATTTGAAGAATCAAGTTAAGAATAATGCTAACCCCATATAAGCTAATGTTAAAATATCGGCAATGATCACACTGATCAATGGAGCTTCAAGTGTGTTCACATTACAGTGAATGAATGGATTTAATCAGAGTAACAGGAAGCATTTGGGGGCAAAAACATGTTTCCTCAAAAGGAACTCAATAAAATACTAGGATTTTCCTTTTATTTATATTTTTTCCCTTGTGAGTTTACAGTTATAGTGCCTGCCTGTAATGTCAGTTGATGAGGTTCATGAATTTGTAGATGTTACATGATGCTTCATAACACTCTTTACAATTAGAAAGGGAAACAACGTCTGTAAATTTTGGTTTTATTTTGGGCAAAATTGAGAAATAACAGGTAGCAACAAAGGAATTTCCAAATTCAGAAGAGTGACCAGACTCTGCACATGGACGTGGGTGCACAGGTTTTTCTGATTCTTCTTCAGCTTCTGGGTGTCACTCCCTAAAAACTTTCTGCAAAAAGAGATTTAACCCAAGACCATTTGCAGCTGAAATGATGTGCAGAATGATGAGTTAAGCTGGCAGGTCTTGGGGCTGTAACCTTCTCACCCAGCACAGCTGAGAAGAGAAAGTAATAAATACCCATCAGCTAAGCTTACATCCGTACAACCCTGTCAAAAACCAATGAAACTGCAGGGGTCTGAGGTTAGTGGTGCTATGCAGTTTTAATACTGAATTTGAAATTGTTCTCGTAGATGTCATGGTAAAGCTTACTGTGCTGTAGTGATTTACACTGACATCAGTGTACAGTAGCAGTTGATGTATTTAAATGCTCGGTTGAGCATCGCCAGCACTGGAGATAAAAGGCAACACAACATCCCTTGATATCAAAGGCCTCTCTTCCACCTTTTCTGTCCATCCTCTGTCACTCAGTAGCCCTTCCTTGGCCATTCTGGGTTTCTGTCCTGCTTTAAGCAAAGCCGCTCACAAAGTGAGAGCATCTTTTGTGCTGTTCTTTCTTTGAATAGGAGAGTTGTTTTCCTCCTTATGTTCCAGGGCTTTCCCTGTGTGCCCTGAAAGAAATACTTAGTAATTCAAAAAGAATGGCTGAATCCTGTGGGACCAATGCATCTCCTTCAAAAGAGAAAGTGGAGTATGTTATTTGGATGATAATGAAGTTAAATGTGTTAAATGGAGATTTGCTTTAAAAATATGATGCCTTTTCAATATTTTTATAACTTCACATTTTGCCCCTAGTTCTGCAAATGCAAATGTGCTTAAATTTACAGGTATCACTAGTCCTGTTGTCAGACCTTTTTTGTTGTGCAAACAGTAATATAAAGCAATGCATAGACTCAAAATGTTGCCAGAAATCCGGGAAGCTCTCTTCCTGCCCTCTATAATCTTTAGGGACCAGACTCACTCCTTTATATTAAAAATATATTTATATCTGTAGCAGAAACAGACTGCGAGCTAGAGACAAGACTGCTGTGCGTTGGGACCGTGTTGTCTCAGCTGCCAGCTGTCTTTGCAGCAGAACTTCAAGTCTTGTCATGGTCACAGGTAGGAATGGGCTTGAATAGTAACAGAGACATTATCCTGGGCATATTCCATCCATTCTAGCAGGAATTAGAGATTTGAGGGGTGCAGCTGAGAAAATAAAAAAAACCAAACTTTGTTTTACTCTGTTCACATGGGTCTTCTCTATAAAATAACTCATCCTCAAAACACCTTACAAGTAAGAATGCTCATACACCTCCTTTGAATTAAGTACGTTGCCTTAAATTCCCCAAATTAGTAAACTGCATTTGAAGATATGAAGCAGATTAAAAGTGTGGAACCCTGCGGTGTTTATAGGAAATAGCATAGCATGTCTGTGCTGTCTGTGATGATAACAGAAAATGCCTCAGGAGCGTATGTTATCAGCAGGATCCAGAAGAGGTACAGCATCCGTGTGTGTGGCGGGGGAGGGAGAATTCCTTCTGTCCCCTGAAACTGATGCTGAGTATCAGCTTTTTTTTTCCTCCCAAATCACTATTTCATCATGAACTTGAGCACCAGCTGGAGAGCTCTTTGCTCAGTGATTGCTGCCTGTTCAGCTGGAGTAACTTTTTTTTTTAATACTTTTAATTCCAAAGCATAAATTGGGGACTTCTCCAAACAAAAAGATAGAACTGCCTTTATTTTAATGATCCTATCTGCTGTTCACAGTAGTCATCAGTATGGGCTTTTGTTCCTGTTCAGGGTAAGGCTTTAACAGCTGTGAGGATAGTGAATGGATTTCTTATCCACTTTCATTAGAACAAATTCAAATGAAGAGCCAAGCTCAGTCCTGTTCCCGACCTGTCCTCTTCCTGTCCAGCAACATTTCAACTCCCATGGATGAAAGTAGTCACATTTATGACTACAAATACAGGGTGTGAATATGGGTGTGTATTTAACATGGCTGCAGTAAAAGGTAATTTGAGAGCTGACACTGGGGCAGAACCTGACTTGCAAAATCCTAATTACTAATTGATGAGTAAGCATCTAACCTGACTTTCAGCTTCCAGCTCAAGTGTTCTAGCAATGAAAAATATCCTTGTGCTTGTTTGGAAAAGAAAAAAAAAAAAGAGAATCTATAAATCATTGGAGATGTGGTAAGCATGGAAACTCCTAATGACAGAATAACTGTATTTTATTATTAACAGTGAATTTATTTTAATTTTTAGATGACAAATTCCTAAAATATTTCAAGCACAAATGCACATTTGTACTCTGTTAAGTTCTGTCCTTATGTTAAGTTCTGTCCTTATTTATAAAGGCAATAGCAAACAAACTATTGAACCTGAAGGAGCTAAGTGTTGCAGCCTCGTGGTAATTAATTGATGTTAAAAGAATCAGATGATGTTCTGTTTCCCAGACTCTCAAGTGGAAGAACCAGGGATAAAAGTAGTTTATCGCCTAACATGTGCTGGAGGCCCTGTGTCCTCTTTTGTCGCTTTCCAGGAAGGCTGAGACATGGCAGAGAAGTTTTAGCTTAAACTTGGCTAAAAGGGGGTTTGGCTGCAGACCTGGCTGTGGAGAGCTGGATGTAACAGAGAGAGACTTAGTGAAGGGGGAGCTCCGGAAGGGCTTGCCTCCTGCTAGCTAGAGGAGGGAGAACTGTATGGGATTATGTAAAGTATTGCAGGTGATTGGATCTTGCAGATATTTGCAGGGTAATAAACAAGCTTTGAAGAAAGGACAATAAGCTAACTGTGGCTTGGTTTCTATCTCCATGTGATAAAACCACTTCCTACTTAGTAAAATTCTATGAAAACTGTAAATCCCAGGCCTGTTGGCCCTGGATACTAGCTGTGCTTGGTACCTCCTTTTGCATATTCCAGCCTTTCTGTCCTCTCCAGGTGGAAAGGATGGGATCTGCAGCCATTTGCTCTCTGATACACAGGTGAATGTTGCTTCTTAGGTGCAGAGGACAGAGGTAACAAGCTTCCAGCTGATTTTATATGGGCTTATGTGCAATAAAAAAGAGTGCAACAAGTGCAGCACTGCTAATTATCACACAATGATGATAATGATAAATAATAATGATACAATGTATATTATATAATGAAAATAGTAAAATGTCTAATAATGATTAGCATATTAGAAAGTGTGGAAGATTTCTTAAGTGTTGTATGTTTGGAAAGTGGGGTTTGTTAGTGCACTTGTCAGTACTAGAGTCTTGTGACTGTTACGCAGTAGGTGAGAGACACAAGCAGTATGTTAAGTGTAAGATGCTTAGCCCTTCATTGTGTACAGAAAACAGTAACCCAGTAAATGGCAAATATTGGCCATCCCCTTAGAATTACCTCTTTTTCTAAAAGCAAGATCTTTACACATTTACTTCCCTTATCCTAAAGAGAGATAGTATCTTCTTTTCTTTCCCTCAAAAGACTTCCTATTTGCATGATTAATATGTTTCTTCATATCGTGAAGAGGGAATCTCTGCTTCACTCTGATATCCATGCTGACTCCCCATCATTTACTCTCCAAACTAACATAAGGACTATTTATGTTTGCAACAAAAAGAAATCATGCTGGTTTTGAGTGTGGTTTTCTTGTTGACATTTTAGAAACTGTTTCAGGCTCTTCTTAATATTTAGACAAACTAAAATGTTGCCTTTTGTGGTGTTGCTGTTGACATTTCCTAAGGGAACTGCTGAAGATGTTAACAACTTCCCAGCACAGGCATGCTGTAATGGAATAGTTCTTTGCTTGTGGCCCTGACACAAATTCCCCCTAACTGATGCTTTTGCTGAAAGTAATGTGATTGTGATAACTTATGTGAGTTGGGGTAAATGTGAATCAGTCCTGGCTATTTTGGGGAGCCTAAATGTCTGCTAAACTCCTTAGTGTTTTGCTTCTTGCAGATATAACAAGCAGAAGGTGCCAATTCATTGGGTGCATCAGAGCCCCTGTGTGCTGCACAAACATCTGCAGTGCAGAGCGGGAAGAAAGCCCACGAGGAGCACTGGTAATTGGCTAAGTCTGACAGCCAGGAGAGCTTGTAACTCAACCAATAGAAATTGGTCAGTTAGAGGCTTGGCTAATTTTGAAGCCAGTAGCCACGAAAAACAATCACATAGCAGAATTTGCCCTTGTATGTGTAATGTATACCCCAAGGGCACTGTAGGTTAGACACAGATTGATGTTATTGTGAGCTTGCTTTTTTAAGCCATGCTTTTGAACCTGTGTACTGCTGTGTCTTTCATATCTGGTCAGTACAAACAGTGCATAATTATGTTAGCAATTAACCCAGGACTATCCATTTAGGGAATTTATTTAACCTTTTATGTGTGAAGGTTTTGAAGACTCTTCAAGCAGTTTGGGTTTTGTTCTGGAATCCCTGATTAAAAGTATGAAGCTCTTACATGCAACCCCACAGCCAGCTTAGCCTGTGGTCTGTATTAAAAATACCCACATTGTTATCTACAAGAATCAGCTATAGCTTACAATCTTTTAGCAGTACAGTATCTTTTTCTGACTGGTCACCATGTATTGCAGCTATGGAACAAATTTTCGTCAAAACACTTTGCTGTTTTAAAATCTTTTCAATTGAAAAGCAGTTCTGTTTCTGGAATTATCCTAACCTCAGCTCTTATATCCTCTGCATTTTCAGTGAAACTGTAGAGAAACTTGTTTGCAAGACAATCATGCAGCAGCATTTTGGCCATGTTGTTTGTTCCATTTCTTAGCCCTTCGGCGGAGGCTTGGGGAGAGGCAGCCTTTGTTGGTGTGCGGCTGTTTCCCTGCGTTGAAAAAGAACAAAAACTGTCAGGAAGAAAGATATTCATCCTAAGGGTAGACTCCAGTTACATTAAATAGAATAGCAGCCACTTGGAGATGGGACTGGAAGGCAGCCAAAAGGACACTGTGAAATTTTTCAATAGTCTGTCCCTATGCCTGTCTTCCAGTGATCGACAGAGAATGTAATTTCAACCTTCAAACTATTCACTGCAACCAAAGGGAACTGAATGCTTTTCTGGCTCTATTTTAAAGACTGTTGTAACCTAGATGAGAAGATACTCTTCTCTCAAACGTGCGTGCTGTTCTACTCTTGCAGTAAATCATTGCAGATATTACTACTTACTGGTTTAAGTAAATTGTCCTTTTGACTGTCTTGTATGTGTTTCATAAGGAAACAGTTTGGCCTTGACCAGGGGATATAACATAATTTCCATGGGTGTTTTGATTAAGGATTTCTCAGATGGTCCTTGCTGCTTGTAACATTAGGTGGAGGTGGTCAGCCTGGAATCACCAAGTGAAGTCACGTTTTGAGGCATTAGTGTAGTGACGAGATCAACTGGCTTTCTTTGTAATGGCTGCAAAAGCATTTAATTATATGCTGTAACTTCTTTATCAAAATCTCTCAGATTTATGTTTGTAAAGGCAGACAGCCTGTGATTTACAGCAAGATTACAGCCTCATGAATCTCCAGCAATTTCAGGTGTGTATTTGCAGTAAAATCTATTCCTTCCTTGGGAGAGATCTGTGTAGCCTCATGTCATTGTATGTGAGGTGTAACCCATTGAACCTGTTGGTTCATCTCAGCTGAAGCAAGATCAGAACCTGGTCTGCTGTCACTTGGTTTCAGGCACTGCTGTTCCCTCCCCAGTGGGATCTCTGCATGTCTTCTGAGGAAGAGGAGGAGCTGAGCCCTTTTAAATTTTAAAACATTGCATTTTAGTGAAAGTGGTGATATGAGGATGTAAAAAAAATAAAAAGTTGCATTACCTAGATGGTTCCTTAATAAAAAATCTCCTTCCTACTGTCAAATATTTGGGATCTTCTCTGTTACATTATGTGTATTCTAATATTTGTGCAGTGCGGTGTTTGTGTTTTCTGCTGAAATGTAGAGTTGTATTTGTAATGCCATTTAAAAAAAGGCAACACCCTGCCTCTTCTTTCTATACATATTGGTAGTGAAATAGTTGCTTCAGTAAATAGGAAAGCAAAGAGTTGGGAAGTGCCCTCTGTGAATATGTTTTGGATGTAAAGAAGTAAAGATGACATTCAGCTTCAGAAATATGAGCTGTAGGATTCAGGAATTTAAAATCATAGGTGCAATAGGTATACATAGGGGTTCAGTTACCACTGAATAGTGATTTCTCAAAGCCTTTAAAGTACTGTATTCTCAGCTTCCCACAGAGTAACCTGCTCTGTTTTGCAGGTAGGTGTCAAAGTACAGGGAGGTAAATGATCTGCCCAAAGTCCTGTAGTCCCGCCCAGGCCATGGACAATCCCTGAAAGAGCCACTAAGTATGGCACTTATTATGAGATATATGGAGTGTTGCACAAATGTAGAGTCTTGTCTAAAGTCCCCAGCGACCACAGCTAGTAATTATGAAGAGCAGCAGTTACCACTGTGAGTAGTCCATTAGCTTCAACAGAAACTGTGTTGGTGGATTCAAGAGTAAAATGTGTCCTATTTTTTCATTAAATGGAGGTAGGGCTGCATTCTGCAGTGCTAAAAATCTGGATTTATGACATGTTAGCAGCTAAAGTGCTCTTCAGGCCAGATAGTTTTACCCAATAAAATTTTTTAAATTTTTGGCAGATAGAGGAGAAAGAGCCATTTAATAGCCACCTTTAAATTCGTTATTTGGTAAACGCACTAGAATCTAGCGCTCTGGCTCAGATTTCTGTCTCTCACTGTGCTTGTGCAGAGTCTGTTGCTTCTAAAGACCATGATCTATGAGATGAAAATAATGACAGATGTTTTCTGTAACATGGACGGCATGGCTTGCTGGCATGGGACTCCAGGGCTTAAAATGGGCACTGCTCTTAGCCATGTCCATCCCGGGGGGTCTTCGGGAAGACAGGGCACCATTCAGCCAGAGCTGCATCTTACACCTCAGCGTTACACAGGCCTGCAAATGCTGATTACTTCCCAATCTGTTTGTCATTAAATGTTCATAAAATTTTCTATTATAACTCCTTTCTGAAAACATCTAGTTGGTTATAAATACTCTGCTTTCCCTTTTTTTTTTTTTTCTCTCTGTGCAAATTATGGTAAATAAATGAGGGCCAAGAAGACTGAATGAATAAAGGAAGGAGACAAACAAAAGAGAGGTAAAAGGAGTGGGGGGAGTATGAAAGAGTGAATGAGAACAAGGGACAGAGCTGAGAAAAAATGAAGTTACATATGTATAAACATTTTGGTGGCTCTAGGAAAATGAATAGATTCAGGATTATAAGTTAAGGAAAGAGGTTGCACAACAGAAATCGAAATGTTTTAAATATGGGGAAAACACTCCAGGTATCTTACATCATAGTAATAAGTTTTAGTTTCTTCTGCAGTACTTAAGTGTAGAAAATCAGATTAAAGCAAAAATAGAAAAAGGAAAACTGAATAGTGGACTGCAGAATGAAGGAAAAGGCGATCAGATGAGGAAGAAGAGCAGAGAGGGAAGGCTGCCTAACTTCGCTTTTCTCTAGTGCATTTTATGCTCCAGGTCAATATTTAGGGCCCCAAACATTTTCAGACTGCCTCTCCTAGTACTGTTTTTTAAGAACACAAATACTTTCTTAAATCATTTTGTGGTTTTCATTCTTTTTGAGGTATGATTCAAAATACAGTAGTTAAAAGATTTATTTTGTATACATTTTAGCTGTCTTTCCTCATTCCTCTCTCCCTTCACAGAACTATGCATTTTTTTTACAAAAAGGGAAAAATAAGACTTTTTTTTTCCTTTAGGAAAGGGGGCAGCAGTTAGCATAGCATAGGGAAGTGTGGACTAGCTGGACCTTGACATTTTCAGTAGCTAATTCTCCAGTTCTTTTCAGGTACAAGGTACCATATTCAGTTCTGGGGTCCCCAATATGAAGCTGTTGGAGCGGGTCCAGAGGAGGGCACAAAAATGGTCAGAGGGCTGGAACATGTCTCCTATGAAGAAAGGCTGAGAGAGTTGGGGTTGTTCAGCCTGGAGAAGAGAAGGCTCCAGGGAGACCTTATTACAGCCTTTCACTGTATGACGGGGGCTTATAAGAAAGATGGAGAGAGACTTTTTACAAGGGCCTGTAGTGACAGGACAAGGGGCAATGTATTTAAACTGAAAGAGTTTAGACTGGATATAAGGAAGAAATTTTTTATGATGAGGGTGGGAGATACTGGACCTGGTTGCCCGAGGAAGTTGTGGCTGCCCCCTCCCTGGAAGTGTCCAAGGCCAGGCTGGATGGGGCTCTGAGCAACCTGGTCTGGTAGAAGGTGTCCCTGCCCATGGCAGGGGCGTTGGACTAGATCTTTAAAGGTCCCTTCCAACCCAAACCATTCTGTGATTCTATGAGTCTATATTCCTTGTAGCTCAGGGGCTCTGACCTCTTGAACATCAAAAGTTTTTCTCCATTGATTAGCTTAGTAATTTATAAAGTTTTACCAGTTCTATTGGTATTTATCTCTTATTTGAAAGGAACGTCTCCATTTAGACAATTCTAAACCGACCCTTAGTATCTCTTCAGTAAAGGTTGTACTAGAAATACCATCGTTACCTTGGTATCACATGATATCACTGCAATACAAAACCCGTTGATAGAGGAACACAAATAAAACCCGTAACAGAACTCCTGTAGCATGACTGTTGTGGAGCCAGAATAACACTCCTTGCATGTGATTCTTTTGGGCTTTATTCTTCTAATAAATTTTCTATTTTTCAATTTTACATCTAACATTCCTACGTTTATAACACTGTGAAGAAGATGATAGAGTAATTGAACAAAAACATCTTTCAATTTCTTTGTGTATCATGTTTGTTCTTTTCAGCTAATAAATGGACCTGAGCACTGATGTTCTTGAGTATGAAGGTAACCCAGCTCGGGGTGATGCTGCTGATTCTGAAGAAAATGTTTTTGCAATTAGCCTTACAAGGAAGTTTCTTGATTGACATTTGCACTTTGTTTTGTTATAGGCAATAATAAGTGGATGCAATGCTTCCAAGAGTTAGAACTGCAAAGCCCATATCTGGGATGAGGCTTAAGAAACCATCTGCTAGATGTTTCTTTGCACCATATTATCTGGTAAAAGCAGGAGTTAAGGAGCATCCAGAGTTGCTTAGCACCTGACAGGATAAGGCCCTCTAAAATTGCCTCTTCCTATCCCCAGCTTCTGAATCCATTTCCACTGACATTTTGAATAATTTTCTAACATGGTAGCTAGACAATGCTTGTCCTTGATTCAGTGAGAATGTTCTTTCTTAAAGTGAAATTTTAAATATAGTCTCAAAACTGTATCTGTTTTTTCTGAGTATGAGATTAATCTTCCTGTTAGGTTTCTTCTGCTCTTAAATTTGTCTCCTATCTGTAGCCATTTTCACATTAATGTCAAGTTTACACTGTTTTATGGTTCAAAGTAAGTGGTATTTTGGGTGGAATGGAACAAAAATCCAGTGTAAATGAGCTGACCTGATAATATGCCAAAAAATAACCAGTTATTTCACTAGAAGCATGTTTTCCATATTCTTAGAGGCTGTAGAATTTCCATCAGTAGTGTTAAGAACAGAAGATAGAATTATAATATAGGTCACTTATTAGTGAAGGTTTAATTTCCTATACTGAAATGTAACTAGGTAGTGTAATATCAGTGATATTGTCTGTCACGTGATATGGAAACGTGCCTATTTGCATATACGCTGTCTCCATGTATAGTATTGCCTTCACAATAATTGTTTAATTTGGAGGTTCCTTACATAGCATTTGGGTTTTCAAAACAGCATATCTGTCTAATCTTCCTGATCAGACCTATCTGTCTGGTCAGCTCTGTGAATATATGAAAATGCGCATCTGATTAATGAGTATTTTGTTGCTAGGGCCTGATTTTCAACGCCAATTTGAGAAAGCTGACCTGTGTCTGTACAGGGGAAGTAAAGTTGTGCTGGTTCTTGATGTTCACAATGTAGAAGAGGTCGGTGGGAAATACAGACAATGTTACGTTTGTTTGAATCTCTAGGAAGTAGAAGAGCAGCAAAAGGATAAAGTACACAAAACAATGGATGGCATTAGAAGAGATAATTTAATGCCCATACTACTTTTTGTATTATAAGGCAAAACATTCATTTAAAAGAATTTAAAAGGTGATGGTTTCATGCCTACCAAAAATATATATACTTTTTTAACACAAAAAGTAATTAACCTGGGGAGCTGATGCCACAGAGGTCTAGGGAGTTCAAAAAGGCCTTCACGTTCACTTAGCAGTAATGAAACACCCAAGATTTTGTTAAAACAGGGTGATGTTTTTTCTAAAGAATAGCAGAAAAATCCTCATTGCTCAGGGAATGAAACTTCTGGCTGACTACAGTTTGGAGGAAGCTTTCCTTGGGTTCTGCTCATTGGTGCTGGCTGCATGTCAATAATAGGACCCCCATTCTCACCCTGGATTTCTACACTACACTTTGTAGTGTTTTAATTCCCTTTATGTGATGGGGCTAAATCTGGACACAGAACCCTAAAAGCATTGTCTTCTGCCAAGGTTACATCTAAGGTCATGGGCAAGCAGAGTAGAGTGCAGACACCACAGCTAGAGCCCACCACTCCATCCACTTCTCATTTCTGCAGTGAAGGAAAAGCTTATTAGATGAAGGTCTAATGAGTCACATCAGCTGGCATTTCATCTGCCATAATAATGGACCACAGTCAAAACATAATAATTCATATTTCTGTGTGTGGTGTTTATGTACAACTGAACAAAAATTTACTCACAAAATTAAGACATGTATTGCTATTATTGCCTCTTTGTTTTTGTTCTGGTTTCTCTTAGGTCATAAAGAGGGTGTGCCTTTTTAGTTCAGCATAGAATTACTTCACCTAATAGAATGGTTTTTGGGGTTTTTTTTCCCTGATTATTTTTGTTTTGCCTTTATACAATAGTTAAATGTTTGCTCCATTGTGCTGATGAAAGATGTTGAGTTCAGGTTTTCAGTGCTGAAGTGCTGCTTTATTACTGCCTACTGCATACCCATCTCCATCATCTGTTTGTTCTTAAACTTGCCAATTCTTTTTAATTTGTTGCTTTTACATGTCTAAATGGATCAGTGATGCCATGAGGCTGAATGGGATTGTCCCAGTCTTCTTGATTTCTTTCACAAATTACTGACTTTTAAACTCTTTTTCAGAGTTTAATAATAGCCATTTTTGATATAACAAAAAAAGAGAGCCTAGACTTTTAAGAATATTCCAAAGAGGCTATAAAACAGACTATCAGATTACTTTTCACTTGAAATGATCATAGTGATAGAGAGTTGAAAAGAAAATTTGCATAACTTTTCAAACAGGAAAAGAAAAAAGACAAGATTGATATCATTATATCAAATGTTATGCTGAAGGGTCTTGCATTTATTTTCTTACAGTTCTCTTTGGCCTGCTGGGTTAGTGGAGGATGATAAGTCATGCTGGACTCACTTCTTCCTCTAGGTTCCAATTTTCTTTTCTCATGCTGAACTTTTAAGCATAAAAATTTTCAGATGGAGAAAGGATACTTGAATTGATCTGATTATTTGATGGTTGCAAACAATGATTACTTGAGAGTATGATTTAGAGCTAAGAACTGTATTGGCACTAAATTTAGGCAGTCAGAAAATTCCTGGATTAAATGTAAAGATAATGTCACATTGGAAGAGCTTAGTTCCTGATGCACTGTGGAGTCTTAAATTCACTGTGTAACAGAAAAATATGAAACTGAGAATAAAAGGAGAAAGAAACCACTACATTTTCCCCTGCGAGCCAGCTAGCAGAGTTCTACAGCTTTCCTCACATTTTATACCTGGACTTAAAATATTCACGTACAAAATACAGAAGTCATCAAATATTCCATATACAAGGTGGAATTCACAGGTCTGATTTTCTTCTGAGGGACATTCCTCTTTCTATAGACCTTTAATACTGTGGAGTAATTTCCTGGAAGGTATAGGAAAGAACATGAAAACTGATAAACTGAAGAGAATTCAAAAAAGAAATGCGAAGCAGATGGATTGACAAGTTATGGATGTGATTTTGGTCCATGACAATATAGTAACGCTTCTCAGTGGTTATACCCTGAGGATAACGAATATATCTTTATTCCTGTTTCTCATCCTCACCCTCCTTCACATGCATCACCCAGTGAGTTAACAGTGGGCTTTCTGGTCATGAGATTAGACTCTCATTTATAAGTTACATGAGCTTAATGCTAAATCCCAGCTCTGAATGGATTTGTGTAATACAGGAGAAGGAACTCCATTCTCTTTGTAGGTGAATGTTCATTTGAATATTGTTTAAAATAGGAGTGACTTGAGGAAAAAAAAAGCCTAATTCCCGGAGGAAATTACTGGGGCATCTAGTTTGATAAAGGAGCTTTTAATTTTTCTGCATTGGATGTCGTCTTACAAAATTGCTGACAATTTTGCTGCTGATGTTAGCAGAAGCAGGTTAAATGCCTGGATGATTTCTTTATTAATTGATGTTAGTGTTAGGAATTATCTCCTTATTTTAGCTTGACTTCATTCTTTCTCTTGTGTTCTTTATCACAATTTATGGTAGCAAAAAGGCTTGGAAAGGATTATTAAGTCTCTCCCTCTGCCACTTAAAACTGTTACCCATGTTCCATCTTTATAGTAATTGCTTAAATACCCCTTTCTGTCATCCTCATTTTCTAAGACTTTCTTTCTGTATGGACATATAAAATAGTTCTAAGGGAATGTACAAACATATTAGGGGAAGCTTTTTTTTCTCCTCCATATCTCCCAGAAGCCAGCCCCACTTCCGGAGCAGGAACACTGTGATAATATATCACAGGCTTGTTATATTAATTACTGTACAATATATCACAAGCTGCTAAGGTCTTGTTCTACAATAAGGCTACCAGTTGTAACGGCACCATAAGGAGATTTAGTAGCATTCATGCAGAACCCACTTCGTCACTGCTTTATAGTATGTGAGTAACAGTTCAATAAATATTCAGGGCCAGCCTAGATGAACTGAACATTGAATATGAAATTTAAAATACTTCTTTGGTTTCTTGCCAAAGGTATTGAACACATACTGTGCATTTGCAACTCCTGCTTGATCAGGATTTGGGTTTTGTTCCTTAGACAAATGATCGTATTGCTACATTAATTGCAAGTTGACTTCAGATTATTTTGCTATAATTATTACCTTTGTTGGAGGCAGGTTTTAAACCAACAAACACGTGACCATTTATTACTCACAGAATGTGATTAGAATCACTATTAGAATCACTGGAATATGTTACAAACTAAGCATTCTGACTTCAAAAGGAATTGCACATTTAGGCAATTCTATAATATTTTCTTAAAGCCAAACTAAGCTGATTCCACATGACAGCAGTCTTAATGAGGCTCAATAAACAGTACAGTTTGTAACCTCAGGCCAACTGCTGAGCAGAAGCCGAGAGCAGTGCTACAGCTTTAGTGAACCCATTACTGTGAAAGATGCTGGATCCTACAGCAGCCTGAGTCACTCATTGCACAAGAGATGAAGCTCCAATAAATACAAATGAATATCCAAGGTGATGGGTGACAACTTTGTGCATATGCGATTTTCTCTGATTTGACAGTGGCTTGATATGGTCTTAAGGCATGTGGCTTACTAGCAGCCTTTTACATTTTTAGCCATTGAAACTTCTGTTTTACTTGCAGACATCACCATTTGGGGCTCGTGGTTTCGTATATGTATTAAAAATTTCCTTTGCTTACTTTTTGGGCCTAATTCTCAGAGCTACTCAAGATCTAGAACAACCCCTATAGTCTGTTAAGACAGTCAATGATGCTGAAATGCATATGTGTTTTCTGCCAAGTTATGCTTATTTTTGTTAAATTCTTCTGAAGGTGAATTGATATAGGAGCTTGCATGGGTGTGACATGTCTTCAGTCACTTGATGACAAGAAAGTAGTCTTGAGCTGCTTATGGCAAACCCTGTTGCAGGCCCATTCATTCCCTTAAATTGAAAACAATGAGTAAATTACTGTGTCTTGATTTTTTATTTTGCTAGTCCTTTAATTTTCCTATTCACTTTTTAAAAGCAGTTATTTTTAATAAATAACCCTGAATTTGTTCTTTTATTTGGAGACTTCGGTACATCTGCAAGGAAACACTATAATCAGTTGCTGGAGTCAGATACAATATTAGCACATGTTAAAACAAGCTCTCCTCTAGCATTGATGTAATATAAACTGGTTAACATTCTGCAGTATTCCTGCTTTTGCAATGTTGTGGATAAAAATTGGTAGTGATACTGAATTATCATAAATTTACCATGCAACTGTCTGTTGAGGTATGGGATAGGATTATCAAATCCTTCCATTTCTTATTTTGCCCACATTAAAATTTGAGTACTATGAAACTCCCAGCCTTAAGCTACCTCATGTTTAACACTGCGGGAGAAGTATTCTGGGATTTTGAGCCCAGCACAACTTGAGGCCAGTTTAAATCACACAGTCACCTCCTGAGTCACAAGCTTCCCACAGCTGTGAGTTGTTTCCTACCCTTGGGGCTGATCTCAGCCCATCTCCCCCCACCAGCACATCCACTGACCTGGAGCTCCATGAGGATCCTCCAGAAACAGTCTGCATCCCCCGTGAACAAGGTGAGGAAATAGTGGTTAAAAGACCACAAGAGGCAATGTAACTCCTCTTTTAAGGTGCTGTGACTGTCCTAGTCAGGAACATACTCCTGAAGGGTCTCTGGAAATACAGTACAAATGGATTTAGGGACTGAAAAGAATAGGAAGGAGCAGAGCTGTGTTATTTAAGCTTGAAGTGAACAGGGATGCTGAACCAACTTCACAGCTGTTTCCATGCATCAAAGGTATAGACCAAATTAAACAGAAGAGGTGGTGGCACAGGATAAAAAATTTGGTATTGTACAAGAAAACAGGCAGAGATTTGTTTACATTGGTGGGAATAGTATATAATGTGCTGGGCTGTTTATTCCTATTTCCCTGAGGTAATCTTATCAAAAAACCTTAAATCTGAGCAGTTAACCCTGTGTGCCAAATTTGTGATTCTTAAATAAGTTTTATGTGTCAGCTTTGCAAAGTTGCTGAATCACAGTTTAACTGGTTAACGCTGAAATACAGGCTGATAACAGGTTTACCATTTATGCTTTTGATCTTCAACCTAGTAAGATGGCAGAAAAAGATGTTAACATAACACAGATCTAGTGCAAAAAGATTATTCAATCAGATGCTGTTCCCTATTTAGTGCAGTTAAATTACTGAATGGCAACAACAAAGCATAAGTTGTCATCTGCTGACATTTAATTCTGTGGAAAACAGGAAAAATGCAGTCTTAGAAAGTGAGATCAGAATCACTAGGGATTTTCAGAGATATAAAGAGAGAGATAAACACAACAAAAATCAATATGGTTAGTGTCCTGATCTCTATTGCCACTTCACAAGATGATGTGGTTTGTATTTACAGTTGGGAATGATGTCCTCAAATAGTGGTGGCATTGCAAGAAATGGTCTGGTGACCACTTAACATCATCACTCAGACTGTGAAGAGACAAACCACAGTTTTTCTAATCACTGGAGGAGGGGAAATCAATGATACTAATGCACTATTTTTCCTTAGAAGGCGTCAGGCATGGTACGGTGCAGACTGAGATGTCTGAGCTAAGTCACAAAATGCAAAGTGAACTTCTACTGGGTAGATCAAACATTCGGAGTTCCAGGCGGCAGTGTCCATAATGTGAGATTAAACAAGTGTTGCTAGTTTGGTTTTGCAAGCAGATTGATAGTTGGTATTTGAAATTGTTCTATAAGTGGCTATCGTTCATGGTTATCTTCATAGAACATAGTAAATGTTTCCTTCCAAAGGAGGCTGGCATGAAAATAGTTGCTGTGTTAGCAGAATTATAGTGTCATTGCCCATTAAGTGTCCCTGCTAGGTTAAAATACACATATGGAAGGAAGACGGTCATTGTCATCTTCCTTGCCTGTGGTAAGCCAGAGGTTTTATAGGCCTAAGGCTATTTAAAAAGAGAAGTAGGTAACTGATCCTAACATATTATTCAGGAAAATTTTTGCTTGGAGTAAGGCTGGGTGTTTGAGGTCTCTAGTTGCTAAACCATGAGTGACTTAATAATAAGGTGTATCAGTATTGCCATGACTTTTGAAATGTCTGTAGGCATCTCTGTCACACAAATGTGATGCCATGGCTTTGTGCAGCTTGTTGTGATGTAGCATCTGGACTAATGCTAGGCTTGAACTTTAAATGATCTTGTATTCTAAAGAAATTGGCACCTGACGCCTTTTCCAGTGTTGCTGTTTCTGCGCTCAGGAGTATGTGATTGCTGACTTGGGGAAACGAACAGGGCAGCTGTGCAGAACTCCAGAATTTCCATTGTTCCACATTACAAGTCACTGGCTTATTTATTGAATCAGAATTTACTGCTGTTCCCCACCTCCGTAGAAGTTTAAAAGGACAAAAAGCTAAAATGGACTATAAATCCAGAGCGTAATCTCTTATGATGCATATGTCTGTAGGCCCTGAGGCCAGTCTTCCTGAAGGTATCCCATGGGAAGTCAAGGATCACTCCAATTTGCCTGTTGTACCTTGTGATGTATTCCTGCCACTGTGATAATAAATCAAGAGATGAAGTAATTTGTTTTTGAGTGGAGATGGATGAGGCACATATAATAGTCCATGCCAGGCCTCAGACATTTTCCCATAGTGGAAGGAGAGCTCTCTCTCCTCTCCATTATTATCACCTATGTTTGTGATGCCTGCAACAGATTTTGGGTGGGCAGGGAAATTGTACTGGATGGGGTCTCTTCACGTTGCACATGTGATTGTGGCCATCAACGTGTGAAACCCCCTACCCTCAGCCCACTGAGGGGTGAGCCACCCCTGCTGCACTTTGCCTTGTGCAAGGCACAAGGCAGTGCGGGAGAAGACCTCTCAGTAATCCGGCTGGGGCAGATGGGCAGTACTGGGAATGAAGGGCAAGGAGCGGTGGCTGTTGATATCCTTACTGATTCATTCTCCCTTTGCCTTGAGAATCACAAGCTCACTTCTGTGTAGTTCAGTTATTAAAAATTACGTTCTAAGTTCCTAACTGCAGGCAAGTTTTTATGAGTGAGTGGTGTAATTCTTGTGATCAGAGCATGAGCTTTGTTTTTTTCAGAATAATATACAAACAGCAATGAATTGCTCCCATGTCTGTTCAAGTTTTTCTCTGATTCTGAATACCAGAGAAATAATCCCCTTTCTTTTTCCTTCTCAAATTAGATTTGCCATTTGATCGGTACTCCTTTTAGAAGGAAATTCAGATATGAAAGCCTGGGGGCAGTGATAATCTGGAAAAAGATATTTGCTATCAGTTTGTGTTGACTTCATTGTTCTGGCTAGGAGGACTTCATTTGGCCTGAATAGCCAGCCTGGACTACTGCAGACTGGTAACTGGGTCAAAAATGAATAGTATTTTGTTAAATTGTCACTTCAGTCATTATTGTCATTGTAATTATTTTGATGACATACTCAAAACAATTGATCGTTATATAGTACAGCTATTGTTCTGCTGCTGTCATGCTGGTTTTCTAAAATAAGAAGGTTTATTTATTTAGATCTTGATTTATACATGCAGTAAATGACAGACAGCTTTCACTCCTAGGTAATGACAGAACTTCAGAATGATATCAGATACTTGAAAGTATTTTTAACATTAGAGGTTCCTTTTTAGCCAGAAGGTAGAAGATGCTCATAAGGAACTGCAAGAGACCTAAACTCAGAGCATTGTACCCAGGAGGTAGAAGGCCAGAAGTGCTCATGTAAGTCAACACCATCCCATTACAAACAAGCAAAACTTCAATTTAAGCTCACTGAGAATCTTGTCTGTAGGGTTTTTGCCTTAATTTAAATTTACTTTTAGGGCACCGATGGGGAAGCCTGTTTTATTCATGGATAGTAATGGCTTCAGCAGAGCCATTGAGTCCGATCATAAATTGTTAATTAAATTTCTAATTATTTCTAATAAGAATATAAAAAAGAAAAATGTCATATAAACCCCTGTCATATTTTATTAAGCAAGTTGACCCTCTAATTTTCATGTTTCTGCAAGAACTGTAAAAATGTCAGTTTAAATTAGATTGCAGCTTATTGATGGAGTGCTAAGGAAAGTAACCATTCCATCCTTTTTGTTTTAATGGCACAATCTCAAGCTATATCGCAACATCTTGATGAGCATTTCTACAGCAGCTAAAGTAAAGCCTTTAGCACCAGTCTCTGCACGGAGAGCGCCTGGATTTAGAATCCCTTATGCATGAAAATTCGTTAACTAAATCAGTACAACATCGATTAGCCCAAATGCTTACTTATGATGTTCCACACATGAAAATTTCTGTTGTGCAGCTTCGGTGCCATGCTTGCTTGCTCTGGCCGGGAGCCGTGGTGGGAGAGGGCTGTGCTGGGAGCCTCAGGACCCGTGTCAAGTGGGTCTCACATCCCCCGCTGCAGAGGCTGGGCAGCAGCTGAGGCGGTTGCTGCTCCTGCTTCTGCAGGAGGAAAAAGATCTTTTTACCCTGCCTTTGTGAGCCAGCCCCTGCAAGGAGAGGAGAAGGTGCCGGTGCCGCCAGATGGAGGCATCGCTAGCACAGCCAGCCTGTGGCTCTATGAGCAAAGCAGATTGTCAGAGCCTTGCAGAGCTTCACCTGAGGAGTGTTGTAAGAGATGGTGTTCCACAAAACTCCAAAATAAAGAGCAGGGAACAAGTATGATGGCTCCTCCCTTCCTCTTCCATCTCTCTTGAATGTGAGGTAGTTGCAAACTAGAGGATCTGAAGAAAAAGGAAAGGAGAAAATGACACAAAATAGTGTAGCAGTTACCATCTTCTATCCTAAAATGTGTAGAACCAGACAATCCTCTGAGGTTATTCAGTGAAGAGGTGAATTCTTTTATTTTTAAAGGGGAACTGAAGTTTTTGATACTTCTATCTGAGTTTTTAAAATTAATCTGTGGTCTTTATCTGAGTACTTGGCACTGAGTACTCAGAGGAGCAGAGGAGCAGCAGCAACATGGCTAGAGGAGCGGGCAGTTTAGCATAATGTGCATTTGCTGCTGCTCGCTTCTCTGCTGCAAATCCATGAATTGCATTTGTAATGCAAAGGGAGGGTGGGAATGCTCTGCCACCTGCGTAACTGAGCCTCCAACATCAAGACTGGCGCTGAAAATGACATCAAAATGACATTGGCATTACCTGAAGACAAGGAGATGTACAATGGCATTAAAACAATGAAAGGAAATAAAGGAATATTTATGGGTGAGGGTAGTATTACTAATATTACTAATGATCACTGTTAGGGCTCTCAAGACGTGTGTCCATTTGATGGCAGGTGGAAGGGAAAGAGGTGAGGGTGGAGGCAGAGCTGACCCTGATAAACCCAGAAACAAGGGTAGTTATGGCAGTCAGGTAATGAGCAGTAGAAGCGACAGAACTGATAGGAACTGTGTGGCAGGTTCGCAGTTACGGTGCTGGCTTTGTTGCTGCTATTTCCCAATAGTCAGAGGCACTGTGGGTAGTAGCTGTTCCCTTCTCCTCCCCCAGCCAAACACCAACATCCTCCAAATTAGCAAAAGCCCAAGCTGCCTCATTCCTGCATGAGCAATGCTTTGACAGAAATGGGCTTGGGGGAAAAAAGCAAAACCAACTAGCTGGTAAGGTGAAACAGTGTCACTAATAACGTAAATTATAGGACATCAGCTGTCCTCAGCAATTCTGAGTCAGATACCTGCACCAGCTGCTGTTATTAAAAATGTTGTTACTGTCATATATGCAGATTTAGGTTTTAGAAGAAAAAAACAAGCAGTGATACAGGAGCAGCTGCAGCTGTGGCAGGAAATAGAAATAATTTCATGAATACAGTATCTAGTTTATGTTATTAATAGTGTTTCTTGGTAATAGGAAGGAAGAGAGTTTGTGGAGTTGAAGACAGTACAGCGGAGCTTAGTGTCTCCAGATGTCACCTTTTGTAAAGGATATTGGATATTCTGTTAAAGTGGATACACTTAAATATGTTACTTACAGCTATTCCATGGATATATGAAAGGACGGAGGAACTTTTCTTGGAATGGTCTCCTTTTAGTACTTTCACTGTCAGGTTGGGGAGTTTTTTGTTTGTGAGTTTTTGTTGTTGTTTTTTTAACCCCAGCAGTAGCCTAAAAATAGTTTGAACTGTTGTGGGTTCATAAAGATACATGGTAATATAATTTGAGTAGAAGCTCTGCGTGTGTTCTGGCAGGAATGTGTTAAGGTACTTAAAGACTGCCTTTGCACACTGCTAATTTGGACTGGTATTTTTAGTTGTGCTCCCAGTAGGAATGGCACTGAGTTTTAGACAGCATCTCACAGACAACTTTGATAGCTGACTCCCAGGGGAGGGAGGTACTGCGGAGTTGTGGTAGCCATCCCAAAGGTCGATGCCTACTTTACTCTGATAAACCCAGTTTTCAATTAAATAAAATTTCCAGAAACATAACAACCTCCTGTTCTTGCCACTGAGATGTTTGATTTTTTCCTGGAAGTTCAGAGGAAGGGATTCTGGACCAATGTTAAAGCTGTGTTTATACAACTTATCATATGTTCTACCAACCTTAACCTGCAAATTCTCGATTGGTGTTGCCTTGTTAGTTGTGTTTGAAGATTGTGGTGTTTTTTCTCCATCTCTTCTCCTTCTGTTTGTATAACAGCGGGTTGGGAAATGAGAGATGTACTTTACAGAGGTTGTAATAGACTATGTAATAGACTTCATGAAAATCTGCAGAGATGCTCAACCAAGAGTTCTTCAGATAAATTATGCAAAGAAGAAGGGGACTTAAAAGGATGGGGTTTTTATTTTTTCTAGTTTATTTTACTTACTGAGACTCCACTGTGATAAATTGTTTGCATATTTAAGTATGTCACATATGGAATAATTCTGCAGACTAATAATCATACAAATAATCTGGGATAAAAAATAATTTGTGCCACTAGAAATCATAACTTTGTGAAACATTATGTCTGTAGGACTAAAAAAAAAAAGCTGTTTTTAATTTCTCTAATATTCATCATTAGAACTACTGTTCTGTGAAGGGTTATGAAATAGTCCTGTTGGGCATGCAAGGATTCCTCATGAGCAGTTCTCAGAGTTTCTAAGGTCTGACTTTGCTCTTTTACTAGTATTTGAGCTTTAGAGGGCCGGAGTCCTTGTGATCAGTGCTGCCGGGAGGCCTGCAGAGTGCCTAGTCTGTATGCTGGAGAGAGAGAAGGACTGCTCTGATGTATTGGTAGTGGACTGCAAGTGACATGCTGAGTAGATGCCTGGATTGTTTTGAAAAGTACATGTTTGGGTTTTTTTACCGTGGTTTTGTTTTTCAAGCAACCAATTTGTATTGGTAGCCCTAAGGATACTCAATTTTTAACCATGATTTCAGGAGTAGTTTTTGTTATTACTGGGACTTCTTTGTAATTGCGTTTTTGGGGGTGGGAGTGTTTAGGGAACTAAAATACCCCCAAAACTGAGCACTATATTGATTTTTTTTCCAGTCGTCTTTGTCATGAAAAATTCTTATACTACATCTCTGCTGGACATTGCTGTTTGCATATTACCCTGTTTTCAGTGTCTACTGCATCTCATGGCTTTTATTTCCAAAAAGTGCCAGCACTGGAAGGCAGGTGTGGGGTACAAAGTACCTGCAGCTATATGTTGTAAGGCATTCTGTGAGCTGTGGAGAGGCAGAGTGCAGAAGAAGCAGCAGCTGGATGGTGACAAATCCAAGAAAGCTGAACTCTCCTTTTGTGTAGAGAAGACATGGGAGGCTTTGAGCTAGATCACAGGTAGGTCCTGACTTTCTGCACATTGCTCTTCACAGTCCTCTAACTAAAAATATTTTCTGGAACGGAGAGTGCAGGCACCTCGCTTTGGATTTTCCTAACTCCTGCTGTGTTCAGTGCATCTTTCTGCTAATGAAAGCAGAGCAGGTACCACTTGGTGAACAAACCAGGCTCTTTTGTGTGGGAGAATATGGAAACACTCTAAATGTCAGGTGAATGTTCTGGGCAAAATATGGGAAGATACTCAGACAACACATGCAGACTGCTACCAGAGATTGGTTGTTCTCAAAGAACATGGGAGGTAAAAGGAGGGTGGCATAGAGGGGGACTCTCCTGGGGGCTGTGTGACAGCAACATGCATACATTGTCTATGAAGCAAAGAATTTACTCAGTATAAGTGCCCTTTATTCAGTTTGGGTTTTTTGCCGTCATTTTACATAAAGGCCAGTTTGCATCAACGCTGTGGATAATGAGAGTCACCAGGCTTGGCAACACCTTTTAAGTTTCTTTTCCCTGTCTCTAGTATAGGCAGATGTATAACAATAGTGCATAGCAATGCTTGATCTTGCAAAATGGCGGTGCTTATGATCCGGTGCCAACAAGTGAGCACAAATCCAGCACCACCAGGGAGGCACTTCATTGGAGGGGAGAAAGGACGGGCTGCTCGTGGGGAGGCCAGCATGGTAGCCATCCCCATGTGAGCAGGGTGGGCAGGACTGGTGGTGGTAGCCAGCATCAGCCCTGAGTCCAGCATCACCCCACAAGCTGACGGCGGTGGGGCAGGTCTGAGGGCAGGCTGGGAGGTTGGCTCACAGGTCGGGGTCTGGATCCGTGGGTGCAAAGGCAGGCATGGGCATGGCAGCAGTACCACTGCAACATTGCTCACCCGTACTGGATTTCCCTCCAGTAAGTTATTCTAAAGTTTAATTTGCTTACAGTCAGGAAATTTCATCTTTTTAAGGTTTTGTTCATCTAAGCTCTGTTTACAGCTATTGAATCTTATGCCTTTGTTTGCAAGACTGGAAAGTAATTTTCCTCTAAGCGTTTTCCATGTGTAATCATATAAATTCAGTGACAATTCACCTTTCATCCTTCCCTTATGAGCTGAGTAGATTGAACTTTAATTTAGCATTGCAAGGCTTATTTTTAAGCTGCAGGGTTACTTTTGTTCTCCTTCGAAGTTTTCAGGAAGTAAGTAGAAATAATAAACTTTATAATCAGAAATGTCATTCTAATCTGGTAGTGTTTCAATTCAATCATATATGAAAAGAGAAAGATTTAATTTTTTTTACCCCAGCATTGGATCCAGACCTTTATGAGAAGGCAGGCATGGCTTTGATGTCTGTCTTTGAGCTGTTTCTTTCCAAGTCAAGATCTTTCACCCTTACTTGGAAACACATTATCTTGGCGAACAAAAAAAGAACATTGACTGGACAAAACCTTTTTCAGAAAGCCATGCTGACTGACAATAATAAGTTTTCTTGCATCTGATTATTGGTAAGTCACTATGATGACAACAGTGAAGAAAAATCTTAGAGGCCTTGAATTTTTCTTTGGGTGGTAAGGATACCTTTAGATAACAGTAAATACTATCACATTTTAATGAGGAGAAAAGATTTTGAACTAGCTTTTGAATCTAAAGATTTACAGTTAGTTTTAAAGTGTGTGGGGGAGAGGAGAGGGTGGCCTTTTACCCTGTGTCTCTCTAAGGCCATGTTTTGTGTTGCTGCGTTGATTGTTGGAGAAAAATACTGGATCAGTCCTGATTCAATCTGCTCATTCCTTTATTAGAACTACTGTCCAAAAAAAGATGAGTTGGTGACTTTGACAGAATTACACAATAAAATCTACTATAAACAAGAAGTCAGGTTTTCTTAATGCATTTGATGCCATTCAATGATATATCTTCCCAAATCTTATTTGCAGGGTGGTTCTTGGGCACACATACTGCCACGTGGATTGAGAGCTGTCTGGCAGGCTGTCAGCAGAAAAGGCTGATCGTCTCTGCAGGGAGCTGGTGCCGAGCCGGGCACCGCAGGGCCATTAATTCCAAACTCTTCCACCATCTGCTTTCAGGAAATAGAGAGGGGAATGTCACTGACCTTCGGGGTGTTTTTGCCTGTGGCTATTAGACAATCTTCGATACTACTGATCCCTGACTCTGAGCTCTGCCTGCAGTCCCTTTTCCTCACTCCAGCTCCCGCAGTGAGCCCAAAAGAGCCCGACCGTTAGAAACTTTATAACAGGTTTCTTCTGAGTATTATAAAACTAGTTAGAAAATTACAGAAATGATAAGTCAACCTTTTTACCCCCAGTGAGTAAGGATTCAAAAACAATTCAAAGAAATGAACTGGACTTTTCTTAAAAAGAATGAGCACATGTCCCAGCTGCCCAGCGACTCCTGCAGATTCGGGTGGTGTTGCTTCCTTTGCTGTGGCAGCATGACCTGCTCCTTGTTGTGAGGCGTAGGTCTGTGCTAGCTACAGAATCACATGGAGCTATAAAATGATGAGGAACGCTGCCTGCTTGTGCACGAACTCCTTTGTCTCAGCAGCACTTATTCCCTGTGTGTGGCACTGAGCTGGAGCAGTTGTCCTGCTCTCTTTGTGTCCCAAGGAGCGATGACAGTCACTGCTAGCTCGAGTGTCTGGTATTTTTATATCAGAGCCTGGTTTCTGTAGTCTGAGAGGTTGAAGACTGGGAGGAATGAGCTAAAGCACTGGCACAAGAAACAATGTGGGATAAACCTTAAGCTGGAAATTGGGAGAATTTGGAACTCGCAGGTTTACAGTTTAATAAGGGTTTTTTTGAAACACCCAATATCCTTGCTAGAGGGCTGATCTCCTTCGAGATGTGGGTGGCCAACCATTTCTGCCTTCTGCCCAGATCTCCCAGCCGTGCAAGTGAATTGTGATGAAAATAAAATAGCTGCATTACGTAAACCTGAATGCCCTTCCAGCTGGAGAAGGGCATGAAGCTTAATATTATCATTATGGTGGTCTCGATGGCCTTTTTTTATTGGCCACATAAGACTGTCAGCATGGGGAATGAAATGCATTTGAGACTCATTCACATCTGCACTGGCCTCTTACACTTCTAGGATTTATTTTTGAGTTCTTCCATTGTGCTCGCAGTTGATTAAAAGTGTCATTTGCAAAATTAATCCTTGAAATGGAGGAAGAATACTCATTGCATTTGCAGAAATGGAGTAGGGACTAAAAGCCTCATTCAGCGAATATTGCAGATGTCATATTGTGCTAAAAAAAATTGGCAAAAATATTAAGAATGGTCTTATTTTAAAGCCACATAAAAATTAATGGCCAATGGACATCTGAAACCTTTGAATATTTTGAAAACAACAGAAGCCTTGAATGTCTATAGTCAATTTGAATTAGTAAAGTAGCTTTTAATAGAAATATAATAAAGAATATTTTATTAACTTTTTATTTAAGTTTTGGTTTTTTAAATGAGAGATTAAGCAAGTAGCTGTCACATTTGAATATTAGTTTGGCAGCATTTCCACTTGAAAAGCAGAAGAAAAGAAAAATCTGTATTTAAAGTAAATTTTGATGAAAAGTTTAGAAACTCCTAAACAAAAATCTTTGGGTTTTTTTCATGAAAAAAAAAATTGAGGGATTTTTAGGGACATTCTAAAAAAAATTTCGATCCATGAAAACTTTTTTCTGAAAAACATATTTTTTTCATTCTCATGTGATGTAAATTTGGTGCTGATAGTTTAGGGCACTGTTCTGTGGAGCTATTTGGTTAGCACTGATAGCTAAATAAGACCCAAGCAAGTAGTGGCAAAAGTTAAAGCCAAACACCTTCCTGAATGATTTATAACTTTTTTACTTTATATATTTATTTCTTTTTTTTAAGTCAGATTTTTATTATGTCAGGTGATGTTCAGCATCCAAATAATGAGTCCCACCATAAAACTGCTATTCAAAACTGGAAACATATTGTTATTGGAATACATTATTTCTGCTAGAGTCTGCCATTAAATGATGCATTGGAAACAGTTCAGTATTTGCTGTATAATAATATTATGGAAGGGAAGTAATAAGACAGCATCCTTTTTTAGTGGCTAAGCAAGTTACTAGTCTTAGAGTACATGTCTGTGTGTGAAACAGTAGCATAGGATTTTTCTGTGGTCTTTCTGCACACTGCATGTTTATGAGTCTGACATGAAAATACTAAGAGAAGGAACTGCCTTTAAGTCTTCTTTGACCACTTTTGTCCTCAGAGGGTGTAAATGTGTGCAAATAAAATTATTGCAACATCTTATTAGTTTCTGATTCTCCTGCCTTCTCCCAGAGGCAGACCTGCAGGGGCTGGGGCATCTGCTGCTGCTCTGCAGAAGGACAGAGCTAATCATTACATTGGCATTCAGCCTCTCCCTTGTGTAATCCTTGTCCCTTCCCATCTTTCCATATTCCTTCTGTAAATATTTATGTGTTATTTGTTTGAATTTTAAGACTGATTTTTTTCCCCTTAAGACTAATTTTCTGTAACTATTTATGCTATTACCTATTTCTGAAAGGTTTGCTTAAAAGCTATAAACTCAGTTTGGGGCTATAAAACAAAACACTTTTTCTTCCTTGGCAGTGAAGACTAAGGAAAGCTAGAAATAGTTGTTTATTAAAATATTTAAACTTATTTAGAATTCAGACAGCAGTTCCTGCCTGTTCAGACAAATATTTGTTCCTCCTGTGAGGGTGGCTCCCAGTGCAATCTGATAGACTGGGTACTCATGCCAGTCTCACTTCATCAGTGATTTAAAAAGCAACAAAAGTCAATATTTTGGCCAAGATCATCTTGGAAGTGAGAAAGAACCTGGAAAATACCTGGAAACTTCCATTGTTATGGTACGCTCCTCATGAACACTGTCAGAGAGCTGGGGATTTACTTCTCTCCTTTTCATCCCTCACTGCAGGCAAAAGACTTCCACCCCACAGATCTCCCTTCAGTGCACAGAGAAGCTGAGTATTCCAGGAGCAGCAGAACCCAAGCCTTGTTTTATGCATTTAGTCTCTTACCTCCCTGCTGCACCTTGCTACAGAGCAAAGCAGGGATCCTTTTCCCAGCTTTTCTTCCTCTCTTCTTTCACCTCCTCAACTCTTAAGGTTGCATAGCACTCAGGCTGTGTGTGCAAAATCTGCTGATGTTTTAGTATTTATTTATCTTACTGTGGTCTTTCTGAGCTGTCTGGAGGTGGATGATGTAAGAAAACTCTTGCACCCTTAGTTAAGGTACTGATAATTTGTAGCAGATGCAGCACTACCGTAATTCTTACCAGGGAACTTCAGATATCTACTTCTCTTAATAAGCAGATGTCTACTTTTGCCTATAATAATGCATGATCCCTAGAAGAGATTATACAGTAATCAAACTGAATATTTGTAGTTTATTCTGTTTTCACAGTACTCTTAGGGGTAAAATAGATTGTAGATTACATTAACTGTGTTTCTTGGTTTTGGGTTTATTTTAGTGTGGGGTTTTCTTCCTGTGTTGTACTAAAAATTTCTAAGTTGTTATTAGGAAGGCACTATTTTCTGAGTGAAAAAATAAATACCACTTGACAGTTCACAAACTAGCAAAATATGCTTTTAAACAGAAGAAGCCATTACTCCGGTAATGGGTGATGGCAGACTGGATGATCCTGATGCAGTGTGCCCAACTTTCACACGCAAAACGTTGGTCCAGCTGTCATGGTTTCTTCTATCCGTGATGGCTGGAGTCTAGCAACAGCAACATGAGCATGAAACCCTTGTATTCAGGAGGCTCATACATCTTATGCCTTTGCAGTGTTTAAATGGTTGCCAGGAAAAACAAAGGAAGGCCTGTTTGGAGAGGAAGGGGGTTAGAGACAAACTGGTTCCCAGTCCATTCTGCATGTGAATAGTGCAGCAGCACTGCATGCAGCAATAGCATGAATGGGAAATTTGTTTATTTTTAGCTATGTTACAGCAGTTTCCCATTTGTTCATTATTCTGAATGTAAGCTTGCTAGCTGCAGGCTTCTGTATCTGTGTGGGCAGTGGGAATGCACGTAGAAAGAAAATATATGTTAGGAGCAGAGCTGGAGAGGTTTTTAGCAAGAATGGGCTAATCTAGAGAAACTTACTTCCATGCACTGATTATATATTTGTTTGAATCTTTTTGTTATTAGCCCTAATAGGGTCATCCCTGTTTGGGATGATGACAGTTGTCACCTTAGTAACTCCTTCCAATTTACATTGCTACTGTGAGCAATTTTCTGTTGTGCTGAGGAATAAATCTCCTTATGCATCAGGTGCACTGGAATTTCAGTAAGAAAGTTATTTCACATTCCTTCCATCCGTTGTGCTTCTCAAACCTGTAGCTACATGGGAGGAATGCGGAAAGTACAAATTATAGGTCCTATGATTCCTGGCAAAACTATTAGCAAAATATTACTGCATTGGGGGTAGATATTTCTGAAACTGCTACTGCTGTGGCTACTTCTCATGAGGAAAAGTTTCTTTTTTCTCAGGAGTCCAATATAAGAAAACAATATATGCAAACTTGAAATGAGTGGTGTGATATAAATCTATTCAAAGGGCATTTGCAACTAGATCTCCTCCTTCTTTGGACACGTTGGATTTTTGTGATGTGCAGAAGAGAGTTCCTGAGCAATACTTTGATCTAGAAGCCAGCTGCTGAACTTCTGCTGCTGGGCTTGGGTTTCTGGTTGTTTTTTTCCTTCTTGTCACTGGTTCTTTATGTTGGCCAAGGACACTTTTTCCAGCTTTTAAACATGAATTCTGAGATTTGGGTTAAGTCGAACAGCTTTTTATCCCTTTGTAATTAAACTTTTTATGCACTGTGTCATGTGGTAGGCTGTGACAGAAGGCTATAACCAGCAAGAATGTGGTTTTTTTTCCCTTGGGGAGACCCTTCAAACACGAAATGTTTGTAGGAGACACATGGTAACCAGCTCTGCACAGCATCACAGCCTCCCCTGTTCTCCAGGGTCATGTTGGCTGGGCAAGCCAATGAGTTACATCTGAAATAGGGAGTTTTGTAGGAGGAGAGATGCTGCATTAGTATAATAAAATGCATGAATCGCCAGCATCAGAGAAATGAGAGAGGAGGGCAGCAATAGAGGTTAGTTTCATATACCTCAAATCTGACAGATTGGTATAGCACAGACATATGGTCTGGATATAGATCCCAAGATGGAAAAGAGTCCACATCCACTGCTCGATGGTGAAATGTGAAAATACAGCCTGCGTTTCTAGAGCATTGCTCTTAACTGTTGCCTGGGCCACATGGAAATTGTCAGAACAGCTACAGCCTTTTAACTAACTGCCTCTGAAGGAAGGTTTACATATGTTTGTTTCTAAATTAATATGGTTTAAAAGAAGACCAAGAATCTGCTATTGTGCATGCAAATAAAGAGGTGCTTATGTTGATGTCTATATGCTTCTAACCACACAAGTGCCACACTGACACAGATCTAGGATTTCCAAGTTGAGCTTTCTGAACAATGGCAATTTCATTTTGCCATGTGTTTCTGCTCTGTGCTGGAGTAGATCCAAAACCTTCAAAGTGGATTCACAAAATGAAATTGTGTGAAAGTATCCGGTTTCAAATTGGAAAGATTAATTTTTTTATTTGGCATCTCCCTTTGGAAGTGACAAAAACGTACCATGAACTACAGAAACCTTTCAACTGAAATTGATACATCCCTGTGAAACATTTCAGCCTTGATGAAACAGCAAAATTCTGTGGAAAAAAACACCAACACCCAAAACATTTTGTCAAGTTTTGACAAGATATAGTCTCTTTTCAGAGAAGTCTCAGAGTAAATGGATTAATTCAAGCTGTTTGCTTCTCTTTTCTTTCTTAATAGGACTGTTTTGCCATAAAGATATTTTTTTAAAAATATACCACAGCTTCCAGCCTTCTGACACAAGTATACATCTAGCACTGCCTGCTAGGTGATACAAAAAATGACAGGCCTGGAACCAAATGTCTGATTGAAAACTATCATGAACAAAAATGTCAGTCAGACTTACAAGTGATTGCTAGAAAAGCTAAAGGTCTCCTTAGGTGCCCTTATCATTTGTCTTTTTCTAATTTGGCAATGGATGCTGGCTAAATCTGTTTCCTCATGTTCCTCAGAATACAGACCTATGTACAAAAGAGCAAACTGACAAAACTGTGCTTAGTTCAAATGCATGCTAGAAAGGGATACGTAACTCTTAGGCACAGGTGCTAGTGCTGATCAGCCTCCAGCCCAGTGGTTTGGCACATGAAGAGTTGCAAGCAGGCTCACTTTCAAAGATGAAGAGCACACAGGAAAAATAATCACTTGAGATGCTATTAGTCCCTTCCGCTGCAGAGGATTTTTCTCTTACATGTTCATGAGGTTTGCATTAAATTTTGAATGTTGTCATAATCTGAAAATGTGGTTTTGAGAATAATTACATCAACTTTGATCTGCAGTAAGTAAAGCCTCTATTTAGTATTGACCAAGCGGAAGATGTTTTTAGGACTTTCAAAATCAATAGGAATAATATGTTACCTGACCTAAGATTGCAGGTACTTGATTTAACGCCAGGCCAATGAGACTACTCCTATCCCACATGCCTGGGAGGTTCCCTAGTGAGACAAAACTCATCTGCCTTTGTTCGTGAGCTCCCAGAAGACTGCATTTAACTCTTCAGCAAGTGTGGGCAGCAGCAAGGATTAGGTGAAATAGTTCTTGAGACTGAGAAACATCACTTGAGAATTACAGTCACTGAAGAAGGAAGCATGTCCCCATCCTACCCCTGGGCACTGCCTGTGCATGAAGTAAGGAAGGCTTGGTGGTGAAGGCACATCATCCTTTCCCTCCCAGCTATTGGGCTGTTACATCCAAGCTCTTCCCCACTCATGCCAGCGTGACTGTCCCATAGGCCAATTATTTTTCTCATCCCCACTGACTAAAATCCACTGCCATCAGCATGAGGCCTTGAAGGGATGCCTGGGAATATTAATTTGCAGGTCCCTGAGAAATCTGGCCTGTTTCCATTTAAAACGCCACCATCTATTTACGGTGGAAAGATTTCAGCTTTTTAAAAATAATTATTATCGTCAGGTGAGTTTCATCTTTGCAAGTTACAGCAGCAGACTGTATCTTTGCTATATACCGTTAAGGTTTCTCACTTCATGGGACCCTCCCAAAGCTGTCTAAGACTTTCACTGGGGTGGAAGCAATATCAAGTGCGATGTTGCAGGAGAGACCTTGCTAGCAGAGGTGGATTCTGAGGAATAGAAGCAAATAATCTGTGTACGTTCAATTTTATTAGCCGTGAATGAAGCATCTGCACACCCTTTCTCTTTACATCTGCTTGAACAGAGCTACTCTAAGTTACAGAGTTTATAGCCGTAGGTCTTAATATAGTCTGAACAAGCAGGCATAGGACAGGTAAACTGAAGCCTGTGTTAGCATGTGGATGTAATTACATTTTCTTTATTCACTTACAGATGTTTCTGTTACAGTCTTTCTCCTACAAGAAGTATATGTGAGTGGATGTTTCCTCGATCCCTCTTGGGGATTTGACTTCCCTTCAGGAGTGCGCACACAAGAGGAGACACCAAGTGCTTGGTTATGTTTTTGGGGATCAGATGCATTGGCACGTGCAGTCCATTGCACATGTTATAGTTAAAATTCTGTTGCCACAAACGTTGCTCGTGTACTCACAGGAGCCAGTCTGTGGTGCACACGGGTCCAACTGGTTAGGGCTTGTCGGCTGAAAAACAAACTGCTGTTTTAATAGTGTTGTCGTGCCTTATTTCACATTGCTGGTTTGAAAGTACCAGGTGATACATGCACGAAAAATACTATTTTCTGCACTGATCAGCTTATTTAAAAGAAAGAAGTCATTACAAGTTGTGGGCACACTCCGGCAAGCCGACTTACTCTTAACAAAAGCAAACAAGCAAAAACCAGGAAGCCCTATGTGTGGAACTAAAATTTATTTTTGCTATCATGAATAAACCCAACTCGGAGTGGGTTTTCTTTTACAGCTTACTACAAAAGAAGACCTGATAGGCGGTGTGGCACAGCCGAACCCACACGCTGAGTCTC
>NW_010972991.1:15179367-15179568 GCF_000737465.1 Haliaeetus leucocephalus | reverse complement strand
CCCGGCGGGCAGGCGTCCCCGCCCGGCCGCCTGCCTTCCCGGGGCCCCTCCGCACCTCGGCCTCGCACCGAAAGGGTGCGGCAAGCTGGGAGAGGGTTTGCGCCCCAGCTGCGACTACGGGTTGGCTTTCTGCTTCCCTTCCTTCTGCTGGCTGTACAAAATCATAGAATCATCACAGAATGGTTTGGGTTGGAAGGGACC
>NW_010972991.1:15177255-15178928 GCF_000737465.1 Haliaeetus leucocephalus | reverse complement strand
TGCTGGGGACCCCAGAGCTGAACACAGTACTCCACGTGGGGTCTCACAAGTGTGGAGTAGAGGGGCACAATCACCTCCTTTGACCTGCTGGCCACACTTCTTTTGATGCAGCCCAGGATATGATTGGCTTTCTGGGCTGCAAACGCATATTGCTTGGTCATGTTGAGCTTCTCATCAAC
Organism: Haliaeetus leucocephalus; assembly: GCF_000737465.1. Classification (NCBI taxonomy): domain Eukaryota; kingdom Metazoa; phylum Chordata; class Aves; order Accipitriformes; family Accipitridae; genus Haliaeetus; species Haliaeetus leucocephalus. Next base: position 15,178,749 of record NW_010972991.1, on the reverse strand, counting down.
AAACACCCCCAAGTCCTTCTCCGCAGGGCTGCTCTCAATCCATTCTCCACCCAGCCTGTATTTGTGCTTGGGATTGCCCCAACCCACGTGGACAGCCCTGCACTTGGCCTTGTTGAACTTCATGAAGTTTGCATGGGCCGACCTCTCAAGCCTGTCAAGGTCCCTCTGGATGGCATCCCCTCCCGCCAGCATGTTGACTGCAGCACACAGCTTGGTGTCATCAGCAAACTTCCTGAGGGTGCACTCAATCCCACTGTCCATGTCACCAACAAAGATGTTGAACAACGCTGGTTCCAGTACCAACCCCTGAGGAATGCCAGTCATCACTAGTCTCCCAATGGATGTCGAGCCATTGACCGCAACTCTTTGAGTGCGACCATTCACCCAATTCCTTATCTACCAAGTGGTCCATCTGTCAAACTCATGTCTCTCCAATTTAGAGACAAGGTTGTCATGTGGGACAGTGTCAAATGCTTTGCACAAGTCCAGGTAGATGATGTCAGTTGTTCTTCCCTTATCTACCAGTGCTGTAACCCCATCATAGAAGGCCACCAGATTTGTCAGGCACGATTTGCCCTTAGTGATGCTATGTCAGCTGTCACCAATCACCTCCTTAGTTTCCATGTGCCTTAGTATAGTTTCCAGGAGGATCTGCTCCATGATCTTGCTGGGCACAGAGGTGAGACTGACCGGCCTGTAGTTCCCCAGGTCTTCCTTTTTCCCCCTTTTTAAAAATGGGGCTTGTGTTTCCCCTTTTCCAATCAGTGGGAACTTCTCTGGACTGCCACAGTTTCTCAAATATGATGGATAGTGGCTTAGCCATTTCATCTGCCAGTTGCCTCAGGACCTGTGGATGCATCTCATCAGGTCCCATGGACTTGTGCACCTTCAGGTTCCTTGGCTGGTCTCGAACCTGATCTTCTATGGTGGGCAGTTTTTCATTCTCCCAGTCCCTGCCTTTGCCTTCTGTGACTTGGGCGGTGTGGCTGGAGCACTTGTCAGTGAAGACAAGCAAAAAAGTTGTTGAGTACCTCAGCCTTCTCCATGTCCTGGGTAACCAGGTCTCCCATTTCCTTCCAGAGAGGGCCCACATTTTCCCTAGTCTTCCTTTTATCACCAACGTACCTATAGAAGCTTTTCTTGTTGCTCCTGATGTCCCTGGCCAGATTTAATTCTATCAGGGCTTTAGCTTTCCTAACCTGATCCCTGGCTGCTCGGACAATTTCTCTGTATTCCTCCCAGGCTACCTGTCCTTGCTTCCACCCTCTGTAGGCTTCCTTTTTGTGTTTGAGTTTGTCCAGGAGCTCCTTGTTCATCCATGCAGGCCTCCTGGCGTTTTTGCCTGACTTCCTCTTTGTTGGGACGCATTGCTCCTGAGCTTGGAGGAGGTAATCCTTGAATATCAACCAGCTTCCTTGGGCCCCTCTTCCCTCCAGGGCTCTATCCCATGGTATTCTACCAAGCAGATCACTGAAGACGCCAAAATCTGCTCTC
>NW_010972991.1:15063253-15177245 GCF_000737465.1 Haliaeetus leucocephalus | reverse complement strand
CCATTTCATGGTCACTGCAGCCAAGGCTGCCCTTGAGCTTCACATTCCCCACCAGCCCCTCCTTGTTGGTGAGAAGAAGATCCAGCATAGCATCTCTCCTCATTGGCTCCTCTATCACTCGGAGAAGGAAGTTATCATCAACGCATTCCAGGAACCTCTTGGATTGCCTATGGCCTGCTGTGTTGTCCCTCCAACAGATATCGGGGTGGTTGAAGTCCCCCCTGAGGACCAGGGCTTGTGAACATGAGGCTGCTCCTATCTGTCTGTAGAGGGCCTCACCTGCTCGGTCTTCCTGGTTGGGTGGCCTGTAGCAGACCCCCACTACAATGTCACCTGTCCCTGCCCTCCCTTTAATCCTGACCCATAAGCTCTCGATTGGCTCCTCATCCATCCCTGGCAGAGCTCCATGCATTCCAGCTGTTCATTGACATAGAGGGTGACACCCCCTCCTTGTCTCCCCTGCCTGTCCTTCCTAAAGAGCCTGTATCATTCCATTCCAACACTTGAGTCATAGGAGCCATCCCACCACATCTCCATGATGCCAATAAGATCATAGCCCTGCAGGCGTGCGCATGCCTCTAACACCTCTTGTTTATTCCCCATGCTACGTGCATTTGCATAGAGGCATTTAATTTGGACCCCCAGTGAAGCCGACTTACTGTCTGGAGTGGCTGGAATTCCTTTGTGCTGCTCTTCAGGTGCTCTCCCGCTGACCCATGATCCCTCTCCAGGCTTTGGGCATCTGTTGCTGGTACTGGCATCAAACTGGTAGGACTGGGATGGATTGAGGTTCTCCTCCCCCGGCACCTTTAGGTTAAAGCCTTGTTCACCAGCTCGGCAAGCCTATGACTAAAGATGCTCTTCCCCTTCTCTGACAGAGGGACCCTATAATTCCCAGTAGACCAGGTTTCTCAAAGCAAGTCCCATGGTCTAAGTAGCCAAACCCTTGGCTGTGGCACCAGTCCTGTAACCATCTGTTGATACACCAGATTTGACTGGCCCTTTCAAACCCCTTCCCTTTGACCGGGAGGATTGATGAAAAAAACGACCTGCACTCCAGAGTCCTTTACTGCCATTCCCAGGGCTCTGTAATCTTTCTTGATACTCCCGAGACTGGTCCCGTCTGTATCCCTGGTGCCCACGTGAAACAACACCAGCGGAGTATAGTCAGTGGAGTGTATGAGGCTTGGTAGTCTCTTGGTGACATCCCTGATAACAATGCTCTAAAAGCCACACGTAGCTGTGCATAAAAAAAACAACCCAGCAGTAGAAACTACCATCCTCCTCCTTGGTGATGTAGCACCTCTGCTGACTGTGCCACGCTGTGCGCCAGGATGGTGGGTGCACAGGCAGGCATGCACCCAGCAGCCAGCGAGAGAAGGGCGCCATTGTGGAGGCAGAGACGGAATCCTTGCACAGGTTTATGGGACCATTTGCAGTGAAGCAGCATGTAAAAGAAGTAGTTCCTCTGGGCCGGAGCTCTGCTTTGCTCCCTGGGTGCTGCCCCAGACCACAGGCTGAGCCAAGCCCTGCCCTCGCTGCTGTGTCCAGCCACCAGATTTCTGGCTTTGGGGGGTAACGGATACTCCACTCTGCTCCAGCTCCGAGCGGCTCTTGTAGTGCCACAGAGGACATAACGATAGCATAGACCAGAGACTGGCCTAGGCTGTTCTGCTTATTGACTTTTTACCTCTTCGGAGGTGACTGGACTGTCTGTGAGTTTGCATTAATGCTGGGAAGATGTGAGGCAAAAAAGTCTGCCTTGGAATTGGAAAAAAAATGTCTGTACTTTTGGATATGTAGCATGGATGTCACGAAGGAATGTTTAATTATAGTAGGCCTCTTGATAAGAAATGGTATTTCCATAGGTTGCAATTAATCAAGCATATTTGTAATTGTGTGAAAATTTTGCTCATTCTCCTTTCTTAAAGTGCAAATATATTCATTTACTGAAACTTCTTTGTATATAGAAGGTGAATAGCTTTTTTATGAAAGTTGAAGTAGACTGTTATATATGCCCAGAGAGGTGGTAGATGCCCCGTCCCTGGAAACATTCAAGGTCAGGTTGGACTGGGCTCGGAGCAACCTGATCTAGTTGAAGATGTCCCTGCTTATTGCAGGGGATTTGGACTAGATGAGCTTTAAAGGTCCCTTCCAACCCAAACCATTCTATGCTTCTGTGATTCTATTACCATACTCCTAGCTCGTATGCCTCTGGAAAAGTATCTGTACCTACAGTAGACTCTGAGAGCTTAATGAAAGATGAATATCCTGGAAGGATCATCAGATTCTTCGACTTGGGAGTGACTTGCAGAGGGCAACTCCTCCTCTGAAAGTACAGTGTTTTTAATAAACCTTGCAAAGTGGATAGGACTTGTATTTCAACCATCCAAACCCACATGGTAAAATGTTATAGCCCTGCAAAGCTCTGCTCTCTGAAGAGCTCCTGGTTTTAGTAACAGCTGTCCGAGATGTGTTTGCTCCTCATGGCCTGGACAGAAAGTAGAAAGTTAGTAACATAAAAATGTTTCCCCTTGTCCTCCTGAGGTACTGTTTTTCCCATTTGTCCCTCTGAACCCCCACTTTGTGTCACGGATGTCCTATAGGACTTTCCTCTCCTCTGAAAAATGCAGCTTTTTGCACCAAGAGAAGCTATATGGGCCCGTTCTCAGTAAAATCTGTGTACAGTTTAGGTGTTGTGGGTGTGCCAGGCCTGTGTTTGCAACTCCTGGCAGTTTCCTGTTTCACAGACCTCTCTGAAGGTCTTTGGACACATCTAAAGTCTTAAAATAACTTAGAGGAGATGTAAATTAACATGATTTCACACTTCTTCCTTAAAGTTGTAAATAAGATTTAAATAACCGGTTTTCATGTGTCTTAAACCAACCACAGTGTATGGGATGTCGGTGCCCGGGTGCTGTCAGTGGGGGCTGCGGTGCCAGTCTCTGTGAGGAGAGGCCGGGGCCACCCCGTGCCTCACACAGCCGGTTCCAGCCGGTTCCAGTTGGCTCCAATGGACCCACCGCAGGGCATGGCTGAGCCTGTCAGCCAGGGTGGTGGTGCCTCTGTGATAACATGTTTAAGAAAGGGCAAAAAACGCTTGAGGAGGTGGAAGAGTCAGGAGTGAAGTTGAGCCTGGGAAGGAGGAGGGGTTAAGGAAGGTGGTTTTAGTTTTGTTTTTCTTTCTCACTATCCTACTTTGTTATAATTGGCAATAAAATTAATTAATTTCCCCAAGTTGAGTCTGTTTTGCCTGTGACAGTAATTGGTGAGCAATCTCCCTGTCCTTATCTTGACCCATGAGCTTTTCTATCTTATTTTCTCCCCTGTCCTGCTGAGAAGGGAGGGTGAGAGCGGCTGGGTAGGCACCTTGCAGCCAGCTGTTGACCCACAACACACAAACATTGCTTTACTACAGATGCCATTAAGAAGACCAGATTTTAAAACAAAGGTTTTGAAAGGAATCTCTGAGATTTAAAAAAAATAAAACAAAAACCCGTGTCTAGCATCACTTTTTGTATCTAGACTCAACACTGAGATTTTAACCCTTGTTTGTATAGAAAGCATTAAACAAGTTTAATTTTCAGAATGAAATAAAAAAAGGAACAAACCCACTCTGTTCTTCATGGTGCTTATTCTGTTTATTTTGATAGTCCATTTAGGGACAGCTTTAGAAACTTTTTCATTACTTTGGCTCAGTGGTTGTGAGTAAGCTGCAATGTTTCATGGTCCATTGCTTAACTTGCCTCAAGAACTGATAAATGCATCACTAAAACCTGGCATCATGTCCAATGCAAATATAACTTGTCAGGCCAGTGCATCAGAAATGATCTTCATAGCAAGCAATGAGAACACAGTCACTTTGGACAAACCATATTCCCATGCAGTTCGTTTGACTTGATGTTAAATATTTGCTTTAATGAGACAGACTCTAATATATCTTGTCTTTCCAGCTTTATATGAAGAAAAGTTGTGAGAAACTTCTCAGCTACTAATACTGTGTTGTTGCTTTGTTTTCTCTGGCTTTAGTGTTCAGAAATAGTTTCCCATACACCCCTTGCAGGAATCTAAATTATGATTTAGTGAGTGGGATGAATAAAATAAGTATCTGCTCTGGTTACTTAACTGAGCATTTAGAAGAAATTACGCTGTTTAGAAGATTGCATGTAACATCAAAGTCAGGATTTATTTCCACAAAATCCTATTACATTCCAGGCACCAAACTGAAAAAAGAGCACCCATTGTCCTCCATGTGTTTCCCCCCCTGCCTCCACATGTGATCTATATACAGTCAGTGGAGGCATTAGGAAAACAGATATATATGCACATCAGTGTATAGATGCACAGAGCATATGTATGCACGTTAGCTCTAGACTGTTTTATTTTATTATTGTTTTATTTTATTAAAGGAGTTCTTGCTTTGTATCATTATGGCTGTTTTCCTTTCCTGTCTACTTTCCCCTACCCTCCTTCCCTCTCCCAGAAAGCTAAGTTTTGACTCAATGTTGCATTCTGGAAAAGGAAAATCCATGGAATATATTACACTGAAAATCGAGAAGAAGACAAACAATATCATAAACTATTTTTTCAGATACAGATGTTTGATCTTCTTGCATTTCCTAATTTTAATTTTGTTGCCATTTGAGAAAAGTTCCGATTTACATGTGCTACTAACAAAAGCAACCTAATCCCTAGTGCACAGTGTCCACTTATATGAGTTCTGTGCCTGAATCCAGAGAATTGCACAGTACTTGGCACATGGAGTTGCATTCACTTACATGACATGTTTTTGGGACCTCACTTTGTTGTCAAATTTCCCTTGGCTCCCCCCTCATCAATAGAGGGATTAAATCACCCACAATCAGGTAAAGTCAAATTAATCAGTAGGCAGGTCCTGTGACTGTCTCTTCGATTTCCCAACATTTAAACAAATTCACAGAGGCTGAGATATATACTGATGTGCTTTATAGAATATAAAAATATACACGCATGACTTGATAACAAAACCCAGTTATCTCAGGAAGGATGTGAATTCCTGAAGTACAGACTTGGTGCTTGGGCAGTGGAAAACAATATGCTTTTTACAGGGCATGAGGAGCTCTCCAACATAATGTTTGCTGCAGGAATATATAAATTTGTACCCTTCTAAGATGTTGAGGTGAAGAAGGAAAGGAAATTAATAACAGCCTGACTCAAATTTTTCCATGATTCCTGAAGCGAAAGGAATTATTTACCTGAATCTATTTCTAAACAGAAATTAAGATCGTTTTCCCTAAGTGACTTAAACTTGTTTCTAATCCCCTAACAACCTTAATCAACAAATCTAAAATGTTAAAAATCTATTTAAGGCTTATTACTTTGATCTTATTGCCATTAATCCAGTGGCACAATTCTTAGTGGAATCAGTGCAAAATATCTTTATTCACATACAATCACATAAGAGCATGCAAACAATATGAAAATGTGTTGCAGAGAATATGTATCTGTTGCGTTGTTATATGGTATTGTATTTTTTTACACAGAAGGCCCTTTAATGCTACCTTGAAATTCATCAGAAGAGCCTGTGCTGCAGCAGCATCCTTGAAAGGATACCCAGCCTAGAAGGTGCCCACTGGGGTCCTTCTACATGCCCTGACCCATATTTCAAGGAGCTGTGTCCCCCCCAGGCCACGCAAGTCCTGTGCAAGAGCCTCTGAGCATTCGTGCCTTTCTGCAGCCACTCTCTGCAGAGTGCTCTGGGTTGGGAAGGACGAGAGGGAGCATTAGCTGCAGCGGGGGAAGGCAAACACACTGTGGTGCTGTCATACTGTCAGCAGCACTAGGCAGCCCTGACCCCTGGAGAGATGCAGCCGCTGTCTGACAGGGCTTGCCAACCTCAGCCTTCTTCAGGGAGCATGAACTTGTTTCTCTTGAACCTTTTCATGGTCATGCCATCCTTGGTGGCCGCTTTGGTCAGAGGGCTCCCACTTGGTCAGGAGTGGCTGGTGCTGGTGCTATCCCTGCAGATCTCTGCTGAGGACTGCTGGTGATACCCTCTTCTCTTGGGGATGCTATCAGTAGGCAGAAGAGCACAGGTGAAGCCTCCCATGCCAAAATTGCCCCTTTCCCATCAGCTGTCATGCCTGATCTGGCATGATGCTCTGTTATGTATGTAAGAAAGAGCAGTGTGCCCTGCTAGTGTCAGTGACTTCCATTATGGTATGCAATATAAGAGCACCAGGGAACACGGTGTGATCATGCAAGCTAAGCTGTCTGGATACACTTCAACAGACTTGAAGTGATTTTTACAGAGATATTATGGTTCTTACAGCTTCTTGGTGGCAGCAGCCTGAAAGGCCCTCTTTTCTTGTTTTCTTTGGGCTGTTCTGAGCAGGTCTCAGAGGCACTACAAAAGCTAGACATTGGATGGTGAAAGAATTAGGTCTCAGTGACACCTGGTGAGACACAGCAACAGGTTGACAATGATGCGAAACTGATGGGCTCTCTGCTTCCAAGGTCTTCCTGACATATGTTGGAGCTTTGTACTGTTGTACTTTCCTTAGCAACTAAGCATGATTCATGCAAACTCATCTGCAATGCCAAGTCCCTAAGAGATTCTGTGCACTCCTCAGAACGCCTGCCCTTTAGAAATGAATGGGTTGTTACTTCAATTTGCAGTGGTCACAGTATATTTCTCAGTTATTCCTCTTTTATTCTGGGTTGGTTTGGTTGTTCTTTTTGCATACTCGTTTGAAAAGGATGGGGATGAAACCACAATGTAGCCCTGTATTTCTTGTTCCCTCCTGGCTCTCCTGCTGGCACAGATCGAAAGGGGGATGAATCTGAAGTTCTTAAGTCCCTTAATATTAACAGAATTAAATTCTCAGTGTGACTGCATTTTTAGGCTGAGACTAAATGTTCAGGAAAGTATTTGTAGAAAGATTTTCTGTTGCTGAGGTGTTGATTCAAGTTTTATTTCTTTGCATTTGTGCTGTTAAAATGACAGTTCTGACCTCTTAATATCTTACATCTTCCAGATCTTTTACCTGGGGACCTAGTGTTTCCCTTGCTGGGTTCATCTGGGCATTTTTAACCTAATTAGTTCCCTGATAGCAGAGGTGCCTCAGGCACTGGTAGTGTCTTGCTCATTCCTGTTGTCTATTTACCTTTTCAGTTTTCCTTTTAGTGTCATTGAAACAGGAATATTTCAATTAAGTAATATCAAGCCTAAAAGTGGAGAATTTTGATGAAAGAAACAGGAATATGGTCTAAATGGTCTAATATTCTTTTGTCTAGTGGCCAAAGTCTGATGTTCCTTTCCGTGAAGACATAATTTTGAAGGAAGAGGGGACCTTTTTTGCATGCAAGACATGTTCTGCGTATCTTGCTTTTCTCTAAAACCTGTGGATGATCTTTTCAGGGCTGATTCTGTTAATTCATATCATGTTGCATCTCTTTTCAAGATCTGAGGAACTGGCACTTCTCAAATGGCAAAGAGCATAAACTGACCCCAGAGATGCCTGGATGGGAGGACTGTCCATGCAGCAAAATGGACCCTGTCCTAGGGTTCGAGCTCCTTGTTCATCTTGTATTGAAATATGGGGCAATGTGTCCTTCCTACATGTGAACAGAGCTCTTTAACTGACTCTTGTCCAGAAGTGCTCAGTTTGTTTGAAAATTAATTTTTTAAACTCATGTCTGGATCGTGTATTCCTTTTGCGCAGAGTAGTGGGAAAGTCTGGCAGTGAACCTACAGAGTTCGCTGAGCCCTCCATTACAGATTTTAGCCTTTATTGGCAAACTTCTGGAATCATAGAATCGTTTAGGTTGGAAAAGACCTTTAAGATCATTGAGTCCAACCGTCAACCATGCCCACTAAACCATGGGGTTTCATGAAGTGCCTTGTCTACGCACTTTTTGAATACCTCCAGGGATGGTGACTCAACGACTCCCCCGGCCAGCCTGTTCCAATGCCTGACAACCCTCTCAGTAAAGAAATTTTTCCTAATATACAATCTAAACCTCCCCTGGCACAACTTGAGGCCATTTCCTCTCGTTCTATCTCCAGCCACCTGACAGAAGAGACCAGCACCCACCTCACTACAACCCCCTTTCAGGTAGTTGTAGAGAGCAATAAGGTCTCCCCCGAGTCACCTTTTCTCTAGACTAAACAGCCCCACTCCCTCAGCCGCTCCTCAAAAGACTTGTGCTCCAGACCCCTCACCAACTTGGTTGCCCTCCTTTGGACACGCTCCAGCAACTCAGTGTCTTTCCTGTAGTGAGGGGCCCAAAACCGAACACAGTACTCAAGGGGCGGCCTCAGCAGTGCCAAATACAGGGGAACAATCACCTCCCTGCTCCTGCTGGCCACACTATTTCTGAAACAAGCCAGGATGCCTTTGGCCTTCTTGGCCACTTGGGCACACTGCTGGCTCATATTCAGCTGGCTGTCAACCAACACACCCAGGTCTTTTTCTGCCAGTCAGCTTTCTAGCCGCTCTTTCCCAAGCCTGTAGCACTGCATGGGGTCGTTGTGACCCAAGCGCAGGATCCGGCACTTGGCCTTGTTGAACCTCATACAAGTGGCCTCGGTCCATCGATCCAGCCTGTCCAGATCTGTCCAGTAGAGCCTTCCTTCCCTCAAGCAGATCAACCCTCTCTCCCAACCTGGTGCCGTCTGCGAACTTGCTGAGGGTGCACTCAATCCCCTTGTCTAGATCATTGATAAAAAAATTAAACAGAACTGGCCCCAATACTGAGCTCTGGGGAGCACCACTTGTGACCCGCCACCAACTGAATTTAACTCCATACACCACAACCCTCTGGACTCGTCCATCCAGCCAGTTTTTCACCCAGCAAAGAGTACACTTGTCTATGCCATGAGCTGCCAGTTTCTCAAGCAGTATGCCATGAGGGACGGTGTCAAAGGCCTTGCTGAAGTCCAGGTAGACAACATCCACAGCCTTTCCCTCATCCACTAGGTGGGTCACCTGGTCATAGAAGATCAGGTTGGTCAAGCAGGACCTGCCTTTCATGAACCCATGCTGGCTGGGCCTGATCCCCTGGTTGTCCTGCACATGCCATGTGAGCGTACTCAAGATGAACCGCTCCATAATCTTCCCCGCTACCGCGGTCAGGCTGACAGGCCTGTAGTTCCCCGGATCCTCCCTCCAACTCTTCTTGTAAATGGATGTCACACTGGCAAGCCTCCAGTCCTCTGGGACCTCCCCTCTTGACCAGGATTGCTGACAAATGATGGAGAGTGGCTTGGCAAGCTCCTCCGCCAGCTCCCTCAGTACTCTTGGATGGATCCCATCTGGTCCCATAGACTTGTGAGTGTCCAGATGGCATAGCAAATCATTAACTATTTCCTCCTGGATTATGGGGGGTATATTCTGACCTGTCTTCCAGCTCAGGGGACTGAGTATCCTGAGGATAACTGGTCTCAGTATTAAAGACTGAGGCAAAGAAGGCATTAATTACCTCAGCCCTTTCCTCATCTTTGGTGGCAATGTTCCCCTCTGCATCCAATAAAGGATAGATATTCTCCCTGGCTCTCTTTTTATTATTAACGTATTTGTAAAAACATTTTTTGTTGTCTCTTATGACAGACACTATGACAACTTGACACTATGACAGCTGCTTCTAGACTGAGTGGTTCCTGTGTTCCCTTTCTGAGCTCCTCATTGTCCCAAATGAGGATCCGAGACATCCCACTGTTCCTTCACACCCACATGGCTTTGTCTCCTTCTCAAATAACCAAGTTCTGGGTGAGGTCATTGCTATATGGCTCAGTCTCCAGCCAGAGAGCACCATGGAGCTTCAAAGTTCTCCTTGGCCCACCTGTTTAGATGTAGTGACAGGCTATGTGTTAAGTTAGACTTCAAAACAAAAGAGATGCATGTTTCTTAGTGGTTGCAGAAGGGAAAGGTCGTGATGGTACTACTCCTTAGAGTTCACTAAAGATTTTGTCTAGTTCATAGTGTGTCGGTGGCTTGTCATATATCTCTCTCGGGGTTGTTATTTCCCTTTGTTATGCCCAGAAACACTGGGGAAGAGGAACAATAAATAAGATGGCTGTCTGTCAATCTACCTATACTTGGAAAATGAACAATTTGGACAACCGTTTAGCAGCTGAAGGGAAAGCACTATACTGTATCCTGGAAAGGGCAAGTCATGTGTTCCACAGTGACAGAAATGTCTCTTTCAAGCAGAAAATGAAGGCCTTTGGGCACTCTTACACTGCCTAAGTTCAGCTGTAGTAGTTTGTTAGCCAGCAGACAGATCCACCCTAGGTTTCTGCTTGAGCACTGCAGAACACTCCAGAATGCATAATTCTTAGCAATGCTAGAAATCAAAGTCTTAGTAATGATTTTTACTGTGTAACCCAAAGTTAACATTTTTATTTCAAACAATGCTTTCCAAAGGCAGCTTTATGTTCAAAGTACTTCATTCATTTGTATTTCTATAATTCATCATGCTTACTTTGAATAAGGAGTATCCTAAATCTGTGTTTCCCCATCTATGGAAAGCCACATTTGGAAGTATTATATCAAGTAAAGTGAAATTGCTTTGACTTGTTTTCTTAGCTATTTCAACTAGATCAACAATTCAGCAAAGATACAAACCTGAAAAGTTGGTGCACTGCCAGCTTCATCTGTCTGTACCGTTGTGGAAAACTTCCAAGCAGTTTTTCATGCTTGCTTTGGCAAGTGGTTACCAATGGGGATGGATGGTTGCTGTACATAGCAAAATTTTGGCATTAGTAGAGTTTTGTTTGTTTAATCAGCTTTTATCAGAAACAGGCAGAGAAGGGAGGCAAAGCTGCTCAGAGGTATGGTGTGGCCTCCATGCAAGGAGAGAGTAAGCAGGGACTCTTCAGTTTGTGTATATATCTATCTACATATATAATGTCTGTAGAGCATCCATTAAATTTAGCTGTCAGTAGATTTGAAATTGTCACCTGATGCTACAGGGACACGCAGGTTCTTTTACGGATCCTTGGCAGAATGAGAACTGACCACAGGGTTGTGGTTATAATTAGAGCTTTATTATTACATAAAAAATTAATAATCAGCATAGGTTATTGCTATCTAAAATTTCTAGCAGTTAGAGTATGCTTAGTGTTACAGAGCATTCTTAGCAATTATCATAGCTTTCAGTTAAACAGAATTTCTAGTAATTAGTGTAGCTTTCTTGTACTATCTAGAGTTTTTAGTTACCTGGACCCTCTGCAGATCGGGTCAAATTCTTAATGATCAGCATGCGATACAATAACCATAATCTAAACTCAGACTTTACCTAAAACAACATGAGTCACTCCCTCAGTCTCGGAGGAAGCAGGTGATGGTGGAGGTGTCCCAGACCCCCGGGGGATCACGGGTTTTGCTGTCCAGCAGCAGTCCCAGTCTATGTCCCACTTAGGACTTGCAGCTGCTTGATTTTATAGACAATATCTCATGTGCTGGTACACTTCCCTGTTCCCTAACAGGTGTCACCACATCCTGGTGAAAGTGTTTGGTGGGTAAATGGTCTTGTCCCAAAGCTGACAGGGGGGTTGTCTGTTCTCTAACGGGAGTCATCACATCCTGGTGGCAATCACAGTGTTGAAAAGGGGGAGAGAGAACAGGGTGATACGTGATCAGCACACTGACATGTTACGGCTGTTTGTCTTGGAAAATGGTGTTGGTTATGCTAACCCTGTTACCGGGGTCAGGAACAGGGTGCACCAGATGCAGAAACAGAGGAAGTTATTTTTCACCCAAACCAAAGTAAATTGCCACACGGTACAACCAAAGAAAATTTGGCCTACGGAGGCCAAAAGCATAACTAGGTTGGAAAAGGAATCAAACACAGTGGTCCAGATATAATCTCTTTGATCTAACCAGCAAGTTCCTAAGCTACCAAATTTCAGAAGGATAAATATGGAGGGATAGTATGTTTGCCCTTTTTCTTATGCTCTCTCTGCAAGTTCCAGTTTCTGGATACTCTTGGGAATAGGATTAAGGAAGAGAAAAAAAGTTGTTCTGGCCAGTGTGGCAGTTCCCATACCGTCACAGTTATGCTGGGTACGTAAGCTGCAGGTGAAACAATATTTAGAACAAAACAAAACAAAACAAAACCAAAAGAAAAACCCACTTGTTCTGCTATTACAGACATATGTGCTTAGCTGAGCTGTGCCTGCTTGCCTCTTTCTAAGGCTCTGCATGAAATTAGGAAGGTCCATGTAATATTGATGAGCCTGTGCATTGATTGTGATGAGGAACACAGGATTGCTGCTGGCTCTCTTTGACACCATGATTTACAGTGACTTTCTGGAGAATTAAGACTGGCATTTTTGTAGCAATTATAAATGCTGTTGGAGTTTTGACTGCTCAGCTGCAAATACTTGATCAAAAATATAAACATAGTAACAAATACCTATTTGCATGCTGTTGGATGTGTAGAATAACAAACTGCCAATTACAGTGCTGTTCAATATTAATGTTTGGTAATACCAATTCTGTTGAAGATGTCAACATATTTACACATTTTGCAAGTGGACAGTCTAAATTGCACATGCTCCTTTCTCACAGCAATATGTGTGCCTTATGTCGCAGAGTTTGCATAATTCATGGCAGCAAGGTGTATAACTGTGCTGTTATGAAACTTGCATGAAAATCAGGATTTTTGGTATTCAGGAAACTGTGGGCATATGTGGAGTATCCAAGAGCTTTTATGTGTAGCTTCTTTGTGTTTAGCTTGCAATCAAGTAAGGCATAGGTCTTTTAGAAGGATTTGAGATCATTTTAATGAGATTTATAGTAGCTGTCTGTAATATCTTTTACATCAGGATTGATAATTACTGATGTGGTTTCATAATGCTAGAAGTTACTTTTGCTCTGCATCTTGTTTCCTAAACATTTTAATGTGTTTTCTTCAGGAATTATATCCCACAGAGAGAGTAGCAAGCAGTAAAGCAGGTGTAATGTGCTCTTGTAAATGCTTGAAATTACCAGTGTTCACCACGTGCCAGGTATCGTGGGAGTTGAAGGAACTGCTGTTTCTAAAGTTACTAATGCCAGTTAGCCTCTGATTTAAAGTGGAGAGAAGGAAAATTACTGGTGCTGAAAAGTGTATTAAGATGTGAAAGAGCATCTTATGCTTCAGAAGGACTGTTTTTATAGCATATTTTTGCTCTTCTTTTGAGGCACTGAAAATATTGCTATTCTAAACTGGTATCTCCTCTGCTTTAAAATGGTTTGTTTTGTTTTTTAATTAAAGCTTTTTCAAAATTACAGAGAACACTAGGGCTGAAAAGGTATTTTTAAAATAGCATTATTTCTAAAACAGAACTGCCCAAGACTTTGGTTGCACAACTGCAGAAGAGGGCCAAGAGAAAAGTGAGATAACTCTTACCCTTTTGATTTCCAGTGGGGTGTTTTCCTTGGTGTGTCAGAGAAGTTCTAGCTCAAGTGGCTCTCTGGATCACACCATTTAAATCAACTGTGGTCAAGGGAGCTGCATGTCAGCAGGTTTTGGATCAGACCCTTGGGGGAGATAAAAGCTCAGAAAAACTTAGTTGTTAAGGGTTTTTTTCTTTACTGCTTTAAAGGTGGCATGTGTATTATAATTTATGTAATGACCTTTTTGTAAAATTTCACTTAGTTCATGTATCTGAATAGCTTTTGTATTATTTTTGTCCATACATGTTCAGATTACTAGAGTAAAATGAGGTTTCAGCACATTTTTTGCCTTTAATTTTCAGTTCTTACTAGTGCTGTGAACCTTTACATTTGTAGCTGTTTTGTAATGATGAGCTATGAAAACTTCCATGACTGTCCTCCATGCTTTTCTTTATTTTAACTACATTTAATTAGTGACTTTAACTACAAGAAGAAAAGAAGGAAAGCTAGAATCAGATAAAGTTGTATCTTTTTTCCTTATTCTGCCTAATTTATAGTAAGAGGTTGATTATTGCAAGTGTAAGAGTCGATACATTAGTGCCCAAAGAAAATATTAGAAAATTCTGCTGTATTTTGTCTGCATGCTTTGTTTGTATAAAAAGACAATTTCAAGTGCCTTTGTAATAACAGAAGCAGGTTTTTATACTAATCCCAAACCTGTGCATCCAACATGAAAAAAATATAAATGCATTCAGTCATTTCCCTCAGAGGGGTCACAGTGGGGCTTAAATATGAAATGGTCACTAGTGCATTTGATCAGGGGCATAGATATTGTTTGAAGAAAGTCTGTACAGAAGTAGCACAGAAAATCAGTGAACTTGAAGATTCTGAGCCGTGGGGTGAAGCGAGCATTGTGCTGAAAGTGGACACCCAAATAGTATACGATGGTTCCTGTTCGTGTGTCCTCCATTCTCCTGGCCTGACTCTGTCTTCCAATATCAGTGTCACATGTGAAGGACATAGCTTCCCACTCTGTGTCCTGTTACTTCTTTGTTTTCTTTCCACCATTGTTATAAGGTGCTTAAATAAGACATTACTAGTCTTGGAAAACATTAGAAAGCCTGAGCCCCACTTAGTAATTGAGAAATGGACTATGTGAATCAATTGGTAGCTGAGCAGAAGGTGAAATAGAGCAGATAAAACAGTAGAAACTGACTTTACCAAATGCATGACTGTGTGAAATCAACACAGAAGATTAACAAGAAGGAAAACTACAGCTTGGAGACAAGGATAAATTCCCAGCTGCCTTAGGAGAGTGAGCACAATGTATTTTGTCATTTAAAACTTTTAATGAGAAATTAATTCATTGTTATTCCATCTGCTCCCTGAGCTATGAAGCTCCCGAAGCTCAGGACCTAATGGAGGCTGCACATTTTCTGAAGCCACATCTCCTTCATGGTCGCCAGAATGTGCTGCAGGACTGCTGCCTGCCTGCTGTCAGTGCCTAGCAAAGCTTTTTATAGCCAGCCATAGACTTGTGATGGTGAGTAGCACACTGGTGTGAGACAGTCTGCTGACTGTAGACAGAGAAATATGCAAACTGATCTACATGTCTGTGCTTTGCATAGACTGAAGAAGTGTCTCAGCAAACAGAACAAAATACGAACTTCCAGCTCTGTGCAAGAAAGGCTGTGGAAAACTTTTCCGCAGGAGCTGTGACTAAGAGTTGCCTGAGTGTCCGGAAGGAGGGGGGAGGAAGGAAACATCTTGTGATGCAGCAAGATACAAAGTTTGAATTGAGGCAAAATGGGAGGAGTGCTTGACCTCTCTTGACCTCGCTTGACCTCCTGGCTTATCCATAGATTTTTTTCCATGATCCCTATTCATTTAGGTGGTCTGTGCCACTTATCTATGCCATCAGCAGTGATATGGCTCAGGAGATGGTCCGCAAAGCAGCGCACTCCCTGTCCTGTACTCTATGTAAATGCAGTCCTCAAGAGAAATGTCTGCAAATCCCACATAGCATTCATGCCTTTGGTGTTGGAAAAAGTCTTGGCACCCTGTCTATTGAGTGTCTCCCATATCATGTTGTCACCACAGAAGAATATTGCCTGTATGTTAAAAACCTGGCTGAGCAGAGGTGGTCCTGGCCAGGCTCTGCTTATTCACAAGTCTTTTGAGGAGCAGCTGAGGGAGCTGGGGTTGTTTAGTCTGGACAAAAGGAGGCTGAGGGGAGACCTCATCGCTCTCTACAACTACCTGAAAGGAGGTTGTAGTGAGGTGGGTGTCAGTCTCTTTTCCCAAGTAGCAAGTGATAGGACGAGAGGAAAAGGTCTCAAGTTGCGCCAGGGGAGGTTTAGATTGGACATTAGGAAAAATTTCTTTACTGAAAGGGTTGTCAAGCACTGGAACAGGCTGCCCAGGGAAGTGCTTGAGTCACCGTCGCTGGAGGTATTTAAAAGATGTGTAGATGTGGCGCTTAGGGACATAGTTTAGTGGTGGATTTGGCAGTGTTAGGTTTATGGTTGGACTTGATGATCTTAAGGGTCTTTTCCAACCTAAATGATTCCATGATTCTGTGATTCTATGATGTGCAACTGTGCATGAGCCTGCTGCTCAGATCTGCTCCCATTGCTCTTGTGAAGCTTGCACGGAGCCCACAGCTGTGCACGAGCTTGGTTGGATCTGTGTAGTTTGGATGTCAGACAGGAACAGGCTCAAGGAAAGGCTTTACCCATATTGCATTTTAGGCCTAAATCTGTCTTGGATCTCAGCTTTGAAGTGTAAGGTGGGGATATTTCTTCCCTGCCTAACGGCAAAGATGATAAAAACCTTTACTGATGATGAGGCTCTCTAAAAGGCAGTTAGTGCTGATTTGTATAAAATCTGATGCACACTGTATTGAAAAAATATTAAGGAACAGATACATATGTGTTAGTTGCACCACATCTGTGACAGGACATGAACCCCCTCCATGTGTAACAGAGGAAAAAGACATGTCACTGGACTGCTTGTGTGGGAAGAAAAATACCTGTCATAATTTATAAGAAACCTAAAGTAAGCATGGATGGAGAGCCTGACAGCTGACCTAATTAGAGAAGGGCTGACTATAATGAGGCATGCTCCAGCAAATTAACTACTTTGTCCAAGCTAAAAGAGCCTCAGCTTATGGCTGGGTGTTAAGGCGAAATACTTCTCAGCAATATTACTTAAAGCACAGTTCTAGAAAATACAGACATAAGCAAAGAATTTAATAATAGTATCGATATTATGTTCATACTTCTGCTACAGATAATGTACGAGTAGGTATCAACAGAAATGCAAACACTGGTATATTATTTAAATTAAAATATTTCTAGCCCTGGCCTATATTTTCATTTTTAGATTAGATTTTTGGTTTAGATTAGATTTCATTTTGGATTAGATTTTGTCAGCTGTCCTGATTCATCCGCATTTCTGCTAGTAGTAGCAGGTTGCACTTAATTGTTCCTCTTCTATCACAGGTATAGAAACCTTCCTCCAATTTACTTCTGTTTTTTTCTTTCTAGCATTGCTTTTTCAGTCAGCCATTATCTGACTTAAGCTCATCTTAGCATATACAAATCCTTTATTTTTGACAGTTGCCAATAGTACTGACAGATTGGTGTCCATTTATTAAAATGGACACTTGATGGAAATCCCTTGGTTTCAGATGTCAGTAGATTTGTGGAATAAAAAGTTCCATTTAAAAGAAGGTTAGGTTCAGAAATTTTGGGGTAGTAAGACTTGATGTCAGATCCTAGGTTTGCAATATTTTTGAACATGTGGTTTTGATCATCTTTTAAAGATTAAAATTTTAAAATACCAAACCAAGTAGTGCATTAATACAGTGTTAGACTAGTGTATTCTATTAAAGCAGAACAAGAAGTGTAGTAAAAGAGTTAGCATAAGCCACTAGTCCACAGTGATGACATCATAAGATGATCAAGGAAAAATATGTGGCCAAAATTTCAGGTCAGTCTTCTTAAAGGAAAAGATTTATTGAACTTGCCAGTAATATAATCACCTCTTGCTCAAACACAATAACAGAAGATTGTAAACTTTTAGGATATTAACACCACTCATCTTGCTGTAGTAATGAAATACTCTTGAGTTGAGAAGAAAAAAAAGAAAATCTAAAACGCCCGAAGCAATCCTAACTCCTCCTGACTACGCTATGCAACAAGATAACACTCCCATCACAGATATTTCTTTTTAAAGAGGTAGCTATATCATTTATCATGCAGCTTTTCAGTGTACTTTCTGGAATTCAGAGCAAAGCAAAATAATTTCTGTGTGTAATTCTCCATGACGGTGCATCAGAGAAAATTCTGAACCCTGTCTCTTGATTCTAAATAAAATCAGTGTTGCAGGAGTGCATGCCTCTGCCATCTCCGCTGCTGGCATTGTGTTTAGGAAGGCTGATCAGTCTTGCAAATTTTTAGTGTTGTCATGGGGCAGACAATTCAAGTGGAAGCTAAAGGAGATGGCCAGCTCATCGTACGGTGGGCACTACACAATGACCAGCTATCAACTACCAGCTAGGTTGGTATACAGCCACAAGTCTCCCTCTTAGAAAATTGTTTCCTCGTGAGACAAAGTAGTTCAAGATATTGATGTCCCCTCCACTGAAAGGTATGAGTGTTTGTGGTCTGTTTCAGTGGAAAGGAAGACAAATTAGTTTAACACAAATTATGAGAGCTCTGTGGTGAATTATCACATCTCAACAGCAGAGGAGCAACTCCTTTAAATCATTGCTGCTACTTGATAGGTGAACATTTGACCATATCCTTATGTATGACATAGATCGCTATGCTGAGAACATGCTCTTTGGACCTTTTATAAATTTTAGCAAATGCATGTATTCTTGGTTGCTTTGGGGTGGAGAGGACCAGAATCTGGTTTGCAGTTGCCCATCCTCCCAAGGTTTAGTCCTGTTTAAACCAGTGTCCCTACAGTGCCCCAAATTCCAACTTATATATTGTGTATCCCTGTAGAAGATTTGCTCAAATTAAAGTAGCTTAAATATTCATATGACCCAGCTTTTTAGACTAATTACAGAGAAAATAAATTAAAATACATAATCAGATCCTTGCATGAAGTACTGTAAGAAAGATTTGCAAAAATTCCCCTGAGAAGAAAAAGTCAAGAAAGGTTTTACATAGTGCTTTCCAGTCCCTTTAATCTTGAGAAAAAGTTCTTTTACTTATAGTGACAAAATTGTGCAATTTTAACTAATTATCCTCTGATTAGTTTGTCTTTACTCAGCTTTTATGAAGGGCGGGGAAGAGGAGATTTATCTCGGGGTGTGCTATGCATTTGTGTTGCTTTGCCTCCTTTTCCTAGGGTATAGGACAAGAAGGTTTGGAGTAAGCCTCAGCAAGACCATCCAGTGAGTAAAAAGGACAACCACTTCCACATGGCATAAAAAATTATTTATCTGTCTGTCTTATCTTCTGTGGGTTGTTGGGGCCGTGCTGAGTACAGACAGCAGAGACCAAGAGTAGCTGGTAGTGTATGGTATGATACAACTTTCTTCTTCTGCCCTTGGTTCCCAAGTAAGTTAAGAAGATGAACCAAAGACATTAATGAATGTATCACTGTGTGTGGTAGATAAACTGTACTCCTCTAATTATACTGACAGGACTAAGAAAGAACTTTCCTCTGGGTTATTGGGACATAATTACATCATTCCCATAGTCCTGTCAGCCACAGTTGTGTGTCTTTGCTGTAAAATGGCAATGATGAGGTGCCATTTTTGAGGGTGTAATGTCAAGACAATCCATGTCAGGTTTTCTATTTGTTTAAACAGTGTAAGTTTCTTTATAAAACTCTCTGCTTTATGTTTATAAGATCTTTGTTAGCAAGTGGTGTACACTGATAAAATGATGAAGGGAAAAGCCCAGTCACTTTGATTTTAATGCTCAACTAGCTGCTCTCAGAAATTAGTACATTAGCTATCACTTCACTGCACCTTCAAAGAACAGTATTTAAACTTTCCTGACATTTTTTCCTAACATCTTCCTTAACTGCAGGTAATTTATAAACCTCTAAACAAGTATGAGTCATCCTGCTTTTAAACTCAGTGACTCTTCTGCACTGAATAAATAGTGCTAGCCAAGAAAGGAAATTTCTCTTCAAAGAGAAGCTGAAAATGTTTTTAGATTTATGCCGTCATCCTTTACCTCAGCAAAGCCAAGCTTGCGTATGTGTGCGCTCTAGATGCATTTTACATTCTCTGGTGTTTGAAGCACACGTATGTGTGAACCAGTTGCGTTAACAAAGATGCACGTGCCTTGAGTAAGTAGGGCTGGGCTGAGCTCATCATTCGATGCGGCCCTTGGGAAGGAGCTGATGACCTTGCTGCACTCCCATCTGGAACTTGTGGTAGAGCTGACCTCCTGGCAGAGGAAAGGTAAGGAGGAGGAGTTATCTTGGAGATAAGTCCTTAAGCCCTCCCATCACTGGTGGAAAGAAGCTGGAATTTTGCAGATCTGCCTGGTCCTGACTGGCATAATGTATCACTGAGCTCTCTGGATGCAGGCATTTGTCACTGCACACGTTTTATAGCCTTGTTTGTGTCGCTGCGGTTGAGGTTGGTCAGCACTGTGGTACTTTAGTCTGGAGAAGAGGAGGCTGAGGGGAGACCTTATAGCTCTCTACAGCTACCTGAATGGGGGTTGTAGTGAGGTGGGTGCTGGTCTCTTCTGTCAGGTGGCTGGTGATAGGACGAGAGGAAATGGCCTCAAGTTGCGGCAAGGGAGAATTAGGTTAGATATTAGGAAAAATTTCTTTACTGAGAGGGTTGTCAGGCATTGGAATAGGCTGCCCAAGGAAGTGGTTGAGTCACCATCCCTGGAGGTATTCAAAAAGTGAGTAGACGGGGTACTTCAGAACATGGTTTAGTGGGCATGGATGATGGTTGGACTCGATGATCTTGAAGGTCTTTTCCAACCTAAATGATTCTATGATTCTACTTTCACAGTGTCATTTTCCTACCCAGAACAAGCACTGATGCCATTTGTTCTTGAAGTTATAACCCTGCATGTAAGGCATACATTCGTATCAGCTGCTCTTCAGTTTTGAAGTCACTGACAATAGGTGATGAAACAAACTCAAAGAGCCCACTGCTGAACATGGTGAGAACTTGGGATCAGATCACTGTTCTTAAACATAGTGCTCAGTCCAGCTGTGCTGCGTGATTTTTTAAGTATGTTTGTTACCTTGTTATTAGCTGAGCCAGGCAGAGGAGAAGCCACTGATGCTGAGTAACAAAGAACTAAGAACATGCTGTAACATATGCTGTAGCCTGCCAGCATGTCCCCTGTATGTCTCTGTTCAGAATTTGAACCTCTCTGTTAGCTTGAAAGCCCTTGAAAGGCCTTGCCTAAGTTATCCAGTTGGACATGCAATGCCAAGTGGTGGTGGATCTGCCTCTGTCACCTCTCCTGCAGCTGCCCTGAGGTACTCTGGCCTTTGGAAAACTGTAGAAAATTGTGCACTGTTGAAGCACGCTTTGGGTGTAGGGATTTACTGGGTCTAAGAGCATCCTGATTGATATCCAAAACGTGTTAAAGACTTGTGTTCTGCAGTAGTGTGTTATTAGCATCTAATTCAGGCTTGAGATGAATTGTTAGATTTAGGTATGCGTGGGAAAGATAAGCAGCAGGTATGTTATTAAGACTTTGTTTTTATGGGAGAAACTATTTGCAAGTTCATAAGAATGTAAATCACCTGACCACTGAAATCCTCTGGAGTTTGCTTTATTGCTAGATAAAGTAGCTCTAGTTCAATACCTGAACTCTTCAGTTGCCATTTTCAAACAATGCTTTGGAGTGTTTTCACATTTGCTTTCATGCCTTTGATAACTCATGTCAAATACTGTCAAACAGATTATAGCTTGACTGTATCAGATTTATTGGATGATTATGTTATACAGGAAAAGTTTCCCACAATTGTTCTTTGTTTTACTTGCAATAAATATCAGGAAGAGTTTCAAAATCAGTGCATTTTGCCATCCTTTGATCTTCTCCAGAACACCACGAAGTGGTGTATGCAAATGCTGTGTGTGGCAGTAGCTCATGTGGTCTTTGAACTCCACAAGAATCCAGTAAAATAAACTGTCTGAAAGAAGTACCCCAGGGAGCCTAAAGGTTTGTGGCCAATCCACCCCATGATGTGCAGAGACTTATGTAACAAAAGCTTTGTGGGTCTTTTCCTACCCTTCTAGATGAGCATAGTAACTGGAAGCTGCAAGATAAAATTGGAATGGGGGAGGGGGGGAAGAAGCCCTGACTGGGAAAACTTTTTTTTTAGAAGCTGTTTCTCAAAACTTCACAATATTTTTAAACAGATCCTGAGAAAGAGATGACCAAAGCCATCAACTATATTTGTCCAGAGTTCTTTTTCTGCTATTAACTATGTATTAAACAAAACAAGTATAAAGATAAAGCTAAGAAATAGCACTATATAGGAAGGTTTTAATGATGGAATAATAAATGATGTAATCTCTCTCTCTTTTTTAACAAATTTTATCAGTAGAAATCGAAGAAGTGGAAAAACTTCTAGAAACTGTATTTTCAGAGAAAAATACTGATCCCTCTCCTGTTAAATCTCAATACAATAAACAATTCTACATTCATCAGTGCTTTCTGAGAAATCCAGTACTCCAGTCATAAGCAATTGGTTGCAGATTAATAACTTCTTTTTTGGAAATACTCCTTAGTCTGTTGGATGCTGAATTTTGTGGCTGGGTTTTTTTTAAGGGGTGTGGCACTACCAGTGAAAGCTTCCCACCACTGCCTTTCTTTTAATACTGAAGAACCAGTTTTGCTCTTTTGAAAACAGTAGACGTGTAGCCACTGACAGTAAGTGAGGGGAATAAGAGACTGTGCCAAACTGCAGGTTTGTATATGTCTTGCATCAGTGCTTAATTTGAGAAACCTTAGGAAATGCATTTTTATCTTATTTTTCTCATTGAACTATTTTTATTACTTCCTATAAGATCTTTCTATTCCATTCTTTTCGCTAAGGTAAATATTTTACCTTGTTGAGAATGCAGCATGTATTTTAAAACTACCCTCCATGCTTCCTATTTACAATTACAAGACCCATATTCCAAATGTTTTAAATCATTGGTCTCTTTCTTACACTTTGCAGTTTTATTGGGTGTCCATGCCAAGGTTTTGGTAGAGGGGGGCTTTGGGGATGGCTTCTATGAGAGGAGGCCAGGGGCTTCCCTGTGCTCAACACAGCAGACCCCAGCCAGCTCCTCAACACACCCACTGCAGGGTGCAGCTGAGCCCATCAGCCAACCTGGTGGCACCTCTGCAAAAACATACTTAAGAAAGGGCAAAAATATGGAGAGAAGGAAGACAGGGGAACCAAAGGGAAGAACGAGGCCAGAGCAGGAGGTGCTCCACAGCAAAGGAACTGTGGCCCATAGATGAGCCCATGCTGGAACAGGTGCACCTCCAAAGGGACTGCAGCCCATGGAAGACCCATGCTGGAGCAGAAGAAACAAATAAGAAGAGAAGGGTGGGAAGCAGAAAGCAGCTGAGACAAACTCCTATGCTCTGACCCTTCCTGCACCACCCATCACCACACCGAAGAGGCTGAGTGTAACCTGTAGTGATAACAAGGGGAGTTCAGACCAGGAAGGGAGAAGGAGAGGGGTCTGGAATGAAGTTGAGCTGGGAAGAGGGAGAGGGTTTTTTTCCCTAAGTGTATAAATATTTCTCTTTTTTGTTTGTTTCCCAATATGTGAATCATTAATTAAATATTCATGCTAAATGGCAATAAATTAAGTGTCCCCAAATTGAGGCTGTTTTGCCTGCAACAGTGCTTGGTAAGTGATTTCCCTGTCTTTATTTCTACCCACAAGTTTTCTCATTCTCATTCTTCCTATTTTTTCTTGTGTCCTGTTGGGGACGGAGGGAGTGAGCAGCTGCGTGGGTGCTTGGCTGCCAGGTGGGATCAACCACCACAGACATCTATATCTTTGCAGTTCTTCACACTTGCTTTCCCAGTATTTGATACTGTCTGCCATTACAAAAAGTCAATTATCAGTGGATTTTTCCACAGCAATCTTCCTTACACCTTCTAGAAACTCTATAATACCTCCAGTTAAGATGCATTTCCTTGCTAAATATTTTTTACTGTTTCCAAGTATTTTAAACATAATAAAAATAGTTTACTGATGCAGCATACCAGCATGTGTTGGTGCCTCACTGTACCTTTAAGTTATGTTTCAGACTTTCAGGGAGAAAGTGACACCCAAAATACTTTGTTTCCAGTGACACTCCATTTGAAATCAACTTGCCCCCTTTTGCTCTTAAAAAAAGAAAATGTGACACTGACTGGAAAAGGAAATATCTAACTTAAACATCACAGAATTAGAAGGTTTGTGTTGAAATTTATATGATTTTTTAAAATATAAAATCTATCCTGACAAGGAATAGCCATAGAAATGAGCGATTTTTCTGTTGAAAAGCAAAACTGTGATGATTATTTTTACATTGTTAAGATTCTGACCTCAAGCTTCTTTTTGCAGAGATGGTTTGTCTCCTTCAATTGCCAATGGTGTCTGTGCAGGTAGCCCTTTTTACTTATGCAGAATTTATTTAAAGTTTGGGTCGAAATTTGACCCTTGCTCAGAGTTAGACCTGTCAATGGTATGTGAGTTGTGACAAGAAGTCTAGTAAAGCTTTGAAGGAGGGATGTTATTTCAGCAATGATGAACTTTCCCTTGTGAAATGCATTAAGCTGAGGGTGCCTTCAGCCTCTCTTGCTCATCCCAGCAGGTACTTGTACAGCCCTAAGGATCCAGGATGAAAGCAGCAGAAAAAAACTTAGGAATTACACAAAACAGGAGAGAATTTTTCAGATTAGATAGTGCTCTAGTGTGGAATATTGCCCCTGTGGGATTACACAGTGAATCCTGGACTCCCAGGAATGAAGTAGCAAGAAAACCAAAATATTACACTTATTTTTCTCTCGCAGTAGCCATATGTTTCAAGTTACTCTTAAAATGGTATGATAGCTTCTGGAAGAGCCCAGATATGTTGTGGAGAATGGAAAATGCAGTAGGTGCCAAAGCTGCTAAGTCTTGAAATGCGAAGATACCAGAATAGGCCTGTTTGTTGCACGTTTTTATTGAGAGGAGGTAAAAGTTACTTTTATTTGACTTTAACTCTTGAAATATGAAGGCTAGAGAGTTAATAGAAGCTGATAAAATTAAGGTTCTCATTTGTTTTTTTCTATCCAGTATCTCTAAAAAAATAACCAGAAGACAAAAAGTTTCTTCAGTTCTGAGAATATCCCCCATCATGTGTCTCCCTTATTATAAATGACTGGAATGGAGTCTTGCATTGTGTCCCAGTTTGCAAACAGAAAGCCAGATTGTATTTTAAAGCAGTCCACTTGCTTACTTCATATTAGGTGCTGGAAAGTCTAAATATATGTATCTATTCAGTATTTATAGCCTTTTCAATGTTCAGAGTTCTCAGAGTCCCTCAAGAGATGGAAAGGAGCTATAGGACAGTTTCCTACTGTGGCTTTTGCTAAAACAGGATGTTTTCTCCCAGACTAATCACTTTACTGAAGCATTTGTTGTGGTTTTCATTAGAATTGATGAAAATAATACATATAGCAAAAGCAAATCTCACACTGTGGTAATTGTTAAAGAAAATGGGAAGCATTTGTTATTAGCTTCTAAAAATCAGAAATTCAGGCTTTTCCAATAATTTCTGACTGTCACTGGATTCTTAATGCCTAGTTTCTGTTAGCTGTATAACTCTTGCTAGTTTCTACTCCAGTGACAAACTGTCAGATGAATACAGTCTTTTTCCTTGACTCATCTCTTATATGTGAGAACCAGCAGCTTTTGGGCTTATGGAAGAAATTTTGAAAATAATTCATTTGTCTTGCCCTAACTTTAAAAAGGCAAAATCTAGAGAAATTATCTTTGGGGGCGGGGGGGGGGGGGGGGGGGTAAAGAGAAGAAAGTACTCTATTTGTTAGAAGGGGAGGAACACAGTTTCTGGAACATTTTACTCTACCATGTGTAATGTATACAAAATGAAAAACTGAAAAAGTTGTGTTCAATGCCATTAGGACTGTCATTTTATTAGTATAGCTATGTATTTTTCCCACGTCCTGAAGGTAAAATATACCATGCAGTCCTGATCCACTGAAATGGAGAGAAACAGATAGACTGACTTTGAATCAGGTCATACATTCAGTAAAGAGATTATTCTTGAATGCCTGTAAATGCACTTTTTAGCTCAGTTGTTTAGGAAGAGGAGGCAAGCCTTTTCTGAGAGGGAATTTCATATTGCACCTTCTAAGTACTGGACCCCAGGTAGGCTTCGGAGAGTCTGTCAAGGATTATGGAGACTTTAGGAAGAATATGAGCAGAGGTCTTCCACTTCTTTCAAAAAATATTCCAACCAGCCGTAGCTTGGACAATGTGATGGATCTATCACTTTTTGCCTTTTTTTCTGAGAACATTATATAGTAGTTGAATTGGTATCCATTTTTAAGGCCATGTTTGAATCCACTATAACTGTTTAGTTGTTTTCTGTAATGGCTTTTGCTTTTTTCTACATTTAAACATGTTCTGTATTGTTGTGTTTGCCACAGTAATGTATTGCTCTATATTTTTGTTTAAACTACAAAAGGAAGATCAAAAATATTAAGCAATTCTTTTAAAACTTAACTTTTTATTCATTAGCAATGAAGAAACTATATTTAAGACTACCTGGCTCTATTTTTCATTATTATGTATTTCTCAAGAAGGGATTTCATAAGACTTGATAGAGTTAAATATGGTCACTCATAATTACTGTAAACAGTCACACTGAAGTCTTCCTCTTATAGTCCCCAGAGAGAGAAAGAAGCATCCCTAGGGAGTGATTCAACTAACTTAAGACCTGAATTGCAGTCTGGAGATGTCTCTTTTCTCCATAAATGTGAGGTCTGTAGGATGACATTTCCAGTTTCAGTTAGGCAGGATAAATCCAGACCTTTTTGTGTAATACAGAGATTTCTCAAGTAATTTGAGCTTATAAGGTACATTTCTTTGGGGTTTCAGCCTCTTGGGGGTTCATGGAGGGTGCACACTGTTAGCAGAGACAGCCCTGGCTGCTACTGTTTGAGCAGCAGTTAAAGGAACATGTATTGTACCATCTCCTTCCCAACCTACGTTATGGGTCGTGTCCCATTTGGTAGTGAGAGGAGGTCAGTTATGCTCTGATGCGTTGAAGACCATGACAGGCAGTGGCATATACTTACATGTCTGATCATCTGCAGGTCAGCAGGATAAAGCAGCTCTTCAGTAGTGTAATTAAGCCGATTAGACTGTAGACAAAGATCTTCCTTGCTCTTCTGTTAGGTTTCCTTAAATCTTTTCCAACAGAGCTGTTTCTATGAAAAGCCGCTGCTCCCTCCACTGCTGAATACAGTTGACATTTTAAGCTTCTGCTTGGGTGCCACACTAACAGGCTGCCAGGTCCAGTTCTGGTTTGTGTTACAGGTTCATTTGGAATGGAGTAAATTGGGAGGCAAGCTGTCAATGCATGCCATGGAGACGAAGGCTTTGCTATAGTAATGCAGCAGAATGAGAAGAAAAACATCTTTGTCTGGATATATTATAAATTGTTGCCCTTTCTTTTATCTGAGCCTTCTCCAAATTTTTCTTTAAGAAATGTTTCTGTTCTAACATTAACGATACTTGTTTCTGTGGCAAAGTGAGTTCCCTCAAGATTCTTCTAGATTGTCAGATAGAAAAGACATGTGATGAGTGCTGTAACATCAGTCTGAGCCCTCCGTGCAGCCCACCGCTGCAGGCAGGATTCGTCCATGTCCACGTGATGTTCTCTGACTCCTGATTATGCAACATTATGATGACAGGACATAAAAATGTTACTGCAGAGAGAACAGAGTTTCACAAAAAATTTCATCAGTTCAGAGTTTTTTCTAAAGCATCCCTAAAAATAGCATTAGTACATTGTAAAACTAAAGTTCGTGCAAACTTTTTTCTCAATCTGCTGAAAAACGAAAATGGAGAGAAAAATAATGAGATAAAATTAATGAGATGCAGGAATGGGAAGAACAAAGACAAAAGTTATGAAGAAGTATGATGTGGGATATGTAGGAAGAAGAAAGACAAGAGACTAAAGAAAGTGATAATACACAGGAGCCAAAATCTGTTACTCCATTGAGGACCAGTGCAATACTTGTGATCACTTAAAACTTGTGCAAAAAATCAAGAGCAACATTAAAATGAAGAAGCAAGGAAAAAAATTAGAGGAAAACCCCATGGAAAATGTGAGATCGAAAGGATTAATTTCATATAACCTTACATTCAAGTGCATATAGCTTCTGCTCATACTTGCAGTGGAGTATGGAAGTCTTATGTTCCCATGATGTAAAGGTGTAGTATTAACTGTTTTGAGGATTTCAGTACATGTCAGATAATATTGTTCATCAAAAGTGTATCTTCTGTCAACTAACTGACCTGGGAGAGAGCGCAGGAGGGCAGAGTGATCAGCTAGCCTAAAGGAAATCCAGAGTTTGCCCACTACAGACAGGTGTGTCCTTTCTATGCAGATGTTAGATTTAAATTTAGAATTGTGAAATCTTTAGAGTTCTTCCAAATAGCCTGACTAGTTAGTGAGGGACACAATGCACCTGGTGGTGCCATAGAATGAATGGCCACATCACCTTCCACATACTACAAGGTGGTGAATAAATAAATAACTCCCAGTTGTTCAGAGCTTTCCTTAGCTAATATTTTATCCCTCAGTTTACAAAGGCAGGTATTTTATTACTTGCCCTACTTTGCTTCTCCACCATGGAAGATTTATGAGTGGTAGATATATGGAGTTATAGACAGTTCTTTAAGCAAGATTTAACAAGAGGCTGAGAAAATGTTTATTTTAGTTTTACGAAGTTAAACATTAATGTGCCTACCTATGGCCAAGCTTTATTTATCTGGCATAGCTCTACCAGGTACCAGGAACGCACTGTCTGGAAGCAATGGGCCTGATTCTTATTGTCCTCAGTAGGCAATACGATGAATAGATAAAGGGATGTTGAACCACTTGTGATAGGGCTCAGATAGGGCTTAAAATCTTGAAGTCCATGAATTTGCCTCCAGTTATGTGTAAGTCTCATGGTCTGTCTTCCTGGCAGAGTGGAGTAGTGAGGTTGCAAGGGACATTTCCATGTGCCTGTAGAGTACAGTCTTGGTCAGAGCAGGTCATAATGGCAGGGGAAATGTGGCACAATCTCTGCTAGCACCTGCTGGTTTTTTGTGTGCCTACAGAAAGGCAAGTCTCGGTTCCAGCCTCATGAGTGTAGTGCTGGATCAGGAAAATGGTTCTTCTTTTTACACTGGTACAAGAAATTGGCCTTAATGTATGTTGGGTCAAAATAGATGGTATCCTGAACTGAGTGAAAGTGGTCTTCATGTCACCATCCCTTACTTGCACCAAAGGAACTCAAGTTTGCAAGCATACTGCTGGTTTTTTTGCCACATCAGGACCTTAGTTTCTGGATTTTCCTAGCACCTTCCTTTATTGCTGCAAGTCATGGTTTCTTAAACAGCTTATTTAAGATTGGAGATAGCTGCTATAATTTAGGACTAATTCTTTTACAGTCATCTTTAGAAAAAGAGATGAAAAGTTGGCGTTAAAACTAGCAATGCTTTTTTTTACATTTTTCCTTTGCACTAAGAGTTTGGAAAATATATCAACTGAGGTACATGGCTTGAGTTATATTTAGGCCTTAACCACTGCCAGTCAGGCTTTGCTGATCTAGAATACCTGTTGTCCTGCAAGGCACAAGAGGATGCATAGGTACTGAACATGTGAGGAGAGCAACAATTTATATATAATAGATGTATGTCGACCATCGTAGGTAGAAGGATGTGTATACTTCTGCGGTATCCCTGTCCACTCAAAGGAATGAAAGGTCAGATCTACTGGCAGGAAGAGCTCCGTAGTATTTACTCTCTTCTCAGAGGCTTTTGAGGATGCAGTGTTAGTGGGGTATCACTCCTGCCTTTCCTCAGGAGCAGTGGTGGAAGCTCCAGAGATTTCATAGTACCTGAATTCTCCTCCATGCTGCCATGCATGTTCCCCCTTTTGCTAATTTCTACTTGTCCTTTTTGAGGTGGGGGTTCTGGGGAGCTGGAGGTGGGGATACAGGTAACAGTTCCTCTGGTATACGCAAATACCACTGCTAGTTAACAAAGAAGTGAGTTGAGGTGAAGCAATGAGCACAGGGAATGAAATATGGCCCTGAGGAAGAAGGGATCAGCTTGGGTCACACTGTAGGGTCTTCTTTTCTGGATCCATGGAGTAGACAGGCTTGAGGCTTGGGTATCTGATATCTTTCAGCTGTGGGTGGTTTCCTTGACATGTAGCTTTAGAGGACACTCAAAGGAGCTGGTGCTATTTTGGGAAGCTGTGGGTCAAGTATGAGGCTGTGAACGCAGGAAGAGAGAAGGTTAAAGAACAGTGGCAGGAAGTACAAGCTTTGTGAAAATGGCTGTGCAGAGACAGTGGCAGCTTCTCACTAGTGGCGATTTACTAATAAATAGACTTGTCACAACTCAGCTTTGCCACAAGTGTGGCTTGGCGAGGAGTGAGGAGGTGCCTGGTCTTCCAAAGGAAGCTCAGGAACTGTATGCCCATGTACCACACGCCAGCCTCCATCTCTGCATCCTGGACTTGCAGCTAATTTGTGTTAATTAGATAGACCACACATTCCATGGCTAGGGGTCCTTATTTAGTGTCATAGACTTACCGCAATAAAAACGAATTTGTCGTATCAGCCATTAGGCTTCAGCCAGAGAGAGAGTGTTTTTTGTAATTGCTGCGGGTGTCACTGTCCAGAACTGCTTGGTGTCCTACTTAGCTGCCTTCACTTTGCGCGGCTGGTGGTTTCTGTTTGTTCTTAGTTTTCTCCCTTTGTATTTGATGGTGATTATGACCATGGAAGATGAATGGCACTGGCAGATGCCGTAGGCGTGCAGTGCGGGGAGGTTTTGCACAAGAACCCTCTTGCACTCTGCCTGGTTTATTTCTGATTTTCAGGAGCCCTGCTACGTTAGCCCAGAAGCCTGCCCAGCACGCTGCGCCACACAGATGGAGGTTTGAGCACCTGGTAAAGATGGGTGTGAAGTTATTCAGTCTGTTTATGAACAAACCAAACTCAAATCCCAGAATTTGGAGGTTAATACTGGATTAAACATCTTGGATACTGAAATTAGACTCATTCAATGCAAAAATTTAAGTATTACTTAGCTTTGGTTCTGAGCTCTAACTAGCTCTAATTTCAATAGGTGTTTCTGGCTGTTCAGTGCCTTTGAACATCAGGATGTTCCTCTAAATAGGAATATGGTTGTTTCACAGTGCACACTGCAATTCATGGCCTGAAATAATAATTCCATTTTACCAGTCAGCATCTGATTGCATTGCCTTTCAAAGCAGAGAAATCTGCTGAAGAGAAATATTTGTGCTGCAGAGAACAGAAAAGGGAGACAACTTGTACTTTTTCAGTGGTCTGATTCTAAATGTTCTTCCTGAATGCACAGGAAACACATCAATGTAAATAATGAGAGAATAAATATTGTACTTCACTGTGTAACCACTTTTTATCTACTGAAGCTGGAAAATACCTACTGAGCTGGTATACTTGATAAAGCTTTACTTTCCAAAGCAGTGTGGATACAGTATGTACACTTGTTTTCCTGATAGGTTGATGCTAAAACTGTTACTAAGACAAAATTAATTGGAATGCCCATGCCCTGAATATCACAACACATCCCTTTTTCTCTTATTTGCTTATTTGTGCTTCTTAACTTTTAAAATGCTATCTAATTTCTTAGCACACAAGTTCCTGCAGCTGGAACATCTGGAATTGAGCACAATGGGCTCGCTGCATGTTTCAAAGAAAGGTGTTCCACCCACTTGGTGGGTGTAGGGGAGTAGGGAGATGTGAAGGATTAGTGGCAAGTATGGAGAAGTGAACCTGTAGCTTTTCAGCTGGGAGGATTCTGACCAGTGATGCAAAAAGTTCCCTAGTGGGAAGCTGAGTTTAAGCACTGCCTAAATTACTGGAGAGAGGTGATTGCTGTATCAGTTTGCTGATATGTCTGCATTCATCAGTAAATTTTACAGAGAATGGAAATTTTTCTGCTCCACATTTCTGGACATTAATTTCTGCCTGAGTGTATTCTTTCAGTTGGACCATGTGCTTTAATGTCTATACCCTCCTGTACCTTTTACATTATGATGGAACAAGAGAAATTATGATGAGACCTTTTTTCTAGAGAGGTCACCCAGCAATTTAGTGTTGGGTTTGCAGGTGGTGCTGTACATATAGTTTCTTAGAAAACACCAAGCTGAAGATATTATAGCATGAGAGGTCTAATCTTTTCTTTCTTCTTTTTTTTTTTTTTTAATTGATAGCTATTTCTTATTTGGATACTTTTTTGTAAAGTCCTTTGTGTAATACAAAGATGGATGTTAGCAACTCACTTACTTTAGCAAACGAGCCTTTCTGATGATGCACTTACTTCATAAACTGCAAGATGGAGAAATTTGATTTGACGGATTTTGAGGTGGAAATGAAGAAGAGCAATGGACAGGGCCTCTATTAGTTATACGGCTGTCCATGTATTCTCCTTGAAAGGACAGGAAGAAAGAAACCATTAGAGAAGAACAAAACTGCATTAATAGTCTTTTATAATAGCATAGATATTAACACCATGGGCTGCATAATGTGGTTTGGTTTGTTTTTAAGGTGAACTTAAGGATCAATGCTGTTTTAGTAAAGGAAAATGGTGAAACCTAAGCTCATTGGTGATATCAGTTCCTAAATTTACATTCCACCTTTTAAAAGTCTGTTGAAATACAATATATGTCCCTTAGATGCCTTTTCTAGAAGGAGGATTTAGACTAGGAGTCAGCCTGTTCCCAACTGAAACCTTTATTTCAAGATGCAGGTAAAAGGCCAAAACAATTAAAATCATCACTGAATTTTACTGTTACAGCCTTTGGAACATTAATTTTATTACAGGAGCTGGGAATCAAATAGAAACATAAATGTCTCTTTTTTTTTTTTAATTTTGTTTTAAAAGACAGTTGTCACAAGGATGGATCACTCTTATGTGATGTTAAACATAACAAGTTTAGGTGTTGTCAGTGATTCATCATTTTATGGGGTAAATAACCAAATTAGTTCATACTTTTATATTCCCTCTTCCTGTAAATGACAGCTAAATCGAATAAATTGCCTATCTGTTTCTAAATGTGACTTTTAGCCACCTGCTTTCTGAACTTCAGAGATGCTCACTGATAGCCCTGGTATTGCTTTGCCTCCCTTTGCTATTTATAGTTAAAGTCAACACGAGAAGTTGTTTATTTCTCAAACTGATTTTCTTCTGGGAAATTAGGGATGTATGCCTCCTTTCAGAAATGACCTTCAGTGTTTCTAACCTACCTATGATCAGAAAAAGACACATACTGCCGTTCCCCAGTTTCCAACAGGATTAAACCCCTATTGTTCTCTAAAACTGCAAAATGTGATTCATGGGGTCTATAAGGCAGTGATCTCTTTGGCAAGGTTTCTTTCAAACTGCAGTTTTGCAAGCCTGTCATCCCTGATAAGTTTTGTGGTTCTCTATCTTCTCACATCTCATGTGTCAAGCTGGCTCTAAGAGCTAGCTAGCACACTCAACTGCTGGTGAAAACGAAGAGCATGAAAAATAAAATGTGACTTGCAGAAAAGCTGGAGAATTCCTATTTATGTGATTGCCCTAGATGAGTCACTGAAGTAGAAGTGAGATGGCTTGTGGTGAGGGAAGGCAACTGGCTCCAAGAGTTGTCATTCCAGCCTGTCCTGTGAGCCTATTTGATATGAGGGAGAGAAGATGGGATGTTAGGGAAAAGCAGTTACTTAGGGCGTTCATCCTCCACAGAATATCTAGGGGTAAAAGAAAACAGAACCAAACCCTTGATGTAGTTCCTTAATGAGCTTAACAGCTTTGATGAAAGAAGTTGGCCATGGCAGTGGCAACATGGCCTCTTTGATAATCTTGGTTCACAAGGTAGAGGAAGGTCAAGATACTTGGCGGAAACATTCAGCCTTCTTTTCTATCAATTTCAGAGCTGAATTGGTACACGTTCCTAAAACATACAGTTTTATAGGAAGCAGGCATTTTAGATCATAGCACTGATTAAACACTCTCCTGATTTGGCAATTGTGAAGGCACCAATAATTCTGGAGTGACAAGAGATAAATTCTCATTATGAGAGACAAGCCCTGACCTGAGAGATGGCTGACATCAGTGTCATGGCAAGTGGCTGCTGAGAAAGTCACTTAGAAAATAGATTGCTTTTGCTGAGGGGTCCTGGTATTAGAGTGACTCCACAGAGAAGTTATTTTTGAAAGCTGCTGTCATTTCTTAACGCAGGCCTTGTTTTGCTAAGCACAGGAATATATTTAAAACAGGTTTTCCTTTTGGTATGTGGTACCTGAAAGTACCCACAGTTTCTGAATGGAGTGGGCTTTTTGCTTTAAGACTGGTGACGGCATCCTGACTGACAAAGGTGCTTCTAACTTTATGCTTTGGTATTAAAGCTCTCATTTTCTCATAAGCAGGCTAAGGGGTAAAAGAATTCCAACTGGCTTATAAAGACACATGCACATTATTACATTAGCAGAGGGGATGCCTTTTGTTTTAAAGCCATTTATGGGGAAAAAACGAACAAGAAAAAAAAAACCAAATAGGCAACTATCATGTAAGATGCTTCGTGCAGCCAGGTGTCTGTGTTGACCTCTTTGGGGATCTGGAGAGCCCAGGGCTATGCTGCCGTGAGGGGCTTGCAGGACTGATACTTCACTGGGCCTTGGGCCAGCACCAAGCACAGCATGTTCCAGGCTGAAATCATGGGGATGTTTCTTTGGCTCCACCCTTAGGAAATCTGGGGAGGGAAGTGGGAGGAATGAGAGGGCACTGCCTTATTAACTGTGTCTCTTGTATTCTGTTGCTGTACAACAATTGTCCACTTTTGGGATTTCCCTGTATAACTGTAAATCTTTCAAAATGGCAATGAAAAGTCTGTCCCATACAGACTTGTTTTTCTCTGTCCTAATTTTTCCGGTAGCCTGAATAAGGTGGTCATACACCAGAAACTGCAGTGTACAGGCATCAATAATTTCTTACTTTTTGCATGTGTGTGTAACACCTCGATTTCCAGAAAAGATTTAATCTGTTCATTGGGTCCTGCTTTGCCTTCCATGCTGATGGCACCCTGTCTCTCTTTTCCTCTTGTTGCTCCAGCAGAACACAGCGGATGCAGGTGGGGGTACTTTAATATGGACTATTAGGGGTGCAACCAGAAAAACACTCCTAAAGGAAGAAGGAGCCCTAAATCTCAGGAGGGACTAAATGGGTATCCATGTCCTGCAGTTCATTGTCCCCCAAGAGAAGGAATAAGAAAGGGAGGGGGGAAAGAAAGAGGAAGGGGGAGGAACTGAGGATGCAGAAGGCATGGGACTCCCAGAATGGACTTTTGGGGTGGGAGAGGAGTCTACTAGAGCAAGAGGGAGAGAAGTTGAAATGACAAGGCAGGGATGTCTCAGCTCTGTTGGGCACATCTTTTATGATAGAGCCCTGCCCTCCTGAGTGAAGGCCTCTGTCGAGGAGTGATAATTTCAAGCTGCTGCCAGGATAAGGGCCTAAGAAACAAAAAGGAAGTGATTTCTTATCGGAGTGTTGTGTGCAGCCAGTTTAAATGGATTTTGTAGCCATTATTTGTATTCTTGATTGAAATGCACAGGCTACTACATCTGCAGTAGTTCTGACATTTCTGCTTTTGGAAGCTTTCCAAAATCTGATTGCCTATATTATTTCCCCCTCCGTCTTTTCTTCTTTAAAAAAAAATAAAAAATCCCTCTGACAGAGAAGGGTCCATGTAAAAATAGTATTGAAGTGGCTTAGCTCAGTTCCATGAATTTTCTTATCTGACTTTCTCTTATGTGCTCCTTTAGTTCCGTAATCATGGAGGAGGTGGAGGAATATGAATGGAGAAGTATTAGAGAGAAACAAGGAGATTAAGATGGGGGGCATCTTTGGAGTAGTGCTGTCTGCTTGATGGGAGGAGGAGGAGGAATCAGAAGTCAGCTAAGCATAGGAAGCAGGAGACTTGCTGTGGTTTTACTGGGTTGGCCAGATGAAAGACAGTACTTACTGTCTGCTGAGCTTAATTTCAAATCCTGAATCATGGGTCGTTTGTATGGATGTGAAGATAGGGAGATGAAAAGAGCTGTAGTGAGTTAATATTGTCTTTGTTTGGAAGCTTGTTAGGCATTTAGTGATAGGAAGAAGTGATAAAAGGCAGGATTGTTGTTTTTTGCAATTCTGCAGTGCTCTGACAAAAGCTGGAAGCAGCACCTTGAATTTTTAGCTTTGTCACCCCCAGTGAGACACAGTTTTATCAATGACTCTTCTCTGAGCAGTGGTGAGTGACCAAATAATCTGTTCCTCTGTGTGAGTGGTGAAGTAAAGCGCTGATGAATAAATGAGAGTATCAACTGTAAGAAGGTAGCAATATGGATAAAGTGCTTCCTGTCAGTCTCCTGTGAGAAGCCTTAAGTTGTAAATGGGGGAATGAGTCACAAAGGACAGTCAGTTCAGCTCCACTAATGACCAGTGAACCAAATGAGAGGAGAAAGTAAAGTCTTCTTTGGACCAACATGGCTGTCTACAAATCTAGCCTCAAATATCTACCATCAGTAAAAAGTTTAAGATCTTAATATTTGACTGATGAACTCATCCATGGTACAATTGCGAGCTTCATGTTAAAGCTTTGAAAATCTCTTCTCTGAAAACTTGGAAGCGTTATTTGTGGAAGAAGCCCCTCAGTTTTACGAGGGGTCGTGCCACGCATATTGAATACATGTGTGCAAAAGTGTATCTTGGAGTAAAATTGATTTGTGTTATCTCATTCCCTGCAGCCATTCAAAAATACACTGAATTTGCCTTCTAATGTCTTGAAGATCTCAATTATACATTTAATTGCTACCCAGAAGGCATCTTTGGCAGGAAGGTACAGTGAACATGTGGCTATTTTAAAATGCAAGAGCATTTTAGTTAAAAAGAAGGAAGCAAAGAAAGAAATCATAGCATCAGATGGCAGTGGGAGCTATTTGGGAATTCTACTTTTGGTTAGATCTTTCCCAGGTATTGTAACTATAGAACTTGAATAAGAAGTTCTCAAGCCTTTTGTTTGTTCATTTTGTTTTTAATTAATCTCTGCTGGAAGCTGTATGTTAAAGAAATCTGTACTGGCACTGTAGCAGATTTAGAAGATCAGAGTTACAGTGAAGGAAACCCATAGAAATAGTGATCTGCTGCATTAGAATTTTCTCTTATGGCACTGCTGCAGTTTCCTGGTCATTAAAATTCTGCTGCTGCTGCTTCAGTGGTGGGGAAATCCTGAAATGGCTGAACAAAATGCGGTGAACATTCCTTTATCTTTATGCTTCTAAACTATATTAAATATAATGCTGGAGGTAAGAAATACTCTTGTGAAAGCAAGTTTAGCAGATTCCAGATTCAGCTGGCAGCTGACCTGATCACGCAAAGATTATTGGTAAATGAAACTGCTCTTTATTTCCTGTGGGACAGCATTGTGCAGCTAGGGCAGGTACGTGTTTCTCCAGCTTGCTGTGCTCAAGTCTCAGCCTTGATTTTGTAACAGACCAGCTGACCAAAATACTTGCGGTTTGCTGATGCTGATTATCAAGCAAGAGTTTCAACTCTTGGCATCATTCTCAATGCAAAATTTTCCTTCTCTGGATATGGACAGTGGTGCCTTTTGTCTCCATGTGGTTGTGCAGCTCTCACCTTTACTAACAGGACTAGATCCAGACAGAGTTCTGTGCCTAAGCATGTGAAGACCTTGGTCTGTTGGGCATCTTCAGTAGCTGCTTAATGGACGGGCAGCAACACCTCACAAAAACACAGTGTCTGGTACTTGCTTTTAAAAGGTGCTGGGAGAGATGTAGTTTCCCCATTTATAAAGCAGTTTGGTGATTCACTGGAGCCAGAGATCAATTTTTGATGCGAACAATGCATTTAACCTTGACCATGTTACATAGAGGCAGACCCTTCTCCTACCCCCAAAAAGGCACACAGGCAGAGTTTTGCTACCCAAGTGCCTCCTTGAAAGTCCTTGCAACACAGACAGCTGATCTGAACAGATTCAACTCTGTAACTTGCAGCTTCACAAGCTCCCTCTTGATTTTAGTTTTTTCTCCATTTAGATACTTCCCTGCCCTGTTGAAATTGTTTGTGTTGGGAGGAATTTAAGCTTGATTAGACCATAGAAGAGGTGCAACTGATGCAACTTAGGTCCCCAGTACTACACATGGACCTGTTGGAGCGGGTCGAGAGGAGGGCCACGAAAATGGTCAGAGTGCTGGAAC
Organism: Haliaeetus leucocephalus; assembly: GCF_000737465.1. NCBI lineage: Eukaryota > Metazoa > Chordata > Aves > Accipitriformes > Accipitridae > Haliaeetus > Haliaeetus leucocephalus. The sequence goes on along the minus strand of NW_010972991.1, from coordinate 15,139,359 downwards.
ACCTCTCCTGTGAAGAAAGGCTGAGAGAGTTGGGGTTGTTCTTCCTGGGAAGAGAAGGCTCTGAGGAGACCTTACTGGAGCTTTTCAATATATAAAGGGGGCTTATAAGAAAGATGGAGAGAGTCTTTTTACCAAGGTCTGTAGTGACAGGACAGGGGGCAATGGTTTTAAACTGGAAGAGGGGGGGTTTAGGTTGGACATAAGGAAGAAATTTTTTATGATGAGGATTGTGAGATACTGGGACAGGTTGCCCAGAGAGGTTGTGGATGCCCCATCCCTGGAGGTGTTAAAGGTCAGGTTGGATGGGGCTTTGAGCAACCTGACCTAATTAAAGATTTCCCTGCCCATGGCAGGGGGGGTTGAACTAAATGATCTTTGAAAGTCCCTTCTAACCCGAACCATTCTATGGTTCTGTGATTCTATGATTTTATCCAGTTACTTTGTTCACGTAAAATGTGTCAGCCACTCTGAATTCCTGATTGTGTAGTGCTGTCATTTTAATTTGGCTTTGGTTCAGTGAATTCTCTTTTCATGTTCTTTGGCCATATTTTGCATTTACTCCTTTTTATTCCATTATACCCATTTTACAGAAGATGTCTTCTTTTGCTTTCCTTGTCTGAAAGTTCACTCCACTTGTAAATGAATCAAATGAGAATTACCAGATCTTTTTTTCCAGGTGGCCTATGTTTGAATGGATAAAAAGTAAGATTGGGCAATGCAGGGATTAAAAAAAAAGATCAATTTCTGTGGATTGTAGAGATTCTTTTATGGCTCCTGAGCCAGTAAAATAGTCTCATTTGGTTTCCCTTGCTGAGGCAGTTGGAAAATAAAATAGATTTGTTGACTTGGCCTAACCTGCCTCCAATCAAAGATAACTTTAAATTTTTTTGATGGGACTGTTTTCCCTTAGAAAAGTGCAGGCTGATCTAAGTAGGATTGTGTTGGGTGTCCAGGTTAAAAAAGCATATACTTTCCTACAAAAATATACAAAAATTGTTTGGCTTTCTGATTCCAATTAAGCTCCATGTTGTAAGTCACTATTATTTTACCTATTTACTGTTTACCATAAGCAGAAGCAAAACAATGTCATCAAAATGACTTGTCTTTTTACTTCATTGTAACAGCATCCTGAAATGATCTGTGATTATTCTGTTCCTTCTCTGCTCTGCCTGTCCTTCCACTTCCCTCCCACACTCTCTTTTTCTTTAAAGTTTTATTGCTCATTCTTATTTAAAAATATACATATATATAGGGATATATTATGGGATGGAGATTTTGTTTCCTGAAGAGGCTTTTTTTCTTTTCACATCTTGTAATTGATTTTCACACAGTGGGATTTAAAATGTCACTGGCCCTATCAGCTTTTTACTAAGTTATATAACTTCTTGATTTCTCAGCACTCTGTAAAGATGAAATGCAGTAGCTGCAGCACAGATGAGGAGGTTAGTTCTCATACATACAATACTGTGTCTACCCTGTCTCCACTTGTATGTTACATGTCCTATTTTTTTTTTTATAGGAGCAGATGACTAATTTCTACCATAGTAACATTAAAAGCTTTATATTCTCAGAATATGTGTACTTTTATGAATTACTGAATTCCAAGCCAATTTTTTTCTGCAATATATACTGCACAGTAAATGGAATGGAAGGTCAAGGAACTCTGTATTTTGTTCACATAAATTGAGTACTACAATGTTCTAAATATATGTCATTTGGGCACAAAATGATCTTGGATCTCCTCATCTGCAGGAGGTCACTGTACTGAGCAGTACCAAGACAGACACTAGACTGGTATATGTAATTCATATTCCTGTTGAAGAGTAGGAACAAGCTTTCTGTCTGATTTTAGGTATCTCCAAATGAATCTTTGTGCTGCTGTAAAATATGTCTATAAAAATACAAACCTGGCATTAATCTTACAGCCAAACTAAGTCAGTTCAGTCTGGATTTCATTTACCAAACCCATGCATTTTTCTAAAGGAAAGTATTATTTTAGGCAAATTTGGAAAGCTTAAGAATTTCCCACTCCAAAGCTTGACGTCTTCTAGGTTTTGACTTTGGTAGAAAGTTTATTTTTTGAGCCTAGACTATTCTGAAAGTAGAAATCTTGACTGCATGAAACACTGGAGCTTTCGAGCTCTGTGCTGAAGGAGCTAGGCACAGGTATTTATGCTGCCAGGGTTTCAAGGAGAGGACCCTGCCTAGCACACTGGGAACGAGCCATTCGTACACCACTGCAACAGGCAGGAGCATGGTGTGCCTGTTGGCCCTTTCCCATCCATGCCCAGTGAACGCAGGTGCCAAGCAGTGCCTGTGTCCAGTTTCGATGGGCAGGAGGGTGAGGAACTCTGCTGCCTTTTCCCTTTTCTATTCTTTTGAGTTTGCTGTAAAGACTTACACAGGTTTTAATAGGTGTTTTTGCAGGCTACTAATAAGGTAAAAAGTTACCCCCAGATTTACTGGGATTTGAACTAAGTATAGATAAATGCAGAGGGCTATTGAAGTACTTGATGGGAATAGGATCCAGTCTCTTAATTTTTTTCTGTTGATTTATGTTCCTAAATTCTTTGTCTTCCTCACGTTTTTTCATGTGTGAGTGCGAGGTTTTACTTTTCTGTTCATAAGAGCAATTAGCAAGGCTTAGCCATAATATTTTGATTTCCTAATAGTTACTTTTCATAGAGGATTAGCCAAGGAAAAAACCACACACTGTGAGATTAGTTAAATACATCTTGAAATCCTGCCAATACTTCCCGAAAACAAAATGTGATTTACTGATTCTTGTTTTGCATTTAGACGAAAAGCCTCTGATTTATATGGTAGGACTTCTAAAATCTTGACAGTTTTATTGCATGCGCATCTAAATGCAGCTTCCATGTTTCAGCTTGCATGCTGCTTTCTTCCAAATTCTGATCAGGTGGTTGTTTAACAGTTCTGCCTTGGAGCTCAGCTCTAGTTAGGAAGCTAAATACATAAACGTTTCCAAACTCACTTGCCTCATTTAACATGCTGTGGCCTCATTTGTTTTCTGGGCTATGGTTTTGATCACTTCCAGCTGTGTTTAAATCTCTCCTTGGCTTCTCTTTTTCATACTGTCAGACACCAGCTCCTCGTCTCCTGTACCATCTCTGTTCTGCTGCCTGTCGAGACTTATGTCTGATCATGGGGATCTTAGCCTTGCAATGCCAGACCAGCCTTGAGGTGCTCTTTATTCTGGACTAAGGGGGGGAAAAAGCCTCACTGTGCTTTGGAAAGCCACAGTATAGTGCTTTTTTATTGGATTCTTCTTTAAATAATATCATTTACTATGATGCCTATAGATTGCCAGAGTCTGGTAGTGGATGTAGCTGCAGTGTTTATAGCAATTCTGCTCTCTGGGCTTATTGATTTAAAAATAATAATAAAAAACCCTGCAGACCAGCTGTGTTCTACAGTCTCTTGTTACTATGTTTGTCCAACTCTATTTTGTGTCATTATGAGTGAAAAAAAAATTAGGAGAAGATTGTTACTTGTCACAGGCATAAATCTAAATGGTGGTTCAAGGGAAAGGTCATCCTTTTCCGCTGGTGAGGACATGTCTTTACTTCAGCATGAAACTGAATTATGGTTTTAGGTTGTCTTCTTCAATCTCAGTATGTGCTGCTTATAAGTCCCACCTGCAGAAAGAAAGAGAAATAAGCGGTGGTGAGGCTCTTCATAGCATATTTGGGCGCGAGCGGCAGCCCGAGCAGCAGAGGCTGACAGCCAGTACTGCCACCGCAGAAGCGTAGGTGGCTGCCCGGGAGCGCTGCTAGTCTTCCCCTGCCTTCCTGGTTTTCCTTTCTCTTCCCCAGTGTCTCCCCCACAACTGCAGCTGAAAGGATAAGAAGATATCCAGTCTGTGGATAAAACTTCATGATCTCTTTCATGCTGTTGCGATGTCATTGCAGTGTTTGTGAGGACTGCCCTTCTTGCTATCTTCTCTTAACTTCTTGCTGAGAGCATGTTCCTCCCTGCTCGATCCACCAAGTTTGTAGTGGTAACTGTCTCTAAAAGTCAAGCAGCTCATCTGTACATCTCTGAGAAGACTTAAACACCTATGCTTACTGCAATGTGCAGAGCCAGGAGCCACAGAACCAACCAACCTCCTCATGCCCATGACAGAGATTGCCATTACTGGAGACATAACAGCTCAAACACTGCTGACCCAAGAGAGTTTGTTCTAGCACAGGAGCACAGGTGCAAGATGCATCCTGAAAGAAAGTGAGGAAAAAGCTGAGAGGGATTGTTTTGCTTTGGTGTTGTGCAGGAACATCTTGCTTACCAGGAGCTGATCCTTAAGGCGAGGATCTGAACAGGCTTGTATCATCCTGGGTACTTGCTTGCCTCTCAGGCGTCAACTACTTCATGTTTATTAATCCAATTTTTTACAAGGCTTCTAGATGCTCTGCAACATAAATTAAGAGGTTTGATATTTAAGTGTCTTTATGGCTTGGTAGATAACTCTACAGAAGGATGCTAGCTGTCTCCTCTCGAATCTCAACATGTGCATGTGCCTATGGAGCTGACTGGTCCTTGGCAAGCTGTGACCTGCCTCCACAGCTGGTTCAGGAAATATGGTTCTGCCAGACTAGGATGCTGAAAAGAGTCCAGGTACCTTAAGTCCTGCAAATCTGATCTTTATTTTTACTACTGTCATTCAGTTTGATAGCTAGAGGTTTACATTGCACATGTTAAAAAAAAAAGTTGGATGGTATCTGTTGATAAGCCGTGCTGTGCATTAATGGTCATCTCCTTCCCAGGATGGAGGCAGCTGAGCCATCTTGCTGGTGGTCTCAATGTCAGGCAGGGACCTAAGGACACTGCTGAATCAAGGCCCCTGTCAGAAAGCTGGGAGAGACTCAGAAATACACAGCTGGTTTATTAAAGACTGAGCAGTAATACACTTCATCGTGCTGCTCTCTTTTTAATTTAATTGACTGGCAACGCTTGTCAGAAGAAAGTTCAGCTTCTGAGAAAATAGTGACAAACTTGATAACTGCAGTACTTTATGTCAAGGTGGGTTTGTTAAACACACAACTTAAAAATGAAGCCTAACAAAAGGAACTTTGCTGTATTTTAAAAAACTTCTTCAATATTTATTGATATCATTGCTATGGATATAAAATAAGAGAATTCCTTCCTTTCTTAGGCAATTTCCTTTCCTAATGTTAAAGTTTTGTTATGTGGTGTAGAAACAGGGTATATATTTTTATGGTAGGAAAGACTGAAGAATATCTTTTGTTATTTAAATATTAAAAAACCATGTAAATCTTTTTAGACATACATTTTCAGAGTCCTACATCTTTATATAAAACTGAACTGTGTAAGTACTGGACTACGTATGTATTTTGTCTGTCGCAGTTGTAAGTGGAACGCCCACCCTGTCTGCTTGAAACTCAGGCCACAGGACCACCTGTGCCTCCGCAGCAGCCTGCAGTCCTGGCACTGTGCGCAGGCACGGTGTTCAGGGCACTTGCTGCCTTGCCCAGCAAGAGATCTGGTGGTGGCAACATTTTGTGTAGTCTAGAAGTGCCTTTACATTCAGTGAATGGGAGAAATCAAGATGAATGGTGACACTTTCAATAACGACAAATATTTTAAAATAGTGGAAATCTGCTATCTAAATTTCTGGTGGCTTCCAGCAGCCAGAGATATGCTTTGATCATTGAGTCATCAGAGCACAGTGTCTTGATAATGGGAGCAGAAAACAGGATTACAGGGGAGGACCTGAAAAGACTCAGGACTAAGTCATCGTAAGGGGCAAGAGGGAATCTCATTTGTAAGGAAACGTGAAATGAGAAATTGGCTGTCATAATTCTTAGTTTAAAACAGAAGCTAAGACAAGGAGAAAACTGCACTGATGGGAATGAAGAGAGCCTTCATGACCCTGATGAAGTTCATAGGCTTTGTCCATTGTGAACCAATATCCAAATAAAAAATATATGCTTAGCGTAGGATAGATGCCAGCAGTGCCTCCTGCTTACAGCTCTGCAGGCCTAGAATTTACTGAGAGTGGGAACTTTCACTGCGATCATGTCATGTTTATTTTCTGTCCCCGCAGTTAGTTTCAAATGACTGTTGAAATCTCAAACATTCTCATAATATAAAAAATTTTCATGTTCTTGAAGGGTTTTCTTTTTCCTTTTTTTACCATAGTTTGTTGTCCCCAGAATATGTTTGCTTGGGTTCAGGTCGAACATAATCTCTGTGCTTGCCTGAGCCACTTCATTCTCTTTTGGGGATGCTCATGCCCTGGTTCTTGCTCTTGCAGCTCCTGTGTCTCTTGTGGCTCCTGCTGCTCTGTCCACCAGAGCTTGCCCCAGTGCGTGGTCCCTTCTGCAACCAAGGCAGTGTATCATCAGTGCTTGTGGGCTGGGCTCAGAGGGTGAAGATGTAAAGAAATGTCTTTACAACCTTTACACTCTTGTGGGCACAAAGTAAAAAGTTGTTAAAAATGTTCCTCCTACTACCACAGAACTGAGAAACAAAATAGTTGTGTGGGTTTTCCGCTTGTTTTTAAATAAGTAGGCACTATTTCACAACCTATCTGTTCAGATGTACGTTTATCCTTTATATATAGATTCTCTGAGTACAACCTGTTATTAATCAGCTTATCAAGTGGCATTGCTTACTTTTCGAGATGACAAGACATGAAAACATACATGCTCGAGATAGTGTTTTCTCAATACATGCAATTAACAGACTTCCCATTTTCTAATTGCGTCTGATGGGACCTTAACAAGGCTCTGGATCTCTATCTGCTGTGCCTGCAGCATCCGAGTGAATATAGAGTATGGGCTGGCATCCCCAGTCAGCCCTCTGGGCTGTTCTTGGAGCTCAAGGGGAAATGCCAGTAACTGCTTTGCCATGTTACTGACCCCAGGTGAAAAGAGAAAGCTGGTCAGGGTGTCAGGGTTAGTCAGAGCTGAATACTTAGAGCAGGATGGTCTCCTGCTAACCGGGTAGGAGGATAATTTTGTCTTGTTTAAGTACAAAATATTCCTGGATCTTTGAAGATGTTTCTCTCCCATCTGCTAGAAGCTTGGCTAACATGATTTATGAATCAGAAATGCAAAAAGGAGAAGACAAGCACTTTTTCAAACCTGTATGGCTAGTGCCCAGTGAAACTCCCTTAAGAAAAAGTAGCTTGAATGAACGTGTTTTCAGTAGGGGATGTGGCGTATATGTCAAATAATAGTCAAAAAAGCCAACCAATATAAGGTTCATTTTATACAGTCTATACATTTTCTGCACATTTCACCGAAATTATACTTACTATTCAAAATACTTGAGTTATGCGTGAGTTGAAAGGCAAAAACTTGATTCTCCTTTGGTTATGATGATGAAAGATTTCTCTTTTGCCTAGTTTCCAGCTTGCTTTTGACAAGTTAGGTGCTTCCACAGAGATTTTTCTGATGTTGTTATATCCTGCAGAGCATTCTGAGAACCAATTTATGTTCCTAGCAAGGACAAATGCTGGGTGTTTTAGTCTCCTCAAGGAACAGCTTCTGTCTCTCTCTTCAGTGTAACAAGAGTCTGCCCTTTGTGAGTTGGTGCTAATTGCTTCATTTTGTGACAGTTGCTTTTTGTCCTGTGAGGACTTATAGAAGATTATATTATGCACACATTTCAAATCTATGTAAGCTTTATTTCAAGGCTAACCTATACTGCAAAAGTATGAAGACGCGGTATTTGTACAAATTAGATAACTTACTTGCCTAAGATAGGTACCGTTTGGCTTACAGTTTAAGTTGCTAGCCTTTGTCCCGTCTTGTCATTGACCTGTATTCAATGAAGATGGGTGGGTGCTTCCAAAGACTTCTAGGTATTAGATATTTTTTTGGTCCTAACATCTGTGTAGCATGCTGTGCCTGGTTCTTAGAAAAGTGAAACGGCAATAATGGCTTTCAGATGCAGCCCCATAGCTCCCATGCCTGGTGGGAAGCAGATAGCTTTGCCCAAAGGGCACTTCAAACCCCAGTGTGAGGATGAGTCTTGTGGCTCTAGGAAGAGGAGGGGAGGCTCCATTTGGGAAGGAGCATGAGAGTTTGGATGATTGCCTGTGAGATTTGTGTCTTCTGCTGCCCTGGACTGACCCCCCTCCTCAGGCCCCTGGTGTGGTGGCAGGTCACAGAGCGTGGTCTTTGCACTCTCTGCGGCATGCCCTAATGCTCAGACTAAAGATGGAGGCTCTCTTCCTTGTGGCACCTCCGGTCCGAGGAGTGGCATTCGTGGCTGCCAAGCAGCACTGTGTACAGGGCAGTGGCATGGCATGGCGTGACAGGGCAGGCTGCCCAGCTGCAGGAGGAAGGCCAGACTAGTAGGTCCCCTCTTGCCTGGAGGCACTGCAGCCGATAGGCTGTTGTATCTGCCTGGGCTGAGATGCTCCTGGCTAGATCTCACTCACTGTTTATTTATTATCATTTCCCCTTTCACAAAATACCTTTACAACTCACTGAATTTTCAGTGATGAGATCAGAATGTCTTATCCCATGTATGTCCTGTGGAATAAAGATAATAATGACGTATAAACTGGGTTTATATTTTGAAAGAACTCTTTAAGTTGTTTCACTGTATACGTTTCAAGTTGTATGAGCTACCGGGCAAGGCACAAGAATGTGCAGATTTGCATTTCTGTGTCTTAGGACAAGCATATCCACAGCATGGTCTTCAAACCTGAGCTGCAGTTGCCTGCTGTGCTGATGCTTATTTGTTGAGGTGGTAGAACTAGAACACACAAATCTGTGGTATTGTAAAAGCAACCTCCTCTGCCGTCTCTTTGAGAAGTTAAAAGGCCCTTTTGCTTCCAAATTTGACTACATAAATGTATGTGTGTTAGGATTGCATGTGCTGTCACAATCTCAGGAACATTAAGTGCCCAGGGACATTGCAGCTGACTTGTAAACAATTCAGAAAACAGTGAAGCCTAGGGTTGGAATCAGAAACGTAAATGCAATTGCCTAAATTAAAGGCTATAGATAAAACAGCTTTGTTGATGTATAAATTACTTGCAGTTAGCACAGAAAATAATTGATATTATGACAAAGTTAATTATATGGAAAAATGCTACGAGTTTATATGGCTTCACTGTAGGTGGAGTATTCTGTATGTCTCAGGGTATGCCATGCAGCTCCCAGATGACCGGCTACACCTGCCTCTGAAAACATTGAATTCAGTGTTTGGGATAGAGAAGATAGTAATATAGGATGTGGTCCTGCATAATATAGGATGTGTGAAAATCTCACAGTAATTTTCAGGGGAATAGGATCTGGATGCTGGATGCATAGCCTATAATAAAGAGATTTCAGAAATAGCTCCTTCTAATCAGGTGAAGTAAAGACTTTCTGTAGTGATACAACCTTAAAATAGTTTGGACAGTTTGAATCCATCCTTATAAATAAAGTTCCATTAAATTTAATGCTACAGCTTTAATGAGACAAATAAGAATGAAATTATTGTCACTTTAAAACCATAATGCAAAATTTTTTTGTGCGGAGTATGACAGAGCTGGAAATTTCAAGACCCATGCAAATTATACTAAAGTAGATTTGCATAAAGCATTGGAAGAGCTTTTGTGAAAATGGAACTAGTGGGAGTTATTTAAATAACAGTATAGCAGCTATTAACAAAATAGCAAGATTCAAAATAGTAATTTACTTTACACATCTCTTCTAAAATATGTCCAGAATCAAGATAACTGTCAGCAAATAGTACAGCATTACAACCCACCCTCTCAAAATCCTGAAAGAAAAGATCAAGAAATTCTCATCCCTGACAAAACACACACCCTAGTTGCAGAGTGTATTACTTCCACCATGTGAAACAGCTGTAAAATATTACACAGCCATGGTGAAGCCATATGATCTCGAGCTCTTAATCTTTACAAAAGCTTAGGCAGGAAAAAAGCATGAATTGTATTTGCTGTGACTATGAGAGTTACATTATGTATTTAGCATGACTGCTGCCATCTTCCTCTCCATCATCATCACCACCTCCCTCCCCACTACTGCCATGCCTCATCCTCCTGCGAATGCACATCTCCAGGCCCATCTGTGGTGTGTAGAGCACTCTGACTCCTTTGCCCGCGGACTCACTAACGCTTCTCTCCCAGGCAGTGAGAATGCCTTGTCACACTTGAACCACAAGTGGATTCTGGATACTCCCGCTTGGAGTTCATGGATGTAACCTGGCAGCAACCAATCTATATGTCTTCTGTAAATGGTCCTCCAAGGGTTTACCTGTAGCAGTGCTGTCATGCTCCCAGGAATAATCACAAGGTTTGTGTTCATTTTCATAAGTCTTTCTTTGGTGATGTGCCCCTGAAACACAAGGCGCCAGCATTGTCTATAGATCTTGTTAAAAGGGTGTGGGTTGCCTGTTCCACACATCACAAAACCAATTTTTCAATCACTTAGATACTCTTCATCTTTTCCCCTGAAGCCTGGTGGAAACTTCTGGTTTGGCATTGTCTTTTCTTACAGAATGAGGGATGGTGGCCATTTTTCTGCATGTGCTGGGACCACTTCATAAGGATGACTGGGAAGTGGAGAGAGGGTGGTTTTGGTTTGCTTTCTGGTACTCTGATGGTTAACAACTGTTGTGTCTCTAATTTGCATGGTAATTTTTGGTAGTGTGTGTAAAGGAACAAAAAAGAGTGTTCTGTATGCTTGTTCTACATGCTCAAATACATATGCTGGGGGTATAGAGCAAAATATGATGTTGAAGTGCCACTTTTTTTTTTGGACGTAGCCCTTGTGCCTGCAGTGTTTTCTTTCCTGAAGCTGGGCTGAATGTTGCATTGTTGATACATACCTGCCGCTTTGAATTGCTTTTTGGGCTGTGTAGGTGTGATTTCATTCCTAATCCTTTCATAATGCCACCCGTGTGAAGGTCATCTTGTTCTTGTTTTCTGCTATCAAATGATCTCATAAGCTGCTTGCATTATCAGAAAACTCTGCTGCATGATCAACATGTGAAATAACAGTCTGAAGGGCTTTTCTGTGGGTTTTTTTGTTTTGTTTGTTTACTGACAGACATTGATTTTACTGGTGTTCTATTTTCCAGCTGCTTTGTGGTAATTGGTTTTGTTTCCCTCTGCAATTCATAATGTCCAGTTCAGATTTGAATTGCAAGTATGTTGCACTTGGTTCTGTTTAGTACTTACATAGTAGTGGATACTTAGGGATAATATGAGAGATGGAGCATGCATTGAGTGGCTCTTTCCACGTGAAACCCCTCCACCTTCCCACAATCCTTGGCTCAAGGAATTTTTTTGCTGAAGTACCTGCATGCTTCACAGCCCCTAAATGGATGTTTTCTGCCTGACCTGTGTCATTTTTTTTTGTACTGAGCGATACTCCTAGCCTGCACAATTATTTCCGTCATGCAATTATATACCATTTAAAGAAGTACTTCTTTGTGTTCGTTTTAAACTTGCGGCTTGCCTTCATTTGATGCTTCTTAAATCTCCGGCGGTGTAAAACCATTTGCCACTCCCCTTTCCCATGGCTGATGGTTGTAGAGGTCCCTGCGCGGGTCCCCCGCCGGCGGCTCCTTCCCCCAGTCTGTTTTGTGTCACGCCGTGAGGAACCAACTCATCATCATCTCGGGTGTTTTTTGTCCATATCAGTCTAATCCTGCTATCTTCTTTTTGGGAGGGGATAGCCAGAGCTGCAGGTGGTGTTCAAGAGCACTGAACAAAAGATTTTCCAAGTGCCCTCCGTGGCACTGCCTCACGCTGCAAGCGTGCAGAAGGAGCCTCAGGCAGTAAATGGAGCCTGACTGCAGACCACAAGCCTTTTACCTGATCCCTCCGAATTGCCACAGCAGCCAAAAAGTGTCGGCCATGTGCAAATGCAGATTTGTGTGGAGGTTGGGGGGCACAGTGTGTCCACAGGGGAATAAAGTAACTGTTTTGGGGGCTAGTCTGTGCAGATGCCGGGGGGCGTTGGCCTTTTCCTGTGTTTAGGTTGTCAGATCTTTGCAGTGCTGTGTTGAAAACAGAAGTTTACTTTTTTCCAGAATCAGATAAATCCTGGCTGTCGGTATCAGTTTAAATCACATTTTTTGCTACAAAGAAATCAAATTCATAACCAGCTCTTCTGGGCATTCAAAAATACTAAATGCATCTCTGAAGAAAAAGCATCACTCTTCAGATGAATGATTTTGCTTCTCCTATTAAGTGTGTAGTAAAATCTCTGCGATAGTCACAAGGGGTACAGGGAGGGTTTTTGTATTCAGTAGATAAGAATAAGCTAGGCTTTCCTCCAAATCTTTGTTGCAGTAAGGGATTTTTACTTAGAAATTCACAAAGACTGAATTGTACAGATTCCCAGCCCCTGGGATGCTTCGTATGGTTGTTTGTTTCCACCATAAATGGTTTAAATGCCTTTTTTCTTCCTTTTCTTTCAGACTGGACTGCCAGCCATGCTTGTTTTAGGTGCTTTCAAGATCTTTTTAGAAATAATGCCTTATTTTTTTTCCATGCTGCTTTACAGAAATTCAGTTTGCAATTGTAACATGAAAAAGTGTATGGATTGTATTAGGAATGGAATAGGTTTGTGATAGTGAATGCCAGGGCTGAAATTCTAATGCTCTTTAAATCTGTAGCAGACTTCCCAGGGAATTCACTAGCCCCAGGATTTCAGGACTTGCCATATGTATGGACTGCCCAGAGCACTTGGTGGTCGATGCCCAAACACCCAACCACCCCACCACATTTTCTCTTTGAGGGAAATGGTAAGAATCTGTTCAAAGTGACCCATTCCTGGGAGGTGCTGCTGGGGAGTGCAGGACACCAGCTGGTCAGGAGGAGGTAAAAGCTGGAGCCATCTGTTAGGCTGTTTCTAAAATGCAGTAGAAAACTTTGCAGTTGTATGCAGAGGATGGAAAGAGAAATAAAGCACAAGTTCAAAAACTAGTCAGTGTATCTACCTGCAGGTATGTCATATCACACAGCTTGGAGATGCACATTCCTCCTGGATTAGCTAAATGAGCAAATCCTCTGCGAGCGGCAACTGGCAGGATGCTGAGAGGCAGATCTGGGGTTTGTGCCTCTGTCCGGTAGGTTACAGGTACCGAGGAGTGACTATATAGAAGGTCTCGGTCGGAGTTACTGGGGTGAGCAACATCTGTTCTAGGAAAATACAGTGAGATATAAATGGAGCAAATGGGGGTTTAATGGGTCATTAGCAATAGTACAATTGAATTACACAAATGGGTGTGTGAAATGTATGTTTGAACAGGGCTATCTAAAACTGAGGTGCTGCTCGGCCATGTTCCAAGCAAACACGGCATTTCCAGATCCAGTCAGCAGCAGCTGAATAACTCCTCTTCTGGCCCTACTTGAATTTTGACCCAGGGTGGGTTGTCTCAATTAATTGTCAACAATTGGGCCTTCATAGTCATTCCATGTTAGCTTCTCCTCTGAACTTACCGTTTTTGCTGTGAAGGTGCCTGTCTGTTGTAACACCCAAGAGAGCACAACCATATTTCACAGAAGCTGCTAGTAGCCAGAAGACAACAGTAGTGACCAGCTTGGGGTTTCATACCTCTCAAAGGCTGTAGATTTTTCTTTTTTTGTTGAATAGTTTCTCCCTCCCCTGGAGCTCCTATAATTTAAGGATAGCTGCAGAAAAAAGAAATTTTTGCCCCTTCTACTTAGATCTCAGTCAAGTTAGGACTTTGTCCTTGACATCAGATATGTATTTCCAAGCCCGACTAGTGCAGTGCTGACTTTGAAATCCTCACTGGCATGCTGTCTGCTGGCTGTTTGCAGCAACGTCATTTTGGGTCACACCAGGCAATATTGAAAGACCTGTGTTGTCCGTTGTTGAAAACTGAGTTGAAGGCTGCTACAGAATACATAGAGTAAAAGATAAAAAAGATTTGCCACAGTATTTCTTATATCTTTTATTTATTTTTCTACAAGCAGACAGCCTGAAACAAAGCAAGAACAAGGAATGTGATCCCAAGGCATTTCATGTTCAGATTCCTTTCTGTCAAAGAATAAATCTTGTTTCAGCCCAGCTGTGCAGCTCTAATATAAAAAACCAAAACCAAGTGCAGCACAAAGCTAGTGATAAAGCAGAGTGCTGGAAAAGGGTCAGGCTTACAATGAATTCATTCTCTTGGCTTCAGAACAAACACAGAACTCAGGCTTTCTTTGCAAGGCATGGTGGTCTAGTGAAGATGCAGTTGAAAGACTGCAGAGTTTTTACAAACTATTTGCCAGCCATGGCTGTATCAATATACAGTTCAGGTGGGCTGAAGGAAGATGCATTTGAGTAAGTTGCTTGTTTTTGTCAAGTCATTCCGATAAAATTGTGTCCTTACTTGAACCTGTGTCCTACTCAGCTGACCCTGTTATCACAGAATCTGGATTAAATCAGACCCTGTATCTTTCTTTTTTTCCTGGCAGCAAGAGCACTGTCACCATGGTCCCTCAAGAACAGTTTGGCAGTATTATGTGTACTTGCTTGTCTTTCATACTCCTGTTCTTTAATTTTAGTACTCGAGTACCTATGAGTCTGCAAGTCTTACATGTAAATTATTCTGGATTGCAAGAGTAGATAACTTTTGGACATTAATTTGCTATAGGCATTTCAACTGAGTCTTTTATTAATTGTAAGTCACCTGAAAAAGGCAATGTGACATTTTTACTGCTCAGATGACAGGTATTGTCCCTTTATTCCTATGTGATTCTAGGTGAATAGACACAGTATATTTGTAACAACAATCTGGCATTCCCCACAGTGAAGCAAGCTATTTTATTAGCTGCCTCCACACTGTAATTCACAGCTTTATTAATTGCACTGTCCTTCAGACAGCCTTGGTAGCGAAGAATGTGTTCATAACATAGTTGAGAATATAAATCATAAAGGTATTTTTCAATTTGTATAATTTATTTCAACTCACCTGCTGTCTGTCTTCCTCTGGGGCAGAGCATAGAAATGCATAATGCAGGACATATGTACACTTATCGATCTTTAGGCCTCACTTGCCTTGGTTTGAGATTAGGGAGGTACTAAACACTTTGTAGTTGCTTTGCCCAAAACTGTTTTGCACAACACAGAAGCAAGACTGTAATCACAGTGGAAGCTTTGGTCTGAAGTAGAGTATTACTTTTTGAAAACTAGTGATTTTCTTCCCAAAAGTCATCCTTTAAATCTTCAAAGATTTCAAGTGGTAAGGAATTGTAGAGACTTTTTATATCACCTGAAATATGGCACATTCAACAATGTAGCAGAATTTAACATCATAATGGAACACCATTTCACTGTTAATGAGTCAACAAAATACTCCAATCTTCATTTTAGGTAAATACATTTGACCAGCTGTAGGCTTAAAGCTAGAACTGCTTAAAACAAGGTCTCAGTTTCTGGAGCATCATTTCAAACAGCAGAGCTTTCTTTTCTTCTCACACAATGTTTACTCAGAGAGGATGCCCTGTCCAGTCTTACCTTGATTTTCCTATGTATCAGTGCTAATAGAAGTATTCAGTTAGTTCATCCCAAGCTGTTCAGGATGGTGTCCCCACCGACTCCATATATGGGTCCATCAACCAAGGTCCTCAAAGTAGAGATAGTTTTATCATGGAGGCAAGTGGGTCTTCCCATATCTGTAGGGCTCTTGGAACAGCAGGAGCTAATGTAAGCAGCTGGTATATATGGAGTAGTAGTTGTTTCTCATAATGCCACACTTAAAAGTCATTAGAATAAGCTGTTGTGGCTACTGTATGCTGAAATGAACACAGTGCATAGTTAAACCAGATGAGTTTGGGAGTAATTAAGGACAAACCAAGAAAAATAACTCCAAGAGCTAAAAAAGGTGCGTCATTTAACTCAGGAAACCCGTAAAACAGAGGTTGCTGGAGGCTGAAGCGGTATCGTGGGGGAGGTAGCACTGTACACCTGCCTGTAGTCTTTCCATTGATGGAGCTGTTAGAGACAAGACATTTGTCTAGATGAACATCTGCTTTGACCCAGTACAGCCTTTCTTATATGTAGGAGGGATAAAGATCCCTGTCATCCTGAACTGTTTGTGCAGAGGCTTTGGAGACGAGGAGTGTTGCTTCAGACACAAGACACCCTGGGCCAGTCTAGGGAAAAGGTTACAATGGAAGTAGTCTTTCTCATTGGACTACACAGAAGTTAATTTCTAACTGCTAACTTTCTAACTGCTAGTCCTTTCCCTGGACTAGCAATGCCCCATATGAGTATAGTAATTTCACCTTCATAGTGTCATTCATAAAATGCTACATACACGTTATACTTTATCTTCTAGAGCTTGATCATGACCTGAATATTTTCCAGTCTACTAATAGCAGTAATTATTATTACGATATTTAATCAGTTAATCTCTTAAACTAGCAGATTCCATTCTCAGTGCAGGAATCCATGCTGTTTAATTGCAGCCAATACATGGAGAAAATATTTTAAAAATAAGGAAACACAGAGTTAAGAGGGAGGCTGCTTAGCATTAAATTGTTACCCTAATAGAATTATCCTTTGGCATTACAGAACTTTATCATTTTACTTCACTTGCTTCAAAATTTCAGAATTATTATGTTCCCTTCATCTCAAATCAATTTCTCACTGCAATGCCATAAACCTCTTTTATTTCCAGGATCAAATCATCTAGTCAACTATATACATTTATAGAGACTTAATTTAAGAAAAGTGTTGACAAAATCCAATGTGTATGTAGTGAGATTCATCATAACAGAGCATTGTCTCTGTTCAATAAATCTAGTAGCATAATAACTTCTATTTTATGTTGCTAGGGGTAGAGGAGATGCCAGAACTACGGTGATTCAGTGATGGGAGTGTACTCACCATGACTCTGAAGTAGGATTTGAGAGATTTTCTAAGTCTCTCTCCTGCAGAACTCTGATAAAATGACTAAATTTAGGGAGGAGTGGAAAGCAATAATGTCATTTGCCTTGACTTTAGCAAGACTTTTGACACTGTCTCTCACAATATACTTGTACCCAAGTTATGATGTTATGTCTGGATGTGTGGACAACTAGATGGGTAAAAAATTGTTTGGTTGGTTGGGCTCAGAGGATAGTGGTTAATAAATCGTACTCTACCTGGATGCCAGTAATGAGTTGAGTAACACTGATTTCTTCTGCAGGACAGAGAATTTCTTTTCCTCTGTCCACTGCTGTTGCAGTGCACAAAATGGTACCTGGGGTTAGTGGGATTCTTGAGTTTCGGTGAGAAACAACACTTTGAAACTATTGCAGAATGAGAAGTGCAGTAGAGCTACGTCTGAATTCAGAAGATTGTAAGTCAGTTCTTTTCTCTTGGGTCTTTCAGCAACTTTGTGCAAATGATTTAATTTCTTTGTACTCCCCTCGTCTGTGGAAGCTTGAGCCAGGCAACTTAAAGATAGGTTAGTTGTTGGCAGCTAATCTCTGAAATAGATTAGGGACTGATCCTTCAAACAGCTCAGCAGGCTGATCTGAGGGCAGTTTACCATTTGTAGCTACATGTGAGATGGAAGCACTGTAACTGATTTCGCAGGGCTGAAAGGAGAAATTAATATAAGGCCTAATTTATCACTGCTGTTCTGTGTTCTGCTACGACATGAACAAATTGTTATACAATGAATATATTGCTGTTGTTCTACATAATCTAGGTATAGAATGATGATTAGTAATACCTTACTGCCTTAAATTGCCTTTAGATTAAAGAAAAAGTCCCAGTCGGTGGATATTAGTGGGCCAGGATGCAACCCAGTGGCAGCTGAAGCTCAGACACCTCAGCCCAGTAAATCTTTGCTTGCCACTAAGACAGCTACTTCTGAGGAGGAACAGAACAACACTGCGAACACCCAAAGGCGCAATCCACGGAGGAGTGAATTGAAGAGATATTACACCATTGGTGAGTTTTCTTTCACAGAAAAAATGTAATATACTTACTAAAAAGGCAAGGTCTTCCTGTTTATTTCTGGTTTATTTCTTTTGGTTAGTTGCAGTTAGCTACTAAGATTACAAATGCCCACAGCGAGCATTAAGATGTCATATCTTAATGCTGATGTCAAACTACCCTGAAGAATTAACCTGCTTTATTTATTTTGCACCATTTACAAGAATACTTTCTTCTGCCTTTTTTTTTTTTTCCGTAAGATCAAGTATTGAAGAAAGCATAAAAGCAGTTTTGGGAGGAAGGATATAGGAGGAACATAATCGCTTTTGACTATGGATTGCATCAGAGCTTTGGCAGAGATTGTTTAGAAGGCTCTGGTTAGAAAGGATTTCCAGTTTCGAGAGGGAGGAGACCTGCTGAGTGTGAACAATTAATTGAGGAGGTTTCTGGGTATCTCTCTGGATATTTTGGTTTTCTGGATATTCCTTTGGGATTTCAGCACCTACATGATTCTTATAAAACCATCTTAGACACCCTAGAAGATGCTTCATAACTTGCTTCCCCATAAATCATTTCAGGACTGGGCCTGACTGATTCTTTTGGCAACATTTTGGTCCTTACCCGATTAACACTGAGGGGAGAGTGACCTTGTAGTGTTCATGCCGGATTCATTAGCGCTTGTGAGAGGGAGATGTGCTAATGGGATTAGTACAAACAAGAGGGATGGATGCTAATGCTGTGCTTTGAAGAGCCAAAATGTCAGTAGATTTAAGAAAAAGAAGTTATATATTTTAATTGTGTGTTTGTGTGCTGTTGAATTATTGCAGTATAATGTGATCATTTCTTCTGTTCCAAGGTAACTATTTGTGTGTCTTTAACTTGTCTAAAAGGTAAAGAAAAATGTGTTGCCTCAAACATCTTTCACTGTGTTATGTCTGAATCCTTGAAGTTGGCTGTCATCATAAGTTATGTTGTTTTTAAAGAAGGAAACTGCATTAGCAATCTACACATTTTAATAATGAAGGCTGTATTTTAAGTCATGAATGATTGTACGTGTTTGCATTTTTTTATGCCCTACATTCAAATTGGGCTGCACAACTGCCTTCTGAAAACTCACAGAAGTTTCTATTATCACTCAATCCTGTCTACCCCAAAATAAATAAAAATGAGGCAAAGTGAAGGCATTGATGGGTTCATCATTTGCATAAGAGTAATAATGAAAGTAGAAATCCACCACATCATCAAAATGAATTCTTAATCTAACTCAGGATTAAGAAATATTATTGGTAAATTGACAATAGTTGAATGTTCTTCTGTGATCACCCAAACCACAGTCTGTTTATGGAAGCACAGATTCAGGTTTGCATTTATCTACTTGTTAAATTTGACTCACCTGCATTTTCGTTTGGGAACCTTTACAAATTCCTTATAATGTGAACTCCATCAATGTTAGTAACCTAGATGTGCTTCTAGTGATCACAAGGTCTGCGCACTAGTTGCTCAGGGTCTAACTTCAGTGCTGGAATAACAATGTTGTTCATACATTTGATTAATTTGTTTGAATATTGTGCAGCACTTGATTTGACAGACTTGTTGACTGGAAAAGACCTCTGAAGGTTATATAGTCTGGTGTCCTGTTTGAAGTGGAGCTTCAGCCAACACTAGATCAACTAGATCAGAACAGCCAAAGCTTTGTCTTGCCAAGTCTTGACGGTCTCCAGGGGTGGATACCCCACAGCCTCTCTGTGTGTCGTGCTGCAACATGGACAGCGTGTCCATAGACAACAGCGTTCATGGGCAGCTTGCCCATAAACAGTTGCTAACATTTATGAACAACAGTTGTAGACCCTGGGGAACAGACCACAGAAAGTGGTCAAACTTACTTACATATTTTTTCTTAAATATCATCTTCCACTATCCTTGTACAGAGTAGTGGGCGAGGTGGCCTGGCTGGACTGACCCAGTACAGGAGATGTGTTGGTTTTATGTTCTTATACATGCAGACTTGTCTATGTGAGTTGCCTAAATCACAAGGAATAAGTTGCTAGAGCCAGTATTACTGAATACCACAGAATGTTTAAATTTTGCTGACAGGCGAATTGAAGAAACAAGAGTTTCTCTGTATCTTCACAAATGTTTAATGGCACATGTTCCTGAATATTGTGAAATTGAAAGGTTTAATCTTGGACAGCACAGTACTGATACCAGATGAACACGTTTACTGTACCGGCTGAATTGTTCTGATACTGAGTCTATGGCTTTGATAACCCGAGAGAAACAATAATTACCTTCCTAGAGATCCCATCAACTTCAGCATACTCTAAGTTATGACCTATGTCACCCCTTGATTTAAAAGTCATTTTCTATGACTTGTCTCAAAAATTATGTCTAATAGTCAAAGTCTAATCAAATAGTTTGTTACTTTCTGAGGATAAATGTACTGACATACCTGCAATGGGCTGGGACTCTAAAATAGAAAAATACCGGATTCTAGTGAAGTTTTGTGTACAGTTGTCTGTTAAATAGCTTAAACAAGCACATAGACCTGTTGCTGACCTAATACAATTACACAGGGGTTTACCTTGTTTTGCCCTTGTTTGCATGTTGTTCTCTACTAAAAGCAATCTGTGTCCAAGATCGAGCAACATGAACTAATCATGACTCTGATAAACAGATTAAGAAAATGTGTTAGAAAACTAATGCTCTCAGCTGGCTTTGCTTCTTTTGTTTTAAAATTAGTATTCTGTTACATTAATCTCAGATCAAACTGGCAAATGACAGTGTTTATGGTAGTGACTAATGGAGCTTGAGCAAACAAATGCCAGTTGTATTTTGTGTTACTCTCATTTTCCTTAAAAACTTATTTTCAGTAATTATTATGATCTTCAAAGTACTTTATAGGTATGAGAACTGAGTTCAAATCTGGGTATATAAAAGAAGTATGACTTCTATATTTAGACGTGTACATATAGGCAGTTTATATGTTTTAAAATGTAAATGTCAGGATCACATTGCCTATTAAAACTTAACTTTAAGGCCTAGCTGGATTTGTTAATGGCTGCCCACTTTATCGAATAGCCATGCAGCTTAAAATTACATATAAAGAAATGTGTAACCAGCTTTACTTTATCAACTCATGGAAAGAGTAAAATCAAAATTATTTTAAAAATATGGGGTTTTTTATTTGGCTATGCAGAAAGCACTTTGGAGATCTTTATATAAATCTCACCCTGCTTTGCAGACCCAAAGACATGTGAGTCTTACACTCACATGCTTTGCAGAAGAAATTGTAGCAGCTTGAGTATGCTTGCAGCTACCGTGAGCAGATAAAGGCAGTTGTCTATCAGACTTGTTTTCCTAAATACTCTGTAGCATCAGAATATTTTTTGATTTTTTGTGTCACCTTATTTGTACACAGATTTACCTCAGACCTTTCGAAGTTGAATGTGTAATGAGGAAGGGATATCCTGGTAATTCCAAGAGATTTTAAAATTTCATCAGCACTGCTCCTACTTTAGAGAGCTATCCACAGGGTATTTATTTTACATTTCATCTTTCCCACAGACTGCATCATAGATGCTTCCCAAACTTAATGAGTGCAGCTGCACTTTTTAAAAGTGGGGAAAAAGAAGTAGGTAAGAGAGAGAACTGAGAGGAATAGGCAATGGGGAACAAGTTGTGTGCTCGGATGAAATGAAACAGAAAATGGAGAGTCAGTGAGGGGGAGAAATAACTCTTCCATATGGCAGGCTCAGCAGGCAGGAAGGCTCCTGCACCTCCAGTGCTGAACTGGTGTGAAAAAATTGAGTGGGAACTCCTAGATTAATAAGGCAAGTGTAGGAAAAACAGTCTGCATGGTGGGTTGGATGAAGTTTTTTGGAGAACTCTAGAAACAGCACCCAAGACACTGAAAAATAAAAACCTAAAATTAGACTTTTTAGATGCTTCAGGCACTTAGAAATTCAGGCCACATATTTCTGAAGTGCTTATTGTTGAGCAACTCCCTCAAAAGAGAAAAAGAAGGTATCTGGGTCTTCAGCACTCTAAAAAGTAGGCTGGAATGTTACACAATGGAGAATTATATGGGTAACCTGAATGAAAGCAGTAAGCCTGTATCAGCTTAATGCCATGACCAGGCTACAGCCAGCTCTTCTTAGCTGGCTTGCACTTAGCCCAGGTGCAGCGTCACAGCTGTGTTGCTTGTAGGACCCAGCTGAAGGGTTGTAGGACCATACTTCAAGGTACGATGCCTCAGGATATATGTTTAGCAATTTATTAAAGTGACTGACGTAGCTAATGTTGTTACCCTATAAAGACATGCACTTGAGATGTATCCATCCTCTGGTTCTCATTAAGCCATGAAAGCCTGATGTATAGTGCTTAGATACCTCTAAGGGGTATACCCAGTAGACTATCTACCTAGTAACCCTGGTTTTGTAGATGTAAAAGGCTTCTTTTGTTCTATTTGTCATTAAAATGAAACTGCAGCACTGATATAGAGCAAATACATTATTTAAAAATAAGATGGTTGCATGAATATATTTTCCTGATTCTAGGAATCGGGCAGAAGAAATCATGAAGCAGGACAGTAGTTCACGCTAGAAAACATTGTTGGAGTACAGTGTGGTGGGGAGAGGAGGAATGCAGCAATTTTTATTAACTGTTCTAATAAAAGCCTTAATGCAAGTGTTGCTGTACAGGCTTCTGCTAGCACAGCTTATTTCATTTAGAAGACAACTATCAACTGTCTCAGGAGGCATCTTTTGTTGGTATAGCCTCTGTCATCAGTGGAAGGTATTGCTGCTACAGCTACACACACTTCGTAGTTTAGACAGAATGCATGAGTATGTGTATGTGTACATAGTACACAACATGAGGACACTTGGGAAATACTAATTGCCAAAGTTCCCTTCACTCCAGTGTTCATTTTTTAAAAATCTATTTCATGTTCCACTTGTAAAAAAAAAAAGTAGGAACACGCCCTTGTCTTCTCAAATCTCTCTTGCAAATAAGGTCAGCAGAAATCTTAATGGAGAAAATATTTTCTTCTAGCTTGACCTGGCCAAATTAGTACTCTACACTTGTATAGTCCTTGAATATTGACATGTTACCTATTCGGAGTAGTGGAATTAACTGATATAAAATCAGTGTGGAAGAGAAATGAAGCTTTTGGTATAAGCAACTCTGAATAAATACATATTAATTGACTGCATTTCCAAAACAAGTGTCTGGTAGCTAATGCCAAAGTGATAAATAGGAAAAAACAGACTTTCCTATGGGCAAGTAGTCTTGTTTGTAAGAAAGTTTCAGTGGGTAGTCACTTTAAATTTAGTTGGGATTAGTTTAGTCAGTACTACTAATTTAGTACTTCAAAATGTATGGATCTTCCAAAGAATTTAATGGCATATAAATGTAAGTAATGACTGGTCACAAGAATTATTATTCATTCACAAAACAGTAGAAGAAAGTGTTTGTAGAGTGATAGAGAGTATAATAGAGAAGATTTTATGGGGAAACCTAAAAAAAAAATCTTTTTTTCAAGTGATTAATAAGTCATAGTCTGTTCCTCCTGCTATGAAAGGGAGAACTAAATGAAAACTGATCAGCTACTATTTAGTGGATATAATTATACCTAACCCTTGTGCTATATGCTTTCAAGTGAGTCCATTTAAGTCATTACTTTTACAATTATTTGGAAGCATTAATAAATATCATATTGTTTACTTGTGCAGTCGATTCACTTTCTTTCTGTTTACATACATTCCAGGCTGCTTCCATAAAATTATTACTTGCTTTAAACTATGTCAGAGCTACCAGATTAAGTGTGAATTCATCCACATTTATTACTACATTTATATGGTGTCACACTATCTGTTAAATATAAAATTGTTATGCGGAACTAACATCAGTTCAAGTGGTGATTTCATATGTCAGAGATCTCTTATCCTGATGGAGCTTTGTCACTCATACACCAGCTTAGCCATTTTGGAGAGCCAGTGTGAGAGAGCCATCGACCATTGGTCAAACATCACAGTGAATCTGCTGTTGGACTCAAAACTGGAAAAGGAGAACATCATTGCACCTGAAAATATACTCTCATTTACAGTCAAGCTGAGAATCTTATGGGGTTTATCTCATGGGACTACTTGCTATTGTAGTCACTGATTAAAAACAAAGTTAGGGGGCTGCCTCTTGCCTTCTCCTCTAAAAAAAGCATAAAACTTATTTGAAGGGCTGGCATTGTGGCTGTTTCTTTTTTAGTGCTCAAATCCCTTCCTGCTCTGAGAGATTTTATTTAGGATGCTCTAGACATATCTTGTTCCTTTTAGGGGACATGATCTGATAATAATTGGTGTATTTGCTGTAGAGAGGTTTTCCTGCAAAGAACATTCCACTTTCTTTCCAAACAAGTCTTGAAAGGTTCTTCTTATCATTTGGCAGTTGAATATATTTGCTTCTCCTCTTCGGCAGAACTGAATGCGGTTCCTTTCTGTAGTAGCTCCTGAATATCCATTTTTTCTCCTATTTGCACAATTACCTTTTTTGTTTATTGCCACTACTAGCAAAGCATGAAACATAGGTAGGTATATTAGAAGTTGTTAGTTAGATAAGTGGTGGAGGTTGGTGCAGTATATGCTGTAAATTTGGGCTGCATCCTCTCCCTTTTAGAGAAGGACAGATGGGAGATGAAGCTGCCAACTCTCTCAGAGGATCCAGATGCTGTTCACACACATTTGCAGAGTCTGACTCTGTCCCATTCAATGCTTTTACAATTTCCCTATTGAACACTAACTGCTTTTTGAGAAACATCATTCTGACTGCTTCCTTTCAAATACGATCTCAGAAACTTTTAGAGGGGGAGGCCATTTTCCTAGCACCTCATTACCTGTTTGTGAGTGATAAGGAAAGGGAAATAATTTGTGGAATGTGTGGATAATAAGGAAAGTGGCTTTCATAGCAACAGTAACTATGCAAAATTCTTACTCATTCACCTTTCTTGAAGATTTTTATTAGTGATTCAGATCACATAGCTACCCTGGATGAGCAAGCAAGCATTTGTTCATGTCTTTGTTTTTCTCTTTTTTAGAATTTAAAACTTGGAGCCATTAAAAGCCAGTTTTTAATGTTGTATCCTTCTTTTGTCCTTTACAGATACTCTGTGTATCCTTTGAATATAAATTATCTTTGAGCTATAGAGATAGCATCCACCAGAAGAGTGATGCTCATTAATGTCCTTTCATCTCAGCATGTCCCTTTTCTTAGCATCTGGTTTTGTTTTTAATCATATAGATTGCTATCGTATCATCTGCTGAGTCATTTTGGGCAAGAAGTATTTCAGGATTTTATAATTTCCTTGCTTTACATCAGGACAAAGCTGAAATCTTTTATCGTTCTATAGGCAAGCTACTCAACTTGCAAGATCGGCTAATAGTATGTACTCTTGGGATACTAAAATTTGAATCTCTGGGGGAGAAAAAAAAAGAAACTGATTTGACCTGTAAGGTCTGGGCTGGTAGAGGATGCATCACCTTCAGTCTCTCACTCATTGGTGGAGGCCTTCTGTATAAAGGCAAAATGACTAAAAAAAAGTACTTCATTTCTAACACCTCAAATGTGCCTTGAGCACCAGTCTTTTGAGTATTGTGAAATAGCAGAGTCTTCCTTCTAACAGTAAAAGAACAAACAAGGAAAATGTGGATTCACTGCTGAAATAGCTGGGTGATTTAGTGGTAGCAAATGTGGATAAGGCTGAGGCTTCTGAGCCTGGAGACAGCGTTCAGGGAGGACAATAATTACTGGTAGTGGGAAAGGGCTAAGTCAGGGACCTCTTGAGAAAACTCTTGAACCATAGAAGTTCGTGGGACCCAATGGGATACATATGAAGGATGCTGAAAGAGCTGGCTGAGATCATTGTGAGGCTGCTCTCTACTGTCTTTGAAAGGTCACAGAGATCATGGGAGGTCCATGATGACTGGTAAAAGGCAAATGCTGCACCCCTTTTCAAAAAGGGCAAGCAGGATTATCCAGGGAACTATAGGCTGTTCAGCCTCATTTTTAGTCCCTAGCAAAATCGTGGGGCAGATCCTCTTTGAAGCTACTTCTGGACAAGTGAAGGAGAAGGTGATTTGGAATAGCCAGTGTGGCTTTACCATGGTTAAATCATGTTTTTTGAACTTTATTGCCCTCTGGGATGAAATGAAGAGATCTGTGGATGATGGGAGACTGGTAGATACCATCAACCATTACTTTAGCAAATACCATGTTTTGTCATGGTCATCATCTTCCAGAGCATCCCCGTGTCCATGTTGGGGCATGATGGCCTAGGTGGTTGGACTACTTGATGGCTGGAAAAACTCAAAAGGCAATAGTCACCAAGATGATCAGGGGCTCTGTGAGGAAAGGCTGAGGGAGCTGGAAAAGGGAAGGATTCAGGGGGACCTTACAGCAGCCTGCCACTATCTGCAAGGAGGCTACCAAGAAGATACCTGGTAGTCTGCTCTTTGCAGTGGTGCATGGCAGAACGATGGGAGACAATTGGCCTAAATTGAAATATAAGAGGTTTAGACTTGATATAAGCAAAACTTTTTTTCCCATGGGGTGAGTCAAGCAGTGCATCAGGAGGTACAGAGAGGTTGTGTGGTCTCTGTCTTCAGAAGTTTTCAGGCCCAACAGGGTAAGGCCCTGAACAACCTGGTCTGATCTCATAGGTGACCCTGCTTTGAGCAGGTGAGTAGACTTCAGACCTCCTTCCCAGCCTGATTCAAGCTTGAAATCTGAGGAAGTGAGTTTTCCTGCACAGACAGAGGGCTGTTTCTAGCTTACCACTTTCATCAGCAGAGAACACTCTCCTCAGCCTCTTATAAGAACCCAAATTTTTCAGTCTCCATCATGGACTGCTAGGCTACATTGGTTTCTGGTTATTTTATCTGGTAAACTTCTCTATGAGAAGAGGTAGTATTATCGCACCAAAGCATCTGTTGTGATTATTCATATTTTATTAGTTCTGAAGTCAAATGTGAGGTTTCCAGACAGCTTGGTAATTCTATACAGCTAAAAAACAGTGCTAAAACTGATTATAAAAATTTGTGATTTTTTTAAATTAAGAAGTTTAAAGTAGCTGAATTCATGACCTGTTCTTTTGATTCCTCACTGTTTAAAAAAAAAAAAAAAAGGAATGTTTAATAAAAGTTCTTAAAATATCACAGAAGACCTGTTATTGCAAGGGGAGTCTGATATTTCTGTTTTAGGGATCATTTCTGTTCTTTGTTTAAGTATTATGAAAGGTACGATTTTTGGGTGTTAATCAGGGACCCAAGCTTATTGATAGTGTCAAACGTCTTGGCATATTTTTTATTTGTTCCCTTAAGCTTTCTTTAAATCCATAAAAAAGCCTGCAGAGATGGGGGGCAGGGATGGAAAAAGACATTTTGGAAAGGACCAAAGCACAAATATTGCAGGTAATCTCAGTTTGGAAAGTGACTTCCCGACCCTCTGAAGCTAACATTGAGATGGTGAAGCCAGTAGGTTTCCTTCCATACAACGTATATGTGAGCACAAAATCTAAGATCAAAGTCTGATGTTACTTGTTCTAGAATAACTACACTGAAGCAGAAGTCGGTTTGGAATACAGTGACCGAGTGGCCAAATCCCACTGATGCTGTGAATGGGTAACGCCAGACAAGCTCCAACCCTACCCGATCCTTGGTACGAGAGGCACGACCGGTCTCTGTCGCCATGAACGGTGTTTTGAATACTGCAGTTGTGTTGCAGTTGTGTCTCCCTCCCCTACAAGCAGGTTGCTTTCCTGCAGGTCTAGCAACAGCCTAATTCAAGCCATTCCTTCTGTACTGGGACAGACCCTACCCACTGTTTAATATTTCTGGGTCCTGAACATGAGGGGCTACCAAATATTTCCCAGCACATACTGGTCTCCAAACAAGCTGTTTGAAAAGCTTTCTCTTCTGCTGCCAGTTTTTTTTCTTTTTCAACTAATTTTTACCCTTTCCTGTATTCAAGCTTTCTCTTTATATTATTAGATAAATAAAAATAAGATGCCATTTTCAGGAGACAGAGATACTGGGTTAGGTTCATCTCCTGGACAGCTTGCTGTGAAGTTCCTTTTGGATTTTAACAAACTGGCTTGTTATTATGCTCTTCCCCCAAAAAACCTATGGGAACTGAGTGTTGTTGCTAAACCCTGATTTTTATCTTGGGCCAGGAAGAACAGTTGGATTTTATCCTGGAGTTATTGTACTGTTGAGCGTTCCACAATTACAGAGCATTAGTATGCACATAGGAATATGCAAAGACTTTACAAGCATAAAATATTCAACATTTATGAATAAAGCCTTTTTATAAATTTAGATACTAATTGGCCAGATATGTTCATGAAAGCTAAATAGTGGCAGCAGCCCACTATGTTTCCAATGAATCTCATTAATTAATATGCTTGAGAGATTCTTTTATTCTTTTAATTTGCAGAAGATAGAATGACAGTCTCTTTCCTCAGCCAGAGGAAATGTGGCAAGCATTACTTGTTGTAAGAGTTGTTGACTTGCAGTTTCTCAGGCACCTTAGCCATACATTTGTTTAAGAACACGTGTGACCACTTGGGTATGTAATTAGGTGCTTTTGTGATCTACCTACAGTTTAAATTATGTTTTTCCCTTTTCATTTGTAGGTAAAACAGTGCTGAGATTGGTTGTCCGATAGTTTGCCAAGTTTCTGATATTCTCACTCTGAGTAAGTCTTAGAGAAAATAGGTCCTCCGTATAGTCATTTTTGAAAACATACAACTTAAATGTACTAAGAAAATTAAAAGATGTTTTGAGAAATTGGCTTAAATTCATTCTACAAATTAAATTACAATGTTTTATCTAAGAACAAGAAACTCTCATTTTAATAAAACATGAGACACTGATTGTTCACAAGTCAAGACTTCCCAACATAGCTGCTAACGTTAACATCAGCTGGGTATTGAAAACTGCTGGGATCTCGGGGAGAAACCGTAGCCAGTGTGAACCCGGAGAAAATACTGAATGACACCACTGCTGACTTTGAGCTAACAAAAAGTCATCTAGTGGTGCAGCCCAAACTCAGCTCTAGTAGAACTTGTGGAGTTGCAAGTGCATAATCCACAGCTGAGTTGGATTTGATAGTTTTTAGTTAAGGTAGAGCAACTGTCTCACGTTATCTGACACTGATCTAAAACTGTACTGATTCATTGTGGGATTTTTTTTTATCAATATTAAATACACACATTCCAAATCTGATAGAAGAGGATAATATAGCAGTTGTAAAATATAAACCTTATTTCTTATTAGCAAAGATTTCATTGTCTGCTGGAAAACAAACCAAGTCAATTAAGCCAAATAGTTTGGCCTTTTTTACATACTACGTTTCTCTTTAAGGGTTACAGATGGGATTGTAACTCATCACAACTAAAAAGTATGAGAGTTAAGATAGGTAATTTGAGAAGTAAAGGGCTCACCTCAAACTCTACAGCAGTCTCTTGCAAGAGAGGAAGAATATGTTTTTCTATTACAAGGTTGTTCTGAAGGATTGGCTTTTTAAATGAGAATACATCCAGCAGAATAGCATAGTGTTAGGAATAGCATGTCCTTACTACAGTTGATTGTAACTAATCTGCCAGAAAACACTTTTTTCCAATAAGCTTCGTTAATAAAGGTGGATTGGGTTCAGCTCAGTGTCTCAGTATTCACTGAACAGGGTTCCTGCATTTGATGGTCTTTTAGAAGCCCCATCTCCTTCACTATTTTAGTGCCATAAACACCATCAAATTGATTTTCTTATTTCATTTACCAGAGACAGAAAAAGCATAACTTCATTCCCTTTTGGATAGCTTGCCAATTTCTTATTCAGGGCAATAAACATTTTTCTCTACACTGGCAAGAGCAACATGCTACAAGTAAGTTCTTCTGTAATGATTTAATTTTTGTACTTTTCGGGGAGGGCGGTGCTAAATGGCAATTAGGGACAACTTGAAAACAGGATGTTTGATTTTATTTTTTAAACATGAATAGTGAAGCTGTCTTACATTGGGAGAGAACAAAAATCCTTTATTACAATTTGTATCTATATTACTTAGCAAAGAAAGGCTGAGAGATTATTTCATATGGTTGAAATCGTATGTCTGAGGGATCTATAATTCATCTGAATAAACCATGAGTTAATAAGCTTTGCTTGGATACAGGAAGAGCTAACTGATCGCAGAGTAAAGGTGTGGGAGACAAGGAGTATGCAGCACTGCAGGCATGAAGAACGTAGGGTCAGTGAAGTGCCAATACAAGAAGAAAGCAGCAAAAGGGTAGAAGTGCAAGCAAATGAGAAAGGAGCCCAGGGAGTGAGGACAAGAGGAGCTATCAAAAAGTTCACCTCAGAAGAGCTTGAATAATGATGCAGTACATCAGAAAAGCCCTGTCTCGTGCCATAATGCAATGTTCTGCTAATTAAAATCAGCCAGTGTACTTCTGATGCTTGTTCTGCTGACAACATTCCTGTCAGTGGCATTTGGTATTAAGACATTTTTAATTTTAAAGAACAGGGAGAGAATTTCTAGCTAATTTACTTTATTAGTAAAAATACAGAAATCTCATCTCAAATATACTGATAAGAAATGCTTTCCTTCAGTTATACTCTTGTGAGGGGGAAAAGGTGGCAACATTTAGCATGTTTTAGGTACCCACCCACTTGTAGACTTGATACTTGCCCCTTTTGTACTGTCAGGATGACTTAGATGTGAATAGGATGCAAAAATAGAGAGGAAAAAACCTAAATACAATTTGATTTTTAGTTGCTAGCGACTTCAGTGAGATCATGTTTTTCTAACCAACGTGTATAGTATGTATGACTGCAAAACTATGTGTAGTGGTATCTAACCTCATACACTGACAAGGAATCTGTTGCTTAACAGCACAGCCAGTGTTTCAGTTTTGAATGTTCATAAACTACCTGTAAATTAGTTTACTGTCTCTCTGCTCTGAAGTATAGGAGATGCACATTATGGTGTTTTTGTGGTTTGTTTTGGTTTGGTTTTTTTAGCACAATATATAGATTGTTCTATCTTTGCTAAAGTAAACAGTGAAAAAATATTTCTACAGATAGGACAGATTGTTAGTATTTGCAGTTATTCTTATTTTCTGGGGGTTATATTCCTTGATCTTCATGTTCATCTGCTCAATGAAACAAGTTCCCTTAAAACTATCTGCAGTAACACCATCTTTCTTCTGGTATTTATCCTACTGAAACCTCCTAGAATTCTCCTAATGCAGAAGTATCAGAAATATGAAATGTATGTTCAAATTGCTATTATTTATACCAACACCAGCCTTTAGATGTAATTTAGATATGTGTTCTTCCCAACCGTCAAGCCAACAACATGCCTGTTTGGGGAGGGCAGCTGTGTTTTTGAGTCCAAAGCAAAAACCAGGTCAGTTGGCTGCCTCCCTCCCAAACCTTCCTGCGGAGGCCCTGTGTGACCCCAAGGTAACAGCAGCACAATTTGCCTTCCTAGGAGCCGGGCACTGAAAATAGAGATTTAGAAGGCTGTCTAACAGTGCCACCAGGTGATAGCATAAAATGTAGGGTTTGCTGCTAGAATAATTCAATTCAACAATTATTTGCAGATCAACTCTGTTGTAAAGCATAAAGAGTGATTTTCCTCCCTAGGCTAGTGTATGTAGATCTTCAGACATAACTAACCAGTGTTTGCTCTAAAATCCATCACAAAGACAGTGTCTATGTATGGGGTTTTATTGGGGGCGGGGGGAGAAAAGTGGGTTGCTTTTGTGATTCTTTCCAATTTTTGTGGGTTTCAGGGAGGCATGTTCAGGTTATGGCAGAAGGATCTAGCTCTCTGAGCTTGTTTACTTCTGATACAGCACAGATGAAAGAAGAATCAGGACAATATTCTAACAAGTATCAGTCTAATGTTATTTATGGGAAACCCCAAGGCATATGGGATAAATGTTTTAATTGTTATTGATGCCAGTTTGAATCTAGGTTATTTAGCATCAAGTAATGTCATCTGAAAGCAAATTTAATGTATGTGTGATGTCTGTGATGATCCTGCTGGAGTGATTTATGCAGAAAAGTTGCTAGGAATGTGATCCCATCCTAGTGGGGAAATTCATACTAGTAAAAGAAGATATTTGCAGCTCTGAGGAGTTTGTTAGCTAACTGGTGTTAGTTGTTTGCTAACAGTCTAGACATATTAGCATAATGGAAAAGCTGTTGTCATGCAGTCTACCATCATAGCAAGAGAAAATTAAACAAACAGGAGTCCCTTACAACACAGTATATTCAGGAAGCACTGATAAAGGTAATACAGAATTATTAAAGTTTTTAAATAATTTCCTCTTTAGCTATATTCATGTTTGTTAATAAAAACAGGGTCTTCAGCTAAAGTGTAATTGGATTTCATTGCTTGAAGCAAACTGCCCCCGATGCATATCCCACTCAGGGAAATGCTGCAAGTTGCTGAATTACTGGATGGTAAGGAAGCCAATGTGTTTCCAGGTTAATACTTGTATTCCCTCTATCAGAGCTTGTTGTTTCCTACGGTGTAAGGATATAAAGAAACAGAGAACAAGTCTTCCCACTCTTGGAAGTTACATTTCTTGTTCAGGAGATGGAGGGAAGAAGATGTCTGCCTTTTTCTTTTTTTTTTTTTCCATCAGCTTTAAATTCACAGCAAACAACTGATGGAAAATTATGCTTTCTTTCTGTAAGCTTCTATAAACTCTATAATTTGTGCTACATGTCTTAAAGTTTGTGAGAGTCCTTACCTGCCATTTTGTTATTTTCTGTGATTTTGGAGTGGATCCTTCTTCACCTGAAAAAGTGGGATAGTATGCAAGATAAAGGCATTCTAAAACTTCTTCCTTCTCTTAGTAAACACAGCTTGATAGAAGCATACTTTGTAAACAGCTCTAATATTTGTTGGTGGGTAGAGGTTTTAAATGTACTTTTAACTTGTATTTAAGTGACTTACTCAAAGCCATCTTCATAAGAATGGTTTTGGTCTGTTTAGGCCGTAATCCAACAAACAGTTGTAATCCCACTGCCATCAATACTGCACAAACAAGTTCAGCTCAAACTATTTAATACAGATCATTTCTGTTCGTCTTGATATGGTTTAAAATTTTTTTTCAAGAGATTTTGTTTCACTGGTGCAAGCAAGATCAGGCAATTTGCCACCACCTTTCTTAGCAGAACCCTACCAAAAAGGCTGTTGAAATCAATGAGATGATAGTTTAATTTCTTTAGAAACCAAGAGTGTGTCTTCCATTTCTGCAATCCTCTAAGTTTGTATTGAAATATACACAAATTCCTGTTCAAGTGAACTGAACTAGTCCCATGAAGTTCAAATTCAGTCACTGTGACCATGGGCTAAAATGAATGGGTAGCTTTCCTCTGTTGTATGAATGCTGATCCCCTTCATTTTCATAATGCTGACAGTACCAGCAGGTAAATTAGTTTCTTTGCAAGGCAGATTATCTGCTCTGCTGTTTTATAACATTCCTTGTTTCTGATTCCAGCTCCTATTTCTGACTACTGTCTGTGAACAACTGTACAGATAGATATATGAGGGCAGACTGTCCTAATCAGAGAAGTAAAATTTCCTGGTAAATGGCACTACTGGCAGCCTGGTAGTTTGTACCAACTAGAAATCCTAGCACAAGTCACTGAAGTTGGAAAGAAACCCCAACAGTTTCAGAGGTCACAGACATGCTCTGATACAGCCTACAATAGTATCTTCATAATAAATTATGTATGACACCAGTCAAGTTACTAGTGTTTCTTAATGGCTAGTGATTTAAGAGTTTTTCAAATGCAGCAGATATTTATACGCTGCCATCGTTTGAGGGAAGGAGAGGGTAGTTAGCGCATTCCTCATCTCAAAGGGAAATTAGCTGTTACCCAGTTAACCATTTCAAAATATCAATGCTGACAAATCTGATTATCAAATTAGATTAAATGCCTTCCATTTAACCATGTAGAATTTGTAAACGCAGCTAATTTAAAAAAAAAAAACAAGTAAGCTTCACAAAACTTGGGGACAGATACAAAAACGTGTAATTTTTTATGTACAGTGCAAATGTATTCTACACTACTACGTTCAGTTGTGATCCCTAGGTAAATGTATAAATCTGCACAACCTGTCAGTGTTCATAAAGTTTACTCTGAGTTTGCTTCATCAAAGCTCTAAGCAGAATCTGGCCCATCATTTCCGCACAATGCTATTCAGTAGGCTGCATGAGGTAAGGGAGATATCGGCTTCGCCTGCGTAAAGGTGCTGTGTTAGGAATTAGTGTGATTCAGATAGGAGTATGGAATTACACTGGTAGAGGGAAGAGCCTGACAGCTCCCTACCTTCCAGGCAGTATGTGTGTGCGCATAGTGCATAGCTCAAGTAGAGAGGTGTGGCAGAGAGAAGGGGATGCAACTTGCTTGTTTCTTCCCCCACTTCTTGCCCCAATAGATTTGGACTAACAGTAGAATAGTAAATTAGCCCCACTGAGTTCACAGCTTCAATCCAAGGACTGGAATTCCTCTTACAACTTGAATAATTTGCTAACTTAATTGGAAATGTTTAATTCTGCTTTCTCTAGCTGTTTACCACTGTGGTGCCCAAATGGTGTTCACATCTGCTTTTGGACCTTCCAAATGATGATGATTTTTAATAAACAGGTGTTTTTTAATAATTATTTACTTTGTGTGTTCTGCTAATTTTTCCTTTAAAGAACCCTAAACTTGAATGACACTCAGGAAAGAATTTGGCCAAACTACTTTGCAGTATTGAAGCTAGCCTAGGAAGGAGCAGTTTGTACTGTTTGCACAGATAAAATGTGGCCCTCTTGGAGACCACTGACCTCTTTTCAAATAAAAACGTGCAGTGAGAGCACCATGTGTGAATTTCTAATAACTTTGTGAGTCAGGATCTGATCACTGAAGTAAAACTTCTCAAGGCACAAACTGGAGTGGAAATGAGGTTCTGGTTGCTGTGCAAAATAATCAGCAGCAGCAAAGGAAATAAACCTCTTCGCTCCAGGTCTTTCTTGCACGTGATTGCACAGTTGTCACAATTTCACAGGCATCCACCCAAAACCATCTGTAGACATCTGTCCTGTGCCTATGTGTAATCAAATCACAGAGTTTTTAACTTCTGCTGTAACGCTAACGTGGCAGCAAAAATACTTTCTCAAGATGTAAGTGTAGGTCTTCTGGTACAGCTCCTGCTCTAGATTGTCAGTATGAAAGTACAGCTTGTGAGACATGAGCTCTGTGCTTATCATGTAAACAAATGCTGTGATTTTCATAGCATTGATAAATATAAACATAAACTATTCCTGTTATCTAGAAGAAGGATGTAAATGTGGAAAAGTGGCTCATTCCAAAAGTTAAAAATACTTCTGTGTGTTCTGTTCTCAAACTTTTGATTAAGAACATCTTTATCTCTAAATATTTTACTAATGAGCACATAATGAATTAACTACTTCCTTCATCATGCAGTTTCTCAAATATTGGATACTTATTGAAATTTGATAGTGAGAACACCCTGACATTGTTAAAGCACGTGATTTACTTCTTAAGAATTTTGACTGATTCAAACTAATTTTAAGATTACTTTATTAAGCAATGACAGTATCTTGAATGAACACACTGTCTTCCCAGTAGCCATCTCATTTAGTAGTTTGTGAGTAATACTAAGTGATCAAACTCTTAATTGCTGTGACATCTGGGGGCCCCATTAGTGAACCTCCAGTGCTCAGTGCATTACAAACAGGACAAGGGACGTAGTCCCTGCTTCAGAGGCTTTCCAGTCTTGAGAGGCTGCTGAGGAAGGCAGGGGGATAAGCAGTACAGAGGAAAGGGTGAGCGTGTCTGTGCTGTGCTGGAGCTGGCCCTGTGGGAGCAAGAGCCAGCCCAGGAGGCTGGCCTGAAGACACCTGCCCTGCCTGTAGATAGCTGGCTCTGTGTATAAGGTGATATGAACTGAGCCAAGGGGATCCAACCATAGACGTTTAAGGTGCAGAGCTGTGTCTCTTCTGTTTCTGCATCACCCTTTGCTTCTCTGCACAAAGCTTTGCCATAACATATGCATTTACCGAATCAGATTACCGTCAGCTTGGAGATGTGGGCAACAACCGCAGCTTCTCTTACCGCTCTCAACATTGCTGTAGACAGTACAGTAAGAGACTTAGGCAGCAACTTACTGGAGATTTGGAAGTGTGCTTAAGAAAGTCCTTCCAAGGAGCAGTACTAGAAGAAGAGCAAAAGTACTGGGGAATTAGAAGTAGTTAGTTGAAGCTGGCCCAATTGGCATATCCAAGGCAGAAGCCAATTTCTTCTCTTATGGGCATATGAGAGTCAGGAGGCAATAACTTTAAGCTATTATACAGTATTCAGGACTAAGAGGAATGGCTTGTAACAGATGGTTACAAGATTTTAGGATATAATTTTGCTCACTTTGATTTATTGATATTTTAAAATGTCAATTAAATAAACAGAACAGATTTTGCCTATTTGCCTGCTTAAAATATGGACTTATGGGGCATGGAGGGAGTTGCTTTTGGATGTATCAGGAGTCTCTGAACCTCATTTTCCTCTTTTTTTTTTTCTTTGTAGCGAGCTGAATAAGATCCTTAGTTGGCATATGAGCCATGAGACAAGAGCTTGAACTGATGGTTTTGATGTCGTGAAGTTGTAGATGTACATGATTTCTAGAGTTTATTATTTATCAAATGTTTTTGTACTTCTCAGAAGGGCATTTTAAAAATCTATTATTAGTGTTTTATGTTTTATACAACAGTGTTACATTTTATATGAGATGATCTTATTGGTGCAGCCAAGGCAGTATGTAAGGAAAATGATCCACATCTGTCTTCCATTGTGAAAAGATGAACAGCAACCCACCTTACAATCTCATATATTATAAGCATGCATGTCCTCTAACAAAACTCTTTTTTTCTGAAATATTAAACAGCAGGACCTGTGTCAGTTTTTTTGATGTAATGATAACTCAGTGTTATGATATTTTGAATTTACAGAAGTACTTATCATTTATTCTTGAGAGGTCAAATACTTTTCTGTGCTTCTGTAGAGAGTATAACTAGCTTCCCAACTGAACACTGAATGTTACTTAAAAAAAAAAAAAAACCAAAAAAACTTAAATTGCTAGGAAAAGTAATATTATACTTATTTGAGCTAATTTACTGTAATTATGCTAGTAAGAGCTCACTGCATTAACAAGAGGATATCAAGCTTTTCCACTCTAGTCACTAGCCCAGAACTAATTCAGGCTGGTGGCTCTGGGTGGGATCTGTGCCTCTGAAATGAACTGGTGATATGGGAATGGTTTCTACTGGTCAAGTGTGTCATAAAAGACTATACCAATTAATACTAATGAGCTGCTGTAGTAGCAGCCATGGCACGGAGACTGAAAGGTGGAGAATCATAAAGTAAACATTAGTCTTTCACCCATGAAGTGGTCTCTCCAGAGCTGTGTTTGACCTAATTGGTAAGAAGGTTCTGAGAATATGCTCAGGCTGTGGTAGCGCGGTCTATCTGTCATGCTAATAAAGCAGGGCCTCCAGTCTTCAGTGCTCTGGTCTAATGTACCCATCATTGCCATTACATTCAATTGCAAGTCAAGGAGATCAACTACAAAACCAATTGTGTGTGGCACAAGGAAGCATTTTATTTACTCATGGCAACAAAACCTACAGCTCAATTTGAAGATTGCCTAACATGCTTATACCTTGGAGAGCTATCAGGCATAATTGACGCTGGCCCAAACTTTGAGTGTATAAGCACCTTGAGAACAGGCAAAAAATCAACACGATATGCCTTTTTATTTTCTTTTTGTAAATATTCAATTACCGTATGGTTAAAGAGAAAGCATCTATGCACTTATGACTGTACGGTACATTAATTCAGAAGTGATGCATCGTTTATGAATGTGTGTAGGGATTCACGGACAAACTGCTTCCAGCTTCAGACTGGTTATATGAGGAAGAAGGTTGCTGAGGACCTTCCTTTCTTTTTTGGCCCAGAACCATCCTACTGGGACGAAGCTGGAACAAGACCCATCGAGGCTCGTACAGAGCATGCTGCTGATGCCCAGGGAGCAGAGGGAGCAAGCTGTGCGCTCTGCCTCACAACCCCTGCAGCGGTCACTCCCAAAGACTGGCGTGTTTGAGTGTTCCTTAGATAAAGTGTCTTCTCAGCACCCACAATATTTTGGTGTAGCTTTATTCTGCCCTCAGCGCACACAGTTGGGCCTTCAGGGTTCAGTTATATATTTAAATGGCTACGAGGTCTGCAGACACAGCAGACTGGAAGTTTGTGTGGTGATACAAAACGAGCAGAAGTGAGGTGATGAGGGATCTGTGATCTCTAAGCATGCAAAAAGAGCTGAATAATGGAAAAATGATTTAAAATTAAAAAAAAGTCTGTGTCATGTTTTTTACATATGTCTTTGCAGCAACCACAAAGATTCTCACTGGCTGCAAAAGCATGCAGAACCCTGTCACTCTTCCTGAAAAGATTTTTAACCTTTAAAACTAACAAACAAACATCCCAGGGGGTTTTTTTTGTGAGTGATTCCTTGCTGGATATTTTAGTCCCACTTTCTCCGTTAGTTTTGTGCTCTGAATGAGATCATTCCTATTAGCCTATGGAGTTCATGTAGGACAGGCAATTGCAGTAGTGAACTGTG
The DNA here is from genome assembly GCF_000737465.1 of Haliaeetus leucocephalus. NCBI lineage: Eukaryota > Metazoa > Chordata > Aves > Accipitriformes > Accipitridae > Haliaeetus > Haliaeetus leucocephalus. The sequence goes on along the minus strand of NW_010972991.1, from coordinate 15,100,719 downwards.
GAAACAACTTGTATGGTGGCTGATTCTTCCTGGAATAGCATTTTTCAGGGCACAATGTGTTCAGCAAGCTTCCTTCTTGACATATTATGTGGATGACTTCCTCAGACATAGGTCAGGCACAAATCCTGCTCTTTTTGATGTGGCACAGCCCTCAAAGAGCATTAATGTCATGTCTACAAATACAGTGGGGCCAATTTGCTAATAAAAATCACTAACGACGTCTATCAACTAGATTGAATTAATCAGATCATTGCCACTGTAGTAGAGAATATAATTGTTCCTTGATATGAATTCTGGGCCTCCAGTTACACAATCAAAATGGCACTTTCCCACAAAGATGTCTTCAGATGGTATTTGCACGCCTACAGCCCTAGCACTGCCTGGTTTCACTCATTTCTTAGCAAGGCTGTATGAATTGTGTGTCAAGCGTAGATTTGGCAGTGCCAGTATGTTTCAGGGAGAGTTTATAAATACAGTGTTGTGCCTAAAATACAATGTTGTGACAGAGCTTTTCTTTTGCTAAGTAAGTTTGTTTTACCATGTTAATCATTCAATTTTATATGAGATGTTAGCTGTATAATAATTCTGAGGAAACAATCATGTTACAGTGTATTTTAAATAAATCTATGCCTTAGGCTTCTAGAAACATAGTAAATAACTTGTCATTGCCTTTTTTCTTTTAAAATCTGTGTACAGCAGCAGTACTTTATAATATAACATTAATTACTGGTGATATTTATAGGGCTTGAGAGTCTCACAGTTTTACTATGTAGAACTAGAAGTTTGGTTTGTTTTTTTTTTTTATCTTGACAGGGAAAAACACATTAGAGAAAATCAGGAAGCAATACGAATTAATTTGATCTCAATAGGTTTTTTTGTTGGGTTGTTGTGTGTTGTTTTGGTTTGGGTTTTTTTTTTTGTTGTCGTTGTTCATTGATATATCTTCTCTAGCATTCATAGACTGGGATGATTTTGAGCTTTCAGAGGGCTGCTGAGTAATTTACTACTCCACGCTAGAGTAAGTCTAAGATTTTCTTTGTGAAATAATATTGGCAAAACCAGCAGGCCCTGAAAGAACAAGGAGAAAAAAAAATTAACTTGACACCACAGAAAAACCCAAGCGGCCTGCTCCGTCTCTCTGGCAAAGTGCCTGCTTGAGGACTGGCCTCCAGCAGCCTTCTTTTATCTCTCGGGGTAATGGGAGGGAGAAGAGAGGGACCTGTGGCGTGTGGATAAGGGAAGGCCTGGATGGGAAGGATGATGCAAAGGCATGAGAGCAGCACTGAATGGAGCTGCTTAGGATGCAGCAGGATCTGCCTGCCATCCATGCCAAGGACAGCCTGGCTCTCACAGAGCCGTTCGGCATCTCTTCACTTTGCTTTTCGGTGCTCCCATTTCTGGAAGGCTTCATGAGCTTGAGCAGGGATGCGGTCAGCTGGCTCAGACCCAGCTGAGAGAAGGCTGATGAAGCCATGCATGCTGAGAAGATTGGTGCAAAACAGTGATTCTGCTAGGCCTAGCAGAGCTAAGAAAATCCCATTGGATTTAGCTGACTATGCAGAGCCATTTGTATGTCCATGTTAGTCAGTGGTCTAGCGTGCCTGTGAGCTGCCTTGGTTTTGCAGGATGCTTGCCCTGGGTGACACGAAGTGGTCAGGTTGTCCACAGATCCTGGAAGCAACAGAAGGAGAATTGCCCTTGAGTTAATAAGCTGTGCTGGCTTTTTTGTGACATTTTTTAGGTAATTTCAGTTAGAGTGGAAGCTAATGGATATGCTGACTTCCATTCTCCCTGGATAAATGGAGAACAAATTAAACATTTTTTTCAAATAAGATAGTTGGGGATATTAAAAGTATCGCCTTACTTAGGTTTTATCATGTGCACGATTGCCTTGGGCAGTAGCTTCTATTGTCTCGTTATCTCAGTCCATTGAAGTATTCAGCTGCTGCTTTCATGCAGCCTGAATGAAGGCTGTTAGCATACCCATTAAGTTTAAGAACTGTCATTGCCTAGAGACAAGATCTAATATTGTCTAGAGATCAAAGCCGTGATTGATGGCAGCCATTAACACCATCTCACGTTAAGATATCTTCATGACCACATAATCTATCCAGACCAACAGGTTCAGTATCTTTTCAGTCAACCTACGTGATCCTGCGTCTGGATTCACCCCTGGACTGGGAAGATAGCTGAACTGTTTCATAAGCATTACTGAATTTGTGGCTGGCTTACACCAGGACTGTCATCTGGGGCTTCCCCAACAATGCAAGTGTCACTCATTCAGGCTCTGTCCTTTCACTGGTACCAGTAAGGACCCTTTGAAGTCAAGCCATGGTGCCATACTGTGGAGGAACGGGCATCTATGGGCGTGGAACTGACTGAGAGATTCTGCATTGCTTCTTTGCTGTATTTTACAAATAAGATGAAGGGCTTCCCATTTGTATAGTTAAAGTGCATGGATTAAGAATTATTGTAGTACCATCGTCTCGATGTCCCATGTGCCAGGACTAGGTGAATGCAGCACTAGCATTGTGACACCCATTACCACAAAAAGTTTTTTTACAATTGAATACTATTACTTAATAAGAAAATTTGCTTATTTCTTTTTTGAAGGATGGAAGAGTTATGTGTTATGTTTTCTGTTCTTATCTTGTTTTCTATATGATTACAAAAGGTTAATTACAAAGATACCTTCATTTCTGCAGTGTAGTGAAAGCTCATTTTAGCCTTTCTGAGGTTAGGGGTACGGCTTGTAATATTAGCAGGAGTGATTAGGGTGTGGTAAGGGATATATATAAAAATTAATACATGAAACAGAATAGTACAATAACGTATCCTGAGGTTTGGGGTCTTTTTCTATAGCAAAAATGCTTCTGACTCTTCCTTAGGTAAATGAATAACTTGGATTTTGAAGTTGGATTTTTACTTTAACACTGTCTTTTGTCTAGTAGTCTTGTTCTCAGATCCAAAGCCATCTGAAATTTATTAGAAGAAAGTATGCATGCCCAGCGTTAAATTGTCCATTTGAAAATTAAATACTTTCCTTCTTCCCTGCCCCTGCTGCCCCAAGAAGACTCTAGAGCTAGGTGCCACATCAGTGCGTTTTGTTTGGGAGAAAATGCTAACCTGGCAGACAGGAAAAACTTCTAAAAGGGGGATGGACCAGCTCATTCCAGGAGGTTGGAGTTGTGCAAATGAGATATATGCAGTGTTTAAGTGTTGGCCAGTGAGTTCATTGATGTTTCTTGTATGTTGATTTAGACTAACTCTAAAGTGTACAAGATAGATATAATTTGAATATATAATATAAACATACCAAATCGTTGGGGTTCTCCCTACTTAATCAAATGAGAATCAGAAATATATATGGAAGAGCATGTTTTGGTCTATTCATAATGCATGCTGTCTAGACAACTGGCTTTATAAAAGGAATATTTTCCTGCTTTTTTTTTTCCTAAACAGAAGAAAAAGTTTGCTCCTGGGGCTAGCTGTTGAACAAGGGAGCCAGGGTAACCCATGTGTAATGAAGCTGATACTGCAGTGTCTGCAAATGATACTGGAGTGTAAGTAGGAAACAGATTTTAGCATTCAACACAGGGCTAAATATGAGTGTAGACTGCTAGTGCATGTACAAGGTATGCAGTCTTGTTTCAAAAAAAACCCAGACTTGTATCTCTTTATGTAGGCTTCTGCATTTTAAAATATGCCAGAAATGTATGTTGCTCTATTACTTTCTGGGGACAAGTTTGCCATTATTCAGGTGAGAGATGCAAGCACTATACATTACCAGAGCCCTCAGACCAGATTTAAGAGGGATTTAAGGCACACGGACAGAGGTGTTAGGCCTCTGCAAAGGAGTGAATAACTTCTGTTCTCTTCAAAGCTTCAGGTTGAAATCCTGAACCCAGTAAAATGGATAGAAAAATTCTGTTGATTTCAGGAAATTAGGATTTCAACTTCAGAATTTAATCTTGTGCCTATCAAAGTGGATGAGTAATGCCATTGATTAGGGTGACATCAAGAATGAGTCACTAATCCTCTGTAGTCACCAATGGTAAAATATAGATGATATCCTTTTAGGACCTTTTAGGATCTTTTTCACATGAACTTAAAAGAAATTATGATAAATATCTGTATAAATAATCTTTGTAACATCAGAAGAGAACAGTTTTCTGCCCTCTGGAAATTCTATGACAGATACAACAGATTTATTACTAAGCAGAATGTATATTTTGGGGGACTGTTTGTTGGGTTTTGTTTCCTTTTTTTTTTTTCTTTTTTAATGAGGCATCAGCTGTTTACTAAAGACTAATTAGAAGAAATTTGTCAGCATTTGTGGATTTGTTCCTTTCATGATTCAGGAGATAAGCCTGCTTTGTTCTTGCTCTTTTCCTCTCTTTAATGAAGTGTTTCTTAATAAACTACTAATTAAAATCCTCTGCACCCATATTTGATGACGGTTAATTTGGGACAGAGAGCCCTTCTTACTGAACCTGTTTCCGCCATGAGTCCATCTTGCAAACAGATTGGCCAAAAGGGCATGTATGTTTAGATCCGAAGTGTATCTTTGCACATCAATGCACATGCGTGTGCCAGGTCAGACCGGGATGAAGGGTCAGCGTCCGACATCCAGGAGGCTCCCGACACTGAGTCCTGGGCACTTGCAGCCTCAGGAGGTTCCCCACGCTGCTGTGGTCTTTGGGTGTCTGAAAGTCCCTGCTCCAAGAGCCCAGACTCCGCTGGCCTGAAACTTTCTGCTGAGGTGCAGAAAGGTGTTTATATGATCATACCAGTGCTTGGAGTTGACTCTATTGGCACTGATTCTGGAATAAGGTATTTCTGCAAGGAGAAACAAACATATCATTTCCAGAAAAAAGGGAGCTGGACCGGGTCTTGTTTAGGTGTCCAATTAGTGTGGCTGGGTTTGCTTACAGCTGGTGTGACTGACTTAGGTGGTCAAAGAGGAATAACATATTTAATGTGGAAAAAAGATCTCTAGCCTTGATTTCATGGGCTGAACCATTATGTGGATTTGGAGTGTTTACTTGGTGAAGATCTTATTTTTTGATTATTCCTGACTTGCATCCAGGAATAAGTCCAGTTTTGTTGGAAAGATTTGGTTCAGTAAGGCAACTGGGCTTTCAGGATGTTCGTTATACTCAGATGTTGATCACCTTGAAATTTTAATACAACAGGCAGAGAGTGTGTGCCCGTGACAACACATTTACATGAAGGCACATGAAGTTTTCATGCGTATTCTGTGCTGGAAGGCCTGATGCGCAGGGAGAACGCAGGGATTTTCCCCCTGCAGCCGCTGTTCGGATGAAAGCCGAGGGGAGCCTGCCCTTCAATTTGTACTTTGAAAGAGCCAAACCTGTTCCCCTGTTACAGTCAACACCTGGCAGGTGACTGAAACGTGTGGAGGCCGGTGGCGAGGACGGACGAGCAGCCGGTGTGGGGATGCCCCTGCTGCCTCCTGGCCTGCAGCTGCCTGGGGCCGGCTCCTTGGCTAAATAGCATTGCCGTGGATTATTTCCCATCAGTCAGGTCTTTCATATAAAAAGGTAGAAAACAGGGGAAATTACTTCTTTTTTAATTATGAAACTATGTTTTCCTGATGGGTTAGTACTATTAGAGAGCTAATTTAATGCGGCTTTCAGTATTTTCATTGGCTGCAGGAACAAAATAAAAGCTCAATTTTTTTTTCTTTTCTTCCTGCATAATGCAGGACAGTTTTAGGCTTTGGTTTTCAGGGTAGATGAAATCAGTTTACGCTAAGTTGAAAGTTTTATTAATACTGAAAAATTCCTCACTGAGCAAACTCAGTCTTCCCTTTTCCTGCTCAACCCCAGCCTTTAACTCAGCAAATTAAGACAAATAATTTCAACATTTTACAAAACACAGAGTGATTTAGATAACTCTGCAGTGTACTGGTGCACTGAGGGAACCTATAAAAGCCATTTCTGCCTTGCTCCTCTGCTTGTATTTTTGTTTTAGAGAGGCAGGAGGTGGACAGAGTGCCTGCTTTATATTGCAAAATGGGAAAACAATCCTAATACAAACAATCAAGTTACAAAGCTAGACGACCCTCACAAAATAGTCACAATTAAAGAAAAAATGTGGTGGCTCCAACTGTGCAAACTTTACAACTTAAGACTGACACAAGAAATCCTGGGACTCTGACTGCAAGCCTACGTGGTACATTCTCAGAATTTCTTGTCCAAGTTCAGTGAATTGAGTAAAATGTTTTTGTAATACATCTTTTTTTGAAGTATGGACACCAAATACACGCGTAAACCAGGATCTTCCTCAAAAGAGACTTTCTTGAACTTTTACCTTTCTTCATGCTCGCATCCCCCTGTCTCTTTTTTTTTTTTTTTTTTTTTGAGGTGGTCCCTGGAGCAGGGTCCTGCCCTTGCCTCTTCTCACCATTGCCCTTTGGTACTTCTTTGCCTGTACCCCCAGATGGGCTTGACCTTGGATATGCTGTGGTTACTAACCCAAAGATGGGAGAGGAGCCCCCCCCCCCAAATTTTCCTTTGTACCTACCCTCTACTTGTAGCAGTCTCATGTCTTGGTCTCGCCCCTCCTCAGGACAAACAAGCGGGTCAGTCTGCTACAGCTTTCCCCTAGCTGGGCTGGCCTGTCAGGCAGCTTCTGCTGTTGGAGGTACCCTGGAGGATTAAATATGGCTCTTGAATGTGGCTTAAGTTGATCACTGCTTATAAAATATTACTCAGAGTGTCGTAAGGGTTGTCTTTATCACAGATTTAACTTTAGGGAAGTGTGACTGGTAGGAAGAAGTTTGGTGTCCATCAGCTGAGTGCAGACAAAATACTGTGGTTGCTATATTTGACAGGGAAACTTCCTTCTGCAAAGAGGTCCTTAGGAAAATAGGAAGGAACATCCCGGGCCACTCAGCTGTAGAACCCACTGCTTCTGTGGGTATACTGATTTTGGTTACCATTTCTAAAAAGCATGGGTGAATGAGTTTGGCATTTGCCTTCAGTGACATAGGTGGATGCATTAGCAATACTTTATTTCAGTGGAGTTTAATTAAAGGAAAATTGGGCAAGTCCAAATTAGTGTGTAGTGCTGATCTTGTCCACCTCCTCAGACTACAGATGGTAGATACTTCTACAGCAAATAGATATAGTTGGCAATCAGGCGGAGTCCTAGCAGGCAGCATATGTAGCTTCTCAGTTTCTCAAATAATGTAGACATATTGTAAAAGACTACCTCAATATCTATTCAAAACCTCTTCTGTGTCACTGCTGCTAGTTGTCAGGTAAATCCCATTTCTTCAGCAGCTCGAGGCATACAGCTCATGACCCATTTCTCACTTCACATGCATATTGAAGTGCCCATAGGTTCACTCACTGCTGTGTGCCTTTGGGGACATGGTGGTGGGGCAGCTCCTTCCTCACTGCATGTCCCAGGAGGCATCAGTGTGGATTCTCACAGCCTTGCTGGTGGCTCTGCATGCAGGCAACTTCCCTGCCTAGCTGCTGTTTTCTTGCCACAAGCATTCCCCCTTTGAGCCTTTTGCTTCCTCTTATGTACAACCTGAAATACAAGCTGACGGGTGTCAGTGTTGTGGCTCTCCCGAGGCGTAAGAAGGCATCTGGAGCAGGGGGACACCATCAGGGGTTCTGCTTATGGGGTGCTGGTTGCCATCCACTGCACCTCTTCCCTGTTACGAGACACCAGTGGGGGCAGGTTTCTGCCTGTGTACATGATACTAGCTCTTTTTTACAATTAGTCTTTCCATTATTCCTTTGTATTTGTTAATAACTGAAGTTTGTCTAATTTAGATTAGACTGGTTCGATTTCTCACTTATCCTAAATTGTTGTAGCAACAACAGTAGTATTGACATGTGCTCTGGTTCAAACCCCAAAGGAACATTGATGCCAAATAAGAATATGACTTTTCCTTCATACTTCCAGGGTTTGAAATATCTGCCCCCTCATCGCATGCTTGTTTCTCTTATGTCCTGCCAGATTATTTCTGATGCTACTTCCTGACTTGTCTGGTGATCCTTAGCGTACTGCTTTGCTGTACTTCATTGGAGACATTGTTATTTTAAGAGAATCATGTCCCTTCAGATTAGTCATTTAGAATGTACTGGAGAGACATATGTTTATATATGTGTGTGTGTGTGTGTGTGTATACTGGTATTTATATTTTTAACTGTGTCTTCAGAAGCCATGCAGAAAAAAACTGAAAAATGGTGTTTTGTAAAAGGCACAGAGAGTGAATCATTAGAAGTTACCACCTTTTTCACTCTGGAAAGTAAACCAGTACATGAAGGCAAGATAACTTATCAGAAAAAGGATATGGGTCATCATATGAGGTGGTTATGGTGCCTTCAGGCGAGGTTGGTTCTGATCAAAAAACTGCTGCACACTTAAGGAGTCAGTAAGGTTTCATTATCATATATCATTCTTCCAAATACCTGTATGACTACATCTTTCCGACCTCTGTCCCTTCCTTCTGGCATTGTGTAAATCGGTAAATCCTAGGAATGGGTGTGTTCTGGTGTCATCTGCTTCCCTCCAGAAGTGAATTCAGTACAGAATCAAGCCGAAGACATGCTTACGGCAAAAATAAGTTAGGATCAATTCTATAAGAGCACCCACGTTGTGCCCTGCTCCTCCCCTCAGAGCCTTCACCTCTTCCAGGGCGTCATGTTCCTCTGGGCTTCTTCATCTCCTCCGCCTTGTACCCATCCCTTCCAACGTCCATCCGGGTGCCCCACGCTGGTGGCTGGTCCCTACCCCGTGTCTGGGGGAAGGATGGGCCAGCTGGAGGGTCACTCGTCAGGAGGCATGTCGTGCTGCAGCGTTAGCTCTTCATGCTTTGCCTGCAGCCGCCGCTGGCAGCGCGCCCAGGATTACAAGGAAACTGCTGCACCGAAAATGCCTGTACCATAAATAAGAGGGTTACTACATTATGCTGGACTCAGAGAAATAATCTTTTTGTTCCTCTTCGAAGGAAGAGGGAAGCAGGACAGACCACACAACTTTTTGTGGTAGTTTTATACTGCAGGTTGGAAAGATTAAAAAAAAGAGACAGGATTTGATTTACTGTAGTTTACAAAAAAGAACTGTGTGGAAAACGTCAGAGATTTGAATGTAAGTTATCACTCAGTCGTAAGTGGGTGGGAGACCTGCACATTTCTCTTCAGTAAAATTGCAAGGAAGTGGCTGTCTTTAAAATCAAGGATCTTTTTGGCTGAAGAAAGACAATGTTGTGCATCTTTCATTAAAAAGTTAAACTACCCATTGTGGCTATTTTTATGTATGATAGTCAATTTTGGTATTTTACAAAATGTGCCTGAATATACTTTAACCTTAAAAAATTGGGAAATCATTCGATATGTGCCTGCAAAAGCAGTTTGCAGCCTGCCCTGCCAAGGAGTCAGCAAGTACACTGACAACAATTTTCATGGTCTGTTAATAAAGATCAAGTAACATTGTGATTGATTTCTTATTGCAGGTTTTTCTGATTGGTAAAGAAAACAAGACATCAGTTCAATACCGCTAACTCCATTCTCTGTTTTCTTTTTGTTTTTCATCTGGCTCAGCATTTGTTGCATTTCCAAGATAGAGAATAATTTCTTTACTAATAACTCTCTGCATATATAAATGAAAATCTATTTTTACCTTGGTACTTAAAGGAAGGAACACTAATTTTGCTGTTAAGTGAACTTGCTTATGAATTCCAAAACATGTATTCCTTCATCTGATTTAAAAATGGGTATGAAATTTCTAATCCTTAAAAAGAAAAAATTTAGTAATTTAAATTCCTCATCTCAGGAAAATGCTTTTTATTTTTCTTTGATATGTACTGTCAGTTAAATATCTAACTTCAACAGGGATAATGCAAAGTCAAGTCAGTTATTTTAGTTGCAGATCTGCCTATGTGCATTTGCAGCCTTATGTAAAAGGGTTCTGGTGAATTTAAGTTGTATGCTTAAATAAAAGATGGAATTTTTACCTCACTCTGAAAATGAAAAGCTATTTTCTGATTAGTAATTCTCAGAAGTTTGTTAAAACTGTGGAGAGGGAATTGCTGCTGATTAATGAAATTGCAGTTGATTCTCTGACATATCTATTGCAGGAAGGTGTGGGCAGGATGCATACTGCCTTTTGGCTAGAGCGACCAGAGTTATTGCACGATGCCTGTAGAAATTACTCAGCTGTGAGGAGAGGGAATGAATGTTACATGGGGTTGCATTCTTTTTGTGCACATAATTTACCATCTTTCCTCATTCATGGCATTGCAACAGCGCAGATCACAACACTGCATTAGCTTTAGTGGAATTTTTCTTCAGCCCATGGCCTATATGCTTGGAGTTCACTGCAGACCGATGTGCTGGGGTATTAGTACTCCACTGACTGTAGATGATTTTCTGGAATGTGAACTCCACTGGAGGATATGGAGTTCTTTGCAAAATGATTTTCCTTACATAAAGCAAAGGTTGACTTTTCATGGTTTCAGTTCCATAGGCACCTATATTGGGGGATAACAGGCTTCTTTGCACAGTGCCTGCAGCCAGGAAGAACGTGTTTGCAATAGACTAGTTTCTTGTCAAATTTGTTGCTGTTATTTCCAATCTGAACCAGACATGAAAACCAGATAACAAGAATTAAGTTCAGAATATCAAAGAGTGAATAAGTAGCATATATACCTGCGAAAGAAGTCAATTTAAATGTGCTAAATTGATTAATTCTGATATAATTGTAAATCAATACTTTCAAACCCCAAAGCATGTGATGCTTGCTGGAACACACAGCAGAGTTACAACACAAGATTATTCCGTCTTTTTTGGTACTTTTTATTGATTTTGCTGTATATGCCTTGCCTTTTTAGAAAATGCTTTGTCCGGGATGAACCACATCTGTATGTTAATGTGTCACAATTCAGTATGACCTTTGGAAACACATGTGACCAAAACCAAAGTTCCTATAAATCTCACATTGTACCAACCAGTCTCTTGTTCAGGCCATGTACTCTGAAGACCATGTTAGAGATGTCTTGTTGAAGTGCCCTGAGCCCACTTGGCAAGTCTGGCCGTAAAGGAAACATTTTCTTGTTTTCAAGCCCACTTTATATGCGATTCCCTGTTTTGTATGTGATTCATCACCAGTATCAAGATCAGCCTCTTGTCCTCAACAGAAGCCCCACCTTTCCCCCAGAGAAACTACATGTTTCTGGCAGCAACATTTGGCTGTGAGCAGCACAGGAGCCATCCAAAGAAAACCATACTCTGTATTTTTCCATCAGCCTCCAAATGAAGATTGGAGGGAGCAGAAGAGGAGCAGTAAGAGTCCTCTGACTGGCCTGCTGGGGGGCCCCCAGCCCAGCCTTGCCAAGCATGTGTAGCCAGTGCAGAGCATCTGTCCCAGCTCAAAACCAGGCTCTTCTAGGGCTGGCTTTTGAGATAGTCTAACGCAAGCCGAAGAAACTCTTCTGTTTGTTTGGGCCATTTCATTTTTTCCCAAGAACCCTCCTACGCATGAATGTTCGCGAGCCCTGAGGGAGCACAGGGCAGGTGATGGTACTTTGTGGTTCACTACGTGGGAGCGACCTCAGGCACTCTCTGATGCAAATTTTTATCCCAAGTCGCCAGTGAGTATCCAATGGAGAGTGCTGCAAAGAATCAGTGGTCCTGAGGTCTTAGTTAGTCCCTTGTGCCTGTTAGGACTTTCTTTTAGCGCTACTGAGAGCACCCCAAGCCTATGCATTATGTGGATGCCCAGGGAGTGTGGCCCTGCAAGTGCCCATGGCTCATTCTCACTGAGCTGATGTGGGTGAAGACGTAGACATAGAAAACGTTAGAATGGGAAAGCTTGGAGGGATTGGGGCAAACTTGGAGACAACCGAAATATCAAGAGACAGTTTACAAAGCTAGACGAAATGCTAAGAGCAGATACTGATAAATTAAATAACGTTATTGAGATAGGTTTGGTGGTGGTGGCTTTGTTGTGGGTTTTGGTTGGGTTTTTTTCTGAAGAAAACTGAAGGAACAGAAAGGATCAGAGCAGTAGCTACTGTGCTTTAGCTGTTCCCAGCTGGTTGCTGGCATTTTAGGGGCATTCCCAGCAGGCATACTTCAGAATAGCTGTCTGATTACTGTAGACTGGGGCTCTTGATGAACCACCCTTAGAACAGTAGTGATTCAACAGGCTGCGGATGTGGTTTAGAATTTAACCCTATTTTTGTAAAGTGCCTAACACACACTTAATTTCTATAAAAATAATTATGATAACCATAGCTTGCTTTGGGACTGTGCTCCAGTGTTTCAGGAATATCTCTGGCATTTCAGAGTTTTATATAGAGATTTTATCTCTATCTGTAGCTATGAATGCAAAAAAAAAAAGAAAAGAAAAAATCAAAATAATTATTTCCAGAATACCAGGTATTATAAAAGATTAGCAAAAGAGTTTAGTGCTCAAAATATTTTATTAGTATAATTAGAAAAAGTCTTCTATAGGAAAAAAATTATTAAAATATGAATCTACATGAGTGTATAATAACCTTACCATAAATTATTATAATATTTATTTATAAGTGATACTTGAAATGGCAAAGAAGATCTTGGGGCAAAAGGAGGCTTTATTGAATGATTGTTTAAGTTTTTTAATTACAAGCAGTAATGTAGGAAACATTTCTCTTCTAAATCTTTTTCCTCCTTTGCCAGGAGGAAATGTTTATTTTGTTCCATAAACAACTTTGATGTACCATATATGTTTCATCATTTGTTCCACTCCAGGATGTGCAAGTTTCCTTTAAAAATTCATTGCGATGTCTGGATACATTATATTTATTGGACATTTCCAATCTAGGATAGTCTGTGACAGATGATCATAGAATCATAGAATACTTTGCGTTGGAGAGGACCTTTAAAGGTTGTCTAGTCCAACCCCCTCCATCTAGGGGCGTTTTCAATCTCTTTGGCATCTGGCAGCAGGTCTAAATGTGAGCTTGGTACCATCTATTAGAAAGAACTCTTCACAACAGCAGCTTTTTCAAATGTGAAATCTAACTGTATGGAAGTATTAACTTGAAACTCTTTTCCTTAGTAAGACAGGAAGAGCAAGAAAAATAACCTAATTATAAAAGTTCAGCCAGGTCCAGCATTCTATGATAAAGTTTCAACTAGAATTTTCTGTTTCTCATTCCTCTACATGTCAAGGTAATAAATTTTCACTGGAGAATTATTCAATTTACCTTCAAAGGATTAAAATATATCTTGGGGTTTATTGCAATAGCTTTTTTTAAAAAAAAACCAACCACTTTCGCAATCTACTGAATCACCAAGAATGAGGATGTCAGGTTTATAAATATGAATTAAGGATTACATTACTACTGGTAACATCAAAGATAGCTGCAAGCATATGATCTATCCAGAAAATGCTGTTTTATTCCAATGTGTAATTAGAAAAGTTGTATTTGTGGCTTTGAATTCCTCACCTCTATACAGATTTATTCCTACAAGTCTCTATTCTTATGGTTTGCATTTTACATCCCTAGGACATTTGGATTTAATCAGAATGTCAACAGTGCCACCGAAGGAAGACTGGGGTTGAGTTTTAATATTGGAGGCTTGGCTAGTTAATGAAATTGATGTGTTTGCTGGAACATACACTCAAGATTCCCTTGAAAGCAAGCCCAGATCTAAAATTTCCAAGACAATTTGTAATACTTTCAGCCAAAAGACCAAACCTACCATCTGTGAAGTTGAAATGTAGTTTTGCTGCGATTTGCAATAAACAGACCAAGGTCATGTGAAAAATCTGCATATTGGCAAAAGTCTGATGAGGGAATCTGGGGCTGAGGATGATGGTGCTTACCTTAGTGATGAGGGATTCTCATGCAGTTCCTCCATTGCCTGCAGCCTTTGGTTTGTATTTTCATATGGCTCCAAGGTCTGGCTACCTTGTGAGATTAAAAGGTGCTTTGCTTCAACTGCCTTTGTCCTGATGCGCATCCCTTCTAGCATCAATATTGTGCCCACAAACAATTTGCAGTCAAAACTTACAGCTTTCATCCAGAGTACTCAGAAGTCACCGTTAGAACCAGAGTTACACCAGCATCACAGTCAAGCTGCTCTTACTGCTTGACTATAGATTCTGTTGCACTATTTCATGCGTTGTAGGAGATGGATTCAATTACCTTTAAATCACCTCTAATAAAAATGAGAAGTCAATTAAAATGAATGCAGTCTTACTAATGTAATGCTAATTTCAATGCTAACTTACATTCTGGGGTTGGAAAGTTATCAAAAAGGTTGCTTGTTGCTTTTATTTAAGTTCATAATTGATACAGAAGAACCACAGCTCCTATTTTTAAATGTGCTTATGTGCTTTCCTTATGTAGTGCTGCATATCCTTTATCCTCTATTGCTATGAAATATTTGGTTAACTAATAACTATTTTAAGGAAAAAAAAAATTGTCATAGAGAAAGCAACTGCATTCTGTTAAATATCCTTCCTGAGAACTCAATTTATGAGGTGCTTTTCATTCTGGTAAAGCAATTTAGCCAAGATTTGAAAAGCTCCAGCTGAAGAGAAGCTGTGGACAGTTTCCATGGGCTCCCAAATGTCATATTTCAACTACTGGCAAATATGCCCCCTCTGTAGGCATATAGCTGCAATGCAGAAATTTAAGGGAAGTAATATCAAAAGGATCACCTGCAGATGCAAACTGCACTGAAAAGTCTCTGGAAGGTAAACGGGACTGGAGGAGAGCAGGGAGAAATTACTGCTCTTGTCAAAAGCCCCTCTGACAGTTTATGTCTTTACTTACTGACAAAACATTTGGAAGAACATAGCAGGTATAGCTTGTGATTCCATTTTCTTTATGTAGAACTGTAATTGTCATGGGATACAGATTGGAAGACTCTGAAGTTCTTTCTCAGTGCAGCATCTTTCCTGAAGGACCTGCCTCTGGTGGACAAAATGTTTCTGCAATAACAGACTGAAGCCAGAAGTTTTGGGGTTCAAACTGTTGAATCCAGGTTGAGTCAGAGATGATCTTCAGCTCCTGCCTGTCTGTTTGGCAGGAATACTTACCTGCACCCTTTACTAAGGAAATTACAGAGCACTCTTTCAGAAGCATAATAAATGAGAACATTATGTCCTTAGAATACACTTACACTTTGATAAGTGATAGCTACCTTAAAGCCAAGTGGAGAACAATTATATAATTTCTGCTTGACAAGATGCGGTGGGGGTTTTTTGTATACAGTGCTGTCATACACAAACAGCCTTCATGTTTTACCCTCATTCATGTCTGATTTTGGGACAGACAGCTCATGTAGGGCTTTAGCTTTAGAGTCTTCTCCTTTTCTTCAGAAGATTAGAGATATGAGTATAAATCTGAAGATTTTGTTCTTTTTGAAGTTGATTACAAGCAATATAATTTACTAGTCTTTGAGGAGGAAAAAAGGAGGAAAAAAAAGAAGGAAAAAAAGAGGGACCAGTGATGAATGCATTTTGAGGAGAACTGAAGGGACACTGTGTAGGCCCGTATTGCATATGTGTCCCTGAATAAAATTGTAAGCATTCAAAGACTTTGTGACTCATGCAGTAGGACATGAAAGGGAAAACAAACCACCTCCAGAAAAATGGGATTTGATTCACTTTATCCTTTGTTTGTTATGTAGCCCACCAGCCAGACCTAGTAGGAACTTCACACCAAATGAAATATTACTGGAGCTATGGGATGCAAATCACAGAATCATAGAATCATAGAATGGTTTTGGTTGGAAGGGACCTTTTAAGATCATCTAGCCCAAACCCCCCTGCCATGGGCAGAGACATCTTGCACTAGATCAGGTTGCTCAAAGGCCCATCCAACCTGACCTTTAAAACTTCCAGGGATGGGACATCCACAACTTCTCTGGGCAACCTGTTCCGGTGTCTCACCACCCTCACCATAAAAAATTTCTTCCTTATGTCCAATCTAAACCTACCCTCTTTCAGTTTAAAATCATTGTCCCTTGTCCTGTCACTACAGGCCTTGGTAAAAAGTCTCTCTCCATCTTTCTTATAAGCTCCCTTTAAGTATTGAAGGTCTCCCCAGAACCTTCTCTTCTCCAGGCAGAACAACCCCAACTCTCAGCCTTTCTTTATAGGAGAGATGTTCCAGCCCTCTGATCATTTTCGTGGCCCTCCTCTGGACCCACTCTAACAGGTCCATGTCTGTCCTATACTGGAGACCCCATAGCTGGATGCACTACTCCAGGTACGTTCTAACGAGAGTGGAGAAGAGGCAAAGAATCACCTCTTTTGACCTGCTGGCCATGCTTCTTTTGATGCAGCCCAGGATACAGTCGGCTTTCTGGGCTGCAAGTGCTCATTGCCAGGTCATATAAAATTTTTTACCCACCAGTACTTTTCCCCAGGGCTGCTCTCAATCCGTTCATCCCCCAGTCTGTATTGATACTGGGGATTGCCCTGACTCAGGCGCAGGACCTTGGACTTAGCCTTGTTGAACTTCATGAGGTTTGCATGGGCCCACTCCTCAAGCCTGTCAAGGTCCCTCTGGATGGCATCCCTTCCTTCAAGTGAATCAACTGCACTACTCAGCTTGGTGTCATCTGCAAACTTACTGAGGGTCCACTCATTCCCACTGTCTATGTTGTTAATGAAGATATAAAATAGTGTTGGTTGCAGTATGGACCCCTGAGAGGCACTACTCATTACTGGACACTGAGCCATTGACTATAACTCTTTGGACGCAGCCATCCAGCTAATTCCTTATCCACCTAACAGTCCATCCATCAAACCCATATCTCTCCAATTTAGTGGCAAGAATATTATGAGGGACTGTAAATAATTCACTTCATCAGCATAGCTTCATTAGTTGGTGCCTTCTAGGAGGTTTAAAAAAAAAGAATCGTGGAAGTTAGGGGGCTCTATGATTTTTCTCAACCATGTAAACATGGACTTTACCATATAATATGGGTGGAACTTCCTTTATTGCAGGTGGAAGGGACAGAGGACTTTTCCTTCTCACTGAAATTCAGGACATTTCAGAGATTTTTATATTTATTTTTTTCTAAAAGCCATGGACTGGCAGTCTCCATGCAGTGGCTTAGGGTCCTAGGGATTTCTAAGAAATTACTTCAGATTTCATGCCACTGACTAAAAGAAGCTTCTAACTGGGCTTCTGTGATCCCCACCCTTCACAGCTGGATGGGGACATCAGCTATGCACTGGCTGGGACTTTATGTGACAGAAGACTTCTCAAAACACATCTCAGCACGGCCACTGGCCACTGTTTTCCTTAGGGCTTGTGTACTAGGGGCTCTTCTTTTTGCAAATCCATTTCTGAGGGGTAAAAGGACATCTCTTCTGAAGGCTGTAATACATGTTCAGTGTTTTTAAAGTGAATAACTTTCCATCCAGTAAAGAAATAAACATTTTTTTAATTAAAAAATAAATAAATCCTCTGGAAATTAAGTTACAAAGGGAAAGCTGCATATGTGAGCTGCTTGGAATTATAAAATTCTAGACAGTTCTTCCTGAAGGGTTCCTCAGTTTGAGTTCAGAGCAAGATCTGGTCTGTCTCTGATGTGGCTGCAAGGAAAGATTCCCAGATGTGGAAATGACTCAGAGGAAAAATCTCTAGAATGTCCAGAATCCTTTGCACTTTTGCAGTTCTTCTTTCACAGAAATGATCATATATGTTTATGGATCCTATAGAAATTTCTCTGAAGTGTTTATTTATCCAGGCAATCTTTTCCAATCCCATCCTGCCCTCCAAGTGGCAGAGGCAGAGCTGTGCTGCCTGTAGGTTGAAGAGTTGCCCAAGAGAAGGCACTGCAGTCAGTTTAAGTTTGATGACAAAATATACAATAAAAATTGAGGATGATCCTTGGCTAAATATAAATGAGTCTTCACAGCTGACACTAAGAGCCTGAGCCATGGGGTGACTTGCAGCTTTGCTAAGTTACATTATGTACTAAGTTGTGTTCGAGCATTTGGGTATTTCTTTGCTGATAGTGCCACTGTTGTTGCCACGTGTGGCATCAGTTTCTCATAACCCATGTGGATGGAGTCTGTGAGCCCCTCCACAGAGGTCAACTTGTCACAGTGCCAGCGCAAGATTTGCCAAAGAGGAATGGGGAACACTGAAACATTTGTGATGCCTCAGCAGGAAAATGATAGTCTGGTGCCAAGGGCCAGATCAGGGGGCTTTCTAACTCTAAATATAATTTCTTGAGTTGGGGGGTGAGGAAGAAGAGCTGAAAAAACTAGCTCAGTTTCTGTGTCCTGCTGCGTCTCTACTGGCTAGTAACAAGTGCTGGTGGAAGGTGGGAGGAGGGTGTCGTCCCACCACATTATGTTTCCTACATTAAAATTGGAGTTGTGTGTCTCAGCACAGTTTGGCTGCTGCAAAGAAAGGGAGTAGAAAGAATTGCTGTCATCAAAGAGTGTGCAGAAGATACCATTTCTGCTCCAAAGTGTTTTTAAAATCTAAAATCTCATCTTATAACTTAATATGCTGCAAAATTGCACCGTTTCATCACTGCTGAGATTTTTTTGTCTCTATTTTTCCTTCTCTGTCATTTTTGTTTTCTTATCATTCTCTCATTCTCATTCCAGTAGGCATGTACTGTATCACAGCAGTGCCTGAAGAGCTGTTTATACAGTGTGAGCAAAAACCTACTGCAAGGAATATGAAGCTTTAAAAGTAAATCGGAAAACAGAGAGGGGAAAAATAAAGTATTTTCTAGGTACTCAGATGAGGCAGAATACATGCCTGCAGTCACAGGACTTGGAGCTTCAGTAAAGTTTGAAGAATCACACTTCTTAGGCTTCCCGCAGTATGTGATGTTAGTTGTGAGGAGATCCTGTCCTGCTTGTTACTCCCTGCATGCTGTTTCCCAGAGGTCACCTCAGGGGGTTCCATCAAAAACAGAAGTGGGGGAGAGAATGAAGTGCTGTCTGCGAATCCTTCATTTGCACTACGAAAAACCTATCAAGAGAGCAATAAACATTGCATGGACCTGTTTCCTCCCTTCTCTTCCAGTAGCTGTGCCCGTGCCTCCACTAACCCCTCACAGGATTATGTATGAAAGGTGTCGTATTGTGAATTTTGTGTATAATGAAGGAACTCTAATGCTGGAAGCATAGACTTCTGGAGAAAGTGGTCTTTTTACTAGTTCTACTCTTTTTCCTTAAAACTCTCCATCTCCAATGTTTGTGATTTCAATGCGGTATGGATTTTCAGATACTGAATTTCCATGCTTCAAAGACTTGTTATAGTCTCCTTCTTTTTGCCTGCTCACTGCTAGGTTTTCCTCCTTCTGTATAAATAGAAATTTGTGAGCTGTGGGTTAGAATCCATCAGGGAAAGAAATACTCTGGAAATACAGTAGCTAACTGTACTTCTTGTGCATTTGAAGGACATTGTATCTTATGTGCCAGAGAAGAGGAACCAGTGAGTAAATAAAAAGGAAGAAACAAAGAAGTAAGACCTCCTGCACTCCAGACTACAACAAAGATAAAGTGAACCTAAGGTCTGTGGTGTGGCCTGAATACTTGCCAAAACAATCAGTCCCTTCTGTGGCTGCGTACTGGTATTACTGGCTTGCAGAATCCCCATTAATAAACGGTTTTGCATAGGAACCAATTACAAGGTACAGTTTTGAACAGATATCTATTGGAACATTCTTTTAAACAAAGTTTGTCAAAATGTACTATATTTAGACTTGTACTTTTCCACTGTCAAAACGTTACATCTCAAAACTCTGCAGAACACCCTTAGGGAGACACACATTTCTGTATTCTGTAAGGAGGCAAGAAAAGGTGTGTCTGGCATGAACAAATCTTGGTCAAATGCTTTACTTTAATTCTTCTAGTGCATGCTGGGTTTGTTCTGGAAACAATTAACAAGAAGAGAATGTTCCCCTTTCACTTTTCTCTTGATTAACCCTCTTCAGCCCAGGGTACTAGCCAGTTTATTAACATTTGGAAATAAGATTTTGTAGTGGAATAAGAGAAGCAAAGTGCAGGACTTTCAGTAGCACCACAGCGGTTCTGCAGTAAAATCTCATGGATCCCCACTCAGTGCTTTCCAAACATCTCACTCTGTGCTCTTCAAACAACCACCCTCTTGACCCCAAAACAAAGCTGAGTTAAGAGTGTGACCTAAGAAGGTAGAAGAAATTGGCCCAGAGCATCTTTTTCATTCCTGACCATGGCCATTCACTAGATTCATGTGCCTTGGAGTTAAGCCATTACACCAGTGCCATCTCTGATCAAGTACTCCTGCACTGGAGGAATGTACCAGCGTGAGACTGCCCTTTGGAGAAGTTGCAAGGATATGATTTGTAAAGCTAATGCCAGAGTGTGTACCTTCTTAGAGGTCAGCAATGCAAGATTTGTTCCTGTACATATAAGGATTTAAATCACAGTATGTGAATCATGATACTGTGTCCTTTCTTTGGAAAATCATGTGTCGAGGTTTAACCCCAGCCAGCAACTAAGCACCACGCAGCCGCTCACTCACTTCCCCCCCCACCCAATGGGCTGGGGGAGAGAATTGGAAGTAAAAAAGTAAAACTCGTGGGTTGAGATAAGAACAGTTTAATAGGACAGAAAGGAAGACAATAATAATGATAATAACAATAATAAAATGACAATAATAATAATAAAAAGATTGGAATATA
The DNA here is from genome assembly GCF_000737465.1 of Haliaeetus leucocephalus. Taxonomy (NCBI): domain Eukaryota; kingdom Metazoa; phylum Chordata; class Aves; order Accipitriformes; family Accipitridae; genus Haliaeetus; species Haliaeetus leucocephalus. The sequence continues at coordinate 15,080,029 of NW_010972991.1, read as the reverse complement.
CAAAACAAGTGATGCACAATGCAACTGCTCACCACTTGCCAACCAATGCCCAGTTAGTTCCCGAGGAGCCATCCCTCTCAGCCCCACTCCCCCCAGTTTATATACTGGGCATGACATCACATGGTATGGAATACCCCTTTGGCCAGTTTGGGTCAGCTGCCCTGGCTGTGTCCCCTCCCAACTTCTTGTGCCCCTCCAGCCTTCTTGCTGACTGGGCATGAGAAGCTGATAAATCCTTGACTTTTAGTCTAAACACTACTTAGCAACAACTCAAAGCATCAGTGTGTTATCAACATTCGTCTCATACTAATCCAAAACATAGCACTATACCACCTACTAGGAAGAAAATTAACTCTATCCTAGCCAAAACCAGGACATTGTGTCATGATACTGTGTCCTTTCTTCAGAAAATCATATCAGATGCGATAAATAACTGCTTCCTTCACTTGTAAATTTTGTCCTGCAGAACAATAGCCATGAGTTGTAATGGAAAATACGACCTTAAATGTTCATGCTCTTTGTCAAACCTTTTTAACAATAAAAAAAAAAGGCCACAGAACTCTGTTTCGTGTAAGCAGAACAGTTCTTAGCTTTCCCCCCCCCAATATCCCCATTGAACCATCCAGTATACAGTCCTTCATATTAAAAGGGATCAGGTAAGGCCAAGTGTGTAAGAAAAGCAGCCTTTAAAGATGCTATTTGATACTAAGTTAATACACACTTTGTTAAGTGTCTCCTCAACACAGCTTCAGGTACTTTTATGTGTATCTACATCATCAGCTGTATAAAACTATTACTATTAGCTCAGACAGTGCTTATGTGGGAAAAGAGACTGTTCTCATCAACATGGATATCAAAGAGAAGGGAGGGAAAAAAATGAAGCATTTAGCACTGTAACTCTGAAAAACAGCTGTACTTTGTTCACGGCAGGTAACAACGTCTCCTTGAGAAAACTGGGTGGGTCAGGCAGTTTATTACTGCTTTCTAATAAAGCTGTTTTAATTTACAGCCATATTTTGAAAGGGAAAATTTGTTCTTTTGGGATTGTTTGTACAGTTACTTTTTAATATTTTGTTCAGTGGTTATGTAAAGAACAAAATTTCCAAGTAGGCAGTCTGCAATTTGCTTATTGTCATACATGAAAACACTTTGCCACTTACAGTTTTCTGCTGATTCCTTGCTGTGATAGCTCGATCAGTTATTACAGAAATCACATGTGCTCTGCCCTGCACTAAAGAGCTCAGTCTCAACTTGTGTAGGGCGCTCTTTTTGCTGAGTGCACCATATTTTCATTACAGAACCAGCCCACTGAACATATGAAAAATTAATTTAGAGAAGTAAAATGGCATTAGTTAAAATATTTCATGTTTTATATAAGTGAAACCATGAAAGAGGGAAGAAGATGACTTCTGAGGAATGTAAATTACTAAAGTGCAACTGCTAACTAATGGATGGAGAATTTATTGCACTTACTGATACCTGTTTGCTGAAATTCGCTTCTTTTTTTCCCCTCATAAAAACATTATTACTACCTATAACAGGGAGCAAATGTAAAGAGCGGTATCTCAGGTAGGTTTGGGTGTGGTTGAGTGTCTATCAGTATGAAAGAAAGGAGGAAGAGCATCACCTGAAAATGGTTTGGAGATCAACCCCATGGATCTATTTGCACTTAATCTTAGACTAATATTTGGATTTTCTTCTTGAAGCATGAGTTCTGGAAAACAAAAAGCAAAGACCTTACAAACAAAGCACTTTCAAACACTGGAGATCAGTCTGAAGGTCCTGATATTAAAGAAATCCAACTCTCTACGTTATATATGTAGATGGCAATAAAATAATTTTTTATGGAGTGCCTTTTGACTCACAGCGGGGCTGACTGGCCAGCATGGTTACACTTTCATTGCCTCAGAACTTCTGCAAGATGCTGTTGGACACTAAGTCTAAAAAAGTGTTGGCAGAGCAGTTAATTTAAAGGGGCATGACAGAGAATGTAGTGGTACTAACATCTGCTTACATGAACATTTTTGTTAAGAAAAGGGAAAAATGAATTTTGAGAAAGGAAAGGACAATATTGCTTTGCAATAAAACAACCCATAGCTGCTCTGCTTTTTAATATTTATAAGAATTTTTACCCTCAAATAATGCAAAATGCCTTTGTAAAATGCAAGAGGCATGGCAGACCACAGAATTGAGCAACATTTTCCTATCTGCAATATGCCATGGCAGTCTGCCCTCTAAGGTCTAATTACCTCTTTCAAAAGACTTGTGTGATTGTGCAAGCTGCATACAATTTCTGTTCCTAATTCTTTTTCTTTAGGGTAATAATGCTGATACTTGAAGAAATATCTTGCTATCCAAACAAGTGGAAAAGCATTTAAACAGTCAAAACACTGCTGTAGATACCAAACATGTATAATAAATTATGTTTCCCAGCACAGAACATCGTCTAGACTAACCACCCAGTGCTGGTTTGTTGACTGAGACACCATTGTCCTGAGTCAGACCAGTTTACAAAATGGAAAGACAGCTTCCACATCCAGACCATTTTGGTCATAGCGTGTCATGGGCAGCACTTAGTTATGGTGAATGCAGATCATTACATTGCTCCTGAAATCCCTATTTATATCACCGCTAGAGGCTTACTCCCCTCTGCTATTTCATTCAGTAAAAATCTTTTCTATGCATCTGCCAAACCACTCATCCAGGGCCCTGCAGCACTTGCAAGCTTGTTTTGCAGGCTTACGTGCAGTCCATGTAGGAGGGGTGGAGAATGTTTATGGTACCAGCAAGTCCTTGTGTCATCCAGTCTGAATAACCTTGGAAAGTGAATGCTATAGCTTATGCTCCCTGATGTCATCACGCCTATTAAAAGTAATATTGTACATTAAGTCTGTTGAGAAATAATGAATTGTAATGTGCTGTCTACAAGTTCTAACTGACCTCAACATTTTTGATCTTATAAGTAAACATTGCATGCATAAAATTCATATAAAGCACACTTTATAAAATGAGACTTTTTGCTATCTTGTTTTCTACCTGCTGGCTTCAAAATGTAAAGGCAAAACACTAGTCTTCACACAAATTAAGGAAAGGCCAATAGTATTTGGTGTAAAACTTACTATACATCTCATTTGAAAGAATACTGGTTTTCTGTGACTTAAAAAACAAAATACATCTGATACTAGAAGAATAATAGCTTGAAATAAAATAGTTAATGCCAGAAGTGTTGTTGAGTTTGATGTCCTTATGCAGAGAATGCTGAATAAAGATTACATAGTAAAAAGCCTGGAAACTTTATGGTACGGAGGCTAAAAGAATTTTTTAGAGGAGCATACCTTAATTTAAGAACTGCTCATTACATATAAATTGAAAATGTGCATCATATGAAAACAAGTGGTGCAGTTACATTAAATAAAATTATAGATACATTTATTAAGGCTTCTGACAGTTGAATTTCATAAAAATAGAACAAATACAATTCCTTAAAAAATACAAAGTCAAACAGTCAAATAAGGAATTATATACAAAACAGAATAATCATGTAGAATATTCTTAATCCAGAGGACTTGGGAAGCATGGAGGATACTATGAACTTAAAATATTTGTGGGTGAGTGGATGTTATGCATCTACTAAATCGCAGCCGCGATGTGTGTATTCATTTTTGAAGCAAAATCATTTCATCAGAAAGGATTTTGGCATCAGGAAGCCAGGATGACTTCAGTTTGCAGGAATCTGTTTAGATTATGCATTGTTTGGGCCACTGGTTTGTTTTATATCTGTGTATTATAAAGAGGTGACTACAATCTCAGTGCCAAACAAATCCAAATTCTCTGCCTCCCTAGAAGTGTTGAAAACAGAAATCAGAATAATGATGGTATTTATTAGAATACTTTATGCATTCTGATAATTCAATATCTGATTCCTGTGGCCTCCTGTAGGACCTGCAAGGGCTAGTTCTGAGCTGTCACTCTAGTTGCACTAGGCAGCTGAGCTATCAGAAAGATGCTTTAAAAAAAATGGCCAGCACTTTCCATGTTATCCCATACTGTTCCATCAGCAACAAGCATGTTGAGAGAAAATATAGTAGCAGTAAGAGAGGCAAGGTAAAATGTAACCTTCTGCTAGTTGATGCAGCTGGTAGTCGAACCAAACCCATAGAAAGTAAACCATAGTTCCTAGGCAATTTCTCAGTGCTGAGCAATCAGAACACCTGAGTGTTGGAACCTTAAGTCACAAGTGATCATAGCTGTTTGGCACAGTCCTCAGATTTCTCTCAGTTTGGGCACAGAACACAATTTTTGGGGAAATGCTCATAGTCTCTGTGTTTGGCCAAACAAAGCAAAGTTAATAGCTCCTAGTGCTCTGTGCTGTGCATCAACAATAAGAGTATCTTCCCTCTGACTGTGTTTTAAAATTATTTTAGCTCAGTCACGTACATTTTGCAAGTAGGAATTTTGTAGTTTATTAGAGGACTGACTGACACAGTTGTAAGACTTTGGCAAGCAAACCTTGGGTATTGCTGCTGCTGTTTTTTGGTAAAGTATCATATTCTGTAAGTCATACATGAGTAGACCATTATACTTGATAATAGACTGTTTCCAGGTTCCTTTTTAACAAAGATGAAATATTCATACAGGGTTCCAGGCTTTTCTAGTAACACTCTCTTCTGTAGGCCACTTAAGCTCTCAATTGTAACAGTTCTGTTCTTGACAGTAACTTTGCATGAGAGTAAAATATTATTTTGGATTACAGAAAATTTAAAATATGATCTCTCTTCCTAAAATCCCTGAATTCTGAAGATTCACTTTAATTTCTGAAGACCAAAGAATCACTTATCTTATGTCTGCACGTGGAGGAACAGTGCTGTGAAACTCCTGTGCCAACTATTTTTATTACAACATGTGAAGCAGCATCTGCAGAGTCAGGGCGTGGGCAGGCTCCTCTCCCTGCCTGCCAGCAAGCTTGGCAGTGCAGCTGTGCCAGCACGGAGGGATATTTGTTGCGCTAAATCTAAAGCTGCTGTAGGATATGTTCTCTGCCCTTTCAGAGTCACAGTTTGCTTCTCAGGCCAGTCTACAGCCACTATAATATACCCAGGATGTTTGGCAAAATCTGATGGTTGTCCTTCAGTTCTTTCTTTATTCCACATTTGCTTTCCTTCGTAGAGCACAACTTCAGAGCCCTTAATGCTTAGACATTTGAGAATTTCCTGACAGTCTGCTTGGATTCTTTTCCATACAGGTTCCTGACTTTGCTACTCCATACACTTTATGTTTATAACTCCTCTTTAAACGAAGTTATTGACACCGCCAGTTCGCGAGATTTCCAGTTTTCTGGGTAAGGCAACTGAGATGGAGAAGCCACACCAACTTCTGTTCACTTCAGGAGATTAAAACAGGGAGAAAAATGAAGGCAAAGTAATAGCTTTTCTCCCTTTGTGCTTCAAGATCTGTAGCAACTGAGGTGTCTTGTATCTCTCTGAGCCCCCAAACCTGTTCTTCTGAGCTCCCTCAGTCTGTAGAGGTCACCCCCTTCACACTGCAAATGACCCAAGGAAAGAACTTGTGGAGGACTTCTCCTGGTTGCAGAGCAAGGGGACCGGGGCAGTGTCATGGCAAGTCCTAACATCAGAATGGCTGGCCAGGATGAGGAAAAGGTAATGTTTTGCTCACGTCCAGCTTAGTGTCCTATTTCCCACACTGGCCAGCAGCAGGTGATAATTAGGGAAAGAATACAGAAGAGGCCAAGTATGGAAAGACGCTTTGCTGGTATTTCCTTTGAGCTTTAGGCAGTCTGTGGCATAGAGACTTGCAGAAACCAGAGTTTGTATCTGCATTCTTGTGCTTAATGGATCTTGGTGGACTTTCTATGAATTTTTCTAATTTCTTTCTGAACCATTCATAGTTTTGGTACACGCAACGTCCTGTAGTAATGAATTCTGTGATTCAGTTATGTTGTGTAACAAAATGTTTCCTTTTCTTTAAATCTTAGTAATTTCATTAGGTGCCCCTAATTCACTTATCATGAGAAACAGTGAATAATTTTTCTCTGATTTGTTTTCTACTTACTTACATTGTATTTTTTTATCTGCTTTTCTAGAGAGAAGCAGCTTGACAGCTTTGTTACTCTTCTCAGTACGTTTTCTGGGTATGTTGCATGGGTTTTTTGAGATGGGGTGACCAACAGTACAAACTATATTCATGAGAAGAAATTAAAAAGTAGTGTAACTATATTTTTCTAATAATTCATCTTTATTTTGCCTTTCAGATGTCTGTTGACTGACATTTTCATATATCTCTTTACTGGATGGTAATAGCTCATTTAAAGCTTATCACTGTGTATGTATAAACATAGTTACAGTCGGAGGAAAACTTGTCTTTACTCTGCATTTATCAACAGTGAATTTCAACTGCCATTTTGTTTATGATCTGTATTATGAAATAATTTTCAACATTTTTCAGTAGATTTGACTTTCCCATGTAATTTTGTATCATCAGCAAACTCCATTGCCTTCTCGTTCTCTCCTCTTAGCCTAATAATCCAGTAAGTTGAAAAGCATGGATCTCTGTTGGGCTGCACTGATAATCTTTCTTCCGCTGTTGTGAAATCTGACCTCTTGCTTACTGTACTTTAAAGCATATTAAATGATAAGCCCTCTTATCCTACAATAGCTTCATTTCCTTGGTGAGGGACTTTGTAAAAAGCTTTCTGAAAATATAAGTACACTGCTATCAACTGATTATTCTTATCCACATGCTTACTGACTCCTTCAAAGAAAAAGTATAGATTTACAAACCAAGACTTAAAAATTTTGTTGATACTTTGCTATTTTACTTATCCAAGTGTCTTCTAATTCTATTATTACAATCTAATTTCTTCATGAAAACTTGAGTAACACCAGAGGTCCTTTACTACCACAAAGTTCATCAAAGCTTTCTGTGCAAAAAAAGGAAAGTTACTGGGGATCTAAAACAAGTCTAAAATATTAAAGGTTTTTTTCAGAATTGCTTTCAGGCTCCTAATAAAGATGATATTTAATTGCAGCAATTAAGAATCTGTCAGCACTACTGAACTTCAAAATGAAGAGCTGTAATTTTGGTGCTTGAAGAGACAGATGAGAAAGACCACAACAGCATATTTAATACTCTATATTTTAGAAGAACTGAGTCTTTATAATCAACCAGTATTATGGTGAATTACTAATAAAATCAAGCAATTACATTTTATACAGAGTGAGATTTACTTATATGGCCCTGGTTTCCTGCAACAGCATCAACATCTCATGACTCAACACTACTACCTTATTTCTGCACCAATGCATCATGCATCCAGCCCAGCTGATTAGCTGGAATAATCATTCAGACTTCTGGAACAAAAATGAGACAGTTGCACTACACTAACTGCAGTTAGGGTACTGTGCTACTAGAAAGCATGCCTTTCTTCAGTAACCTTGAGCTATGAGCCATACCCAAGGCAGGACTTCAACATCAGATTAGCAGGAACTCAAGAGGCAAGTTCCATCATTACTCAAGTATCTGAATTTTTCCTTTTGTATTTAATAAGAAAAGACATCAAGGCTAGACAATAGTTTTTTATCCCTTCTATTCTCAGCATCACCTTTCCATTCACTGAAGTTTGTTGACCTTAGTAAGGTTCATGGCTAAACTAATATACTCTATATATTTCCAACCTGGAACTAGTATAATTCATTAACATTAGGACCTATAGTTGGGAGAAATAAGCTTTTGACTTCTGCAAAACACAGCAACCTGTTTCCTCAATGAGAAGCATGTCACTAGTGCTTCACACTTAACCACTGTCCGCCAAATCACTTACCAATCCCGAGTATTGATCCTGAGGCGCTGGAGTAAGAAACCTTGACAGACAATCATTAATTACCTTTCAAAAGAATTGTGTTTCTTTGGGATTTTGTACACAATATATGTACACAATATTTCACCCTCAGATGAAATATGAGGAAGACAGTGAGATTTGCCATTAGCCATTCTAAATGAAGCCTACAGAAGAGCCCATCTAAACAAATAGAAGGAAATTAATCAGAGGCAAATAGGATCTGTAAAGCTGTGTATGTGCATAGGTTCTCAATGGTGTATACAGCATTGCAGCTAAATGCAGCTGAACGCAAGAGACACAACATACTGCAAATCATTTCTGGGGAAAACTGTGACAGTAATCAAAGACAAGATATCAAAACGTGAGAGAGAGGTGAGAGTTAAGCTGCTAAATCTTAGGGGGAAAACTAATGTGTATAAGATACAGTTTCTTAATTCAGAGATAATACAATAATGGACAGCCTTCAAATTATAGCTAGCTAGAAGCAATGTATTTGATTTTTGAGGATAAACTGTAGTAATTATCCCCACAAGGACAGCATGAGTAACCATCCACAGGTTTTCTACATGATAGTATGGGAGCAAATGAATCAGGCATATGCTTGTGATGTGATGCCAGTGGGGGAGGGAAGGAGAGAGAGACCAGATGTTCCTTAAGAAGCAAGATTTAATAAGAAAGAAAAAGCAGAACTTCCTCCTAATAAGATCAACATACTCCTTCTTGGTTTTCATTCAAAAGAAAATTTCAGGAATGTCCTGCACAAATTTAGATGGCTCAGGAAAAGGTATGTACAAAAGGCTTTCATACACTTACTTTATTTAAGGAAAACAACCACAAAAACAGGTAGCAAAGAATGGAACAGAATTCACTCTTTTATAACTAATCCTTAATCCTCGAATGCACTGCCTAAGCAGGAGCAAGTAAAATAGAAAATCAGCAATTCTTATTAAAAGAATAAAATTGCAACAGAAGGATCAGCTGTTGCCATTAGCCTTATTCTGGCTCCTGATAAATTCTGATGATATTTTGGACCCATTTATCTAAAAAATACCGCTCTACTTCAGATGGCATTCCTACTTAGAACTAGCATTATGTGGCTGCTCATCAGTTGTCCTTAATTCTGCTTCTTTCAGGTGTCTGAGAAGAATCATTTTGTTCAGATCCATTACAAGGATCCTTGTGTCTTAGATATCTTCATGTCTAAGGGTTGCAACTAAAACTCATAACCTATAACTAAAAGCCATGATGTTTTCTGAATTGGAAATGGATCTGGTGCCAACTGAATGTAATGGGAGCATGTGACAAGCAGTTGATTATATCTTCAAACAGACAGAACCTGTTCATTATATAGAGTCATTTCAGTGATTATTAATGCGAGCTTTTCCCCCCAAGGCAGGACTATGGTTTTCTGAAGTATGAGGATCTTGCTATAAATGTTAGGAATACAGCTGGTCATGAGGTGGCAAGATACTGATCACAAAGCAGACATTTTTTGTGTTAATGATCTGAATCAATGCTTTGATTTGAAATCTCAGTTCCATTATGATTGCTTAGTCTTCAGAAGTGGTGTACAACAGAACTGAACCTTAACAACTCCATGCTACCAGAGAGACATTCTGTTTTGTTATGAACCAATCTGGCAATGTAAAAAGGTCTGTTGTGAATTGGAATCTGGTTCTTTTGTTTCTGAGCAAGTATCAGCAACCTCCTTACATGGATACAGCACATTAACAATATGATAAGCATTTATGAGTGTTAATGAAAGAATAGTTACAGTTATGCTGAAAAAAAGAAAAAGGATTAAGTCAAGACTGTTTGCCTAAGATTCAAATACCTGATGAATAATCAATTTTCTGATCACCTTTTGTAAGCAATTATTTATCATTTGCATAATTTAGACCTCTGTGGAGGATAGGATTAGCTAGTAAATACTACAGAGTCATCAATTATACTGTCAGTGTTTTGAACACTCAGTTTCAAAACACATGATGAAAGAACAAAATGTCAATGAGATGATGACATGAAGACAGGGAGACATCTGTGTCTACTGAAAAGTAACTTTGTTCAGCTAGTGTTATACCCAGTGAGCATCCTTAAACTGCACGGGAGTCTGTATATGCATGCACATGCATGCATATCCCTCAGGGTCCAAATTAATTTTCATAAAATTCCCTGAACAGAACACAATGTTCTGTTTATAATAAGCCACTATTGACCAAATAAGTATGAACTGAAGACCTGGAGGTCATTTCATATTTATTTGATAAGGTAGTCTATATATAGAGCTGTGTAATTGCCGTTGAAACTAAAGTTCTGCCGTAAACATGGAAAAATCCCAGTATGATATGCATCTGTCCTCAAGGCCATATTTGAAAACTTCCATACTGATATCTTTGATATTCTAGCAAATGCTGACATGATGTGTTATTGTTGAATGGACCATTCTGACATCTAAGCATAAATATTATACTTTGGGAAAATAAGAAAAATACAGATTTAGTTTTAGAATATACAGTTTTGTAATGCTAATTCTGTCACTGCTTTTGGAAAAAAAATAGCATAAATGAGGGTTGGATAGTGACTACAGGATATAATTTTTCAGGGAAGATAGATAACTGCAGGCAACAAAAGTTGTTACTTACCTGAATCTCTGAAAATTCAGACCATAAGCAGCTGAAATTTGGTGCTTCCAAAAGTGTAAAAAAATTCTGGCATGCTTTTGAAATCTGATCAAATTATTTTGCAGGATGACGTTTAGTGTATTTATGGCGTAAAATACACTAACTCACTTTACACTCACTTCTATTGAGTTTCATATGCTTAGTATGCATTTTTGTAACTACACTATGTATGCCAGTACAGGACACTTGTGAATCAATTAACTTTTTTTCTCTGGTTCAGTAACGTCTTGGATTTAATTGTATGTTTAATTTGTATGGTGTTTCTATCTTTATTATCTAATTTAAACTATGGTATGAAGCTTTTTGAAATCTGGCTAGAAAAGCAAAAATTGCTTTCTCCTTAAAGGTGAAAAGGACTTGTTGGGCTGTCCCAAGTGTAAATAGTCTGACTTGGGTTAGGTTAGATACCAACACAACAAACAAAACCATAACATTTATGTAACTACAACCTATATCAGAAGAGACAAAGCACAAACAGGTCAGATGTTGCAGTGGCATCTGACAGGAATGACTTGTCCTCTTGAAACTTTTTAGATTTGGTAAGACAAAAACTAAACATGGTGAATGTTACAGTACTTAAATATTATGAAATTAAACCTAAGGAGCAGTGCTTTGGACTGCATGTTTTGATGCTTAAATGCATTGTAGCGGGAAGCTGAGGTGCCCAAGGTCCAAATGTTCTCCTCAGCCTGGAAAAACCTAATGTCTAGTTGTGGTACCTTTATTTTATACAGCTTCTACAAAAGGAAAGGAAAGATTTATTGAGCCAGATTTGAAATACTAATAAAGTAGGAGTTTGATTCAGTTTTCTACTGAGCAACTCCCCTAAAAGAGATGCTGTAATGGTTTCCTGTCTTTTTTGGTGTTATTTCAGGGATAATAAACAAAACATAACCTATACTTAAAGTATCCCAGTCCAGAACCAAGGACTGCCAAATTCCCTTGTTGCCCATGTTTATTCTGCCTTGTTCCTTCAATGTGACATTTTCTGCTGAATAGTGAACAGCATCAGTGATCAAGGTGGAGGCTGGCACCCATTTCATTCTAATCTTACAGGGAGCTGGTTAGTAAAAACAGAATTAGATCTCTTCCTACTGAAGTCTGAAATTCCAGGTTTACCATTTCTGAGGCTAATATGCAGATGATAGCTTCCTTCTTGCTGAGTGTCTAATCTGAAAAGAGGATGTGGTATTGTGAAACCTGTATGAACAGACACACCTAACCCACAGTTCTCTGTAAAGAACCTGTTTTAAACATGCCCATTTAGTTAGTGTCACCTACTGGTTATCTCTTTTAAACTTCTCCCAAATTTATAGTGACACCAAATTGCCCTTTGGAACTATCTGGACCTTCTTAATCACAAAAATAGACTTGTGCAACTGTTTTTACTTCTGGAACTGTGTACTTCCATACTTCATCATTGAAATTAGTGGGTTCATAAGGAAATATGCCTGAGAATGTGGGAGTTCTGCATGCCTCAGTCCTAGCCCCTCCTTCAGGGACTGCATGTGCATTTTGCATTGTATTTAATTTTTACTGAAACAGCATTGGAAACAGACTGCAGTCTGGTTTTCTGTGTCTTAAGAGTTTAGCTTTTTCACTAGGAAAAAAAAACCAATTCCTGAATTATTTCACATTACTAAAAATAGGTTTCATTAAAAATTAAGAGAGAGGTTAGGCTTTTATGCATGTTCTAATTCAAATCCCTATTTTAGCCACTCATTATAGGTTTTGCAACCACATAAATGGTAAGGTCTTGACCAGACATGATAATTTAGAATACTTAACAAAGGCATCCAGCATCCTCATAGCATCAGATGAGAGTCGGTGCCTCCAGAATAAGTAAGGAAGCTTAAATGAGGCATTTGGTTCAAACTGTCAAAATTACATACTTGCATATAGGTTGCTTATATGCAAATGAACACGGACTGATTGCCAAATGACTGACATCAAGATTTTCACCTTGGAAAGCATGTACAAACCTCGTTTCTCACAAAATAAAATAGGGGTTTTGTGTTAGTGCCTAGTGCACTTTTGCCTTGGTAGCACTAGAAATTTGGCAAGATGAATTGCAAGAGGCCCATATCCTGTACACCACGCATGTGAACTGGCCAAGACCTAAGGAAGCTTGCACAGCATCTGCTGGCATTTTGCCTGGATTAGTTTTTTGCATTTTTTTCACAAGCAATGAATCTGTCCCAGAAGAAATGATAGGTCACTACCACTTGCTGTGTTTTTATCTTTTTTTTCTCCTTTGCAATACTTTTATATATAATTCTATGTTCAGACCTTGGAAATACTCTTTCCTCATTGTGTCCTTTTCTCTTTGACCAAAACTGATCCCAGATCTGTCTTCCCTACACCACCAGTTCTTTTAGGATGCAGCTCAAGCAGCTCTCTGCCTGCTCTAGTTTGGGACTTTGGGATCTAGCTACAAGACCAGGTTGTGCCTTTATTTACAGCACCAGATTAGCATAATGTGTGATTAAGCGTTGCATCATAAATGCAGACATATTCTGTCAGGCATTTCTTTAGCTGCTGAAGGTGTTTTTGTGTGTAATACCGACATGAAGGCATCTCCACTTGTGCCACAGTTTCACTATCACTTTGAACTAACATACAGTAACACTGAAAACAGAGAGGCTGGCCTGCAGCTTCCCCCCTCCCTTTCCTTTCGTCCAGCCACTTCCACTCTTCTGTTGCTTTGCAACTTGTGTTTCCACAGGTGCTTACACACAACTCAACCAGGTCTGGAGATCTAACTGGGGGTAATATTAGCCCCTCAAAAAAATAAGTATGTTTAGTTAGTTTTGACTAAACTAAAAGATACTTTTAAATGGATCAGCTTTACTGCACAGTTCGTTCACCTGCCAAATGAATGCTCGTGCTCACGCTGGTAGCACCGGAACAGGCACAAGCAATTAAGAGCAGGTAGGACCAGCTCCTTCTTTTGGAGGGGCAGTTTTAAGTGATTGGCTTACAGAGATACGCTTTCTGTGCTGATACTACAGGCCAGAAAATAAACCCAGGATTGATCCTTGTTGCACATTCAGAGATCAAATACAAAGTTATTACCTGCCCTCAGCAAAATCCTGGTTGTTTCTAGACATTAAGGACATAAAAGCAGTATGATCAAGTTTCTGTAAAGGTGTTCAAGATCAATAGAAGTGTAAAAAATTATTATAAATATTGTAGAACATATTTATATTTAGTTTAGTTTTACGGCAAAAGGGACACACACTGCTTATGTATGTAGTGTTTACGTTGCTCCTACCAATTAAAAAGTTGAGGAACGCTGCAAAGCTTTTCAGATGGAAATGTGGGCTATAATCTTAAGTCCCAATATATTACATTTTATAAATGACACAGGATTAAGCCTGGTCAGTTTTCAGACTGGAGATCTTTTGTCAAAAATCTTGCTGTCATAGGTGTGGCACAACTAAGTAGAAACAGCATCTTAAAGCTCATAATAATATTGCTGGATGTTTGTGTTGAAGATGCCTACTGAATTAGTATAACTCTGATTATATTCTTCACAATGTAATAATAATGCAATAATAATGCTTTTATTACCTCAGTGTCTTGAAATTTTATCAGTAGTCAACGTCACATATCTTAAAAAGTAGTATTACCTTTTATGAGCACAGATACCTAAATCTTGTTTTTATAGTTAAGACAGTTCAGTTGAAGAATTTGTTCTTCCTAAGTAAAAACATTGCTAAATGGATGCTTTTGAGTGCGGGCAAGGATTTTCAATACTATGAAAATTGCATTGCAGTAATAGGTGATCATTTTATACTTCAGTTAGACTATGACCTCACCTGGAGTACTGCGTTCAGCTCTGGGGCCCCCAGCATTAGAAAGACATGGACCTGTTGGAGTGAGTCCAGAGGAGGGCCATGAAGATGGTCAGAGAGCTGGAGAACCTCTCCTATTGGAGACAGGCTGAGAGAGTTGGGGTTGTTCAGCCTGGAGAAGGCTCCGGGGAGACCTTATAGCAGCCTTCCAGTACCTAAAGGGGGCCTACAGGGAAGATGGGGAGGGACTCTTTATCAGGGAGTATAGTGATAGGACAAGGGGTAATGACTTTAAACTGAAAGAGGGTAGATTTTTGATTAGATATAAGGAAGAAGTTCTTCCATTGTGAGGGTGGTGAGGCACTGGAACAGGTTGCCCAGAGAGGTTGTGGATGCCCCATCCTCGGAAGTGTTGGCCAGGAAGGAAGGCCAGGCCCCCAGGCCATGAGGCTTTGAGCATCCTGGTCTAGTGGAAGGTGTCCCTGCCCATGGCAGGGGGGTTGGAACTAGATGGTCTTTAAGGTCCCTTCCAATCCAAACCATTCTATGATTCTATGATTTGTGAACAAAGCAGATGAAAGCTGCTAAAATACAAATTCATAGTTATCAAAACATTTACCTTTATCAAAATGTTGGCTGAATCTGAATCTGCAGCCTCTATCACTGCAGTATAATGATAAATGCTGTATAATATGGGCTTCGAAGAGAAAAAAAAAGAACTGTTTCAAACAACAAAGGAAATACATGCAATAAGTACAGTAACAGAGGTGCATATGTGGCTAGAGTACTGGTGGACAAGCCAGCTCAAAGTTTCAAAAGTGCTGAGCACCACAGTTGTAAACTCATGCCTGGTGCAAAGACATAGGTAAATTTGCCTAAAATGGAATCAACAGGGCAAAAGAGCAACCATAACTTCTTCACAGCAGAAACACTGTAATGAGATGAAAACTAATTACAGTGTTTAGGGCAAGACAGATCTGGTAGGCAGAATAGTTTACATACTAAACATCTAGTGGTACTTAGACCATGCAGTGACTCTGCAGTTCCTGATTTATTCATTAGTCCTGGAACAGACAGATTACACATACATTTCTACTGGCAGGTTTTGGGGGGAGGGAGGGAGAGCTAATTCTGCTGAAAATTTCTAGTTCTGTTTCAGTGAAAAGGTTTTATTTGAAAAAAGTCTTGAACATCATTAGCTCCTGAGCAGGAACTGATTTAAGTAGTAGAAAGGTTGATTTGAGAGTACTGTTTACATCAAGTAACCCTCAGAAATCAGCACTCCAAAATGCTGACGTTAAACTCTGATTTAATTGAGCAGCTGCTACAAGTGAATAGGAGTTGAGATGGCTCAGCACTTTGTTCCTCTGTTCTGCATGTACACAATAGATTTGGCTCAACAAGAGCATTTTTTATTAAACAATGCTTTCATTTGCAGCAAGATGCAAAGGATATAATTGCATCATACTCTGATTAGAATATAAGGACATTACCTTAGAGTTCTGCGTTCTTAACGTCTATGGCACAGGTAGTAAGTATAATGATATGGCTGTTCTTCCAGCCTCAATACGTGCAGAACGCACATCGTAAGGCACATCTTAATCATGAGATTCAATACCTTAGATGTTTCTTTCTCTACTAAAATGCTGGATCATGTTCTAACTGGTTTTATTTCTTCAAACCTTAAAAGTTCCAAGAATTCCGAGGACAAAGAATGTGAGCGTACAAATGAACACCAGAAGCCAATCGTCTTTTTCAAAGAGAAAGAAACATTTGGATACCTAGTAAGTTCTGCTGGAAGACTGAAGGGACGTTGCGAGTTCAAAGGCTGAGTCAGTTATCAAAGTTGGCTAACGCACAGAGGAGGACGGGGTGACTTGGCTGGGCCAGCACAACAAGGACAGTGGCATCCCAGATGGCAGGCCAGTCTGAGAGTGTGAGGGATCAGAAGCGGAACAGCAAAACCACACAGCTGGTCTTGTTTTACAGTTGCAGTGGTAAAACATCTTAATATCCACAAATGTGAGAAGATTTAGTAAGAAATTGCCTTGATTCGTGGTTTTCATGCTGCTTAGTAAGGGGAAGCAGAGACCCGAAGCTAGAACTTAACAGAAAGCCTTGCAGCACGTCCCCGTAAAGCGACGAGCTTTCACAAAACGCAACTAAAACCCCAAACCGCGGAGAAGTTCGTAAAGGCGTACAGGTGGCCATGGGTCTGCCCGAGACTAAAGGGGAGCCGTGTGCCAAGCGCCCAGGTTACAGAGGCAGTAAGGAGACCCGGGCGTCCACCGCTCCCGTTGGTGGCCGGTGGCCGGCAGCCCCCCTCATGGCCTCTCGGCCAGCGGACAGGACGCCTTCTTGCAGCAGTTTGGGAGGCCTGCCTCCGCCCTCCGCCGTCCCGTGGAAGAACAAGGTGCCTCCGCAGGATGCGGGGCGCTGAGGC
>NW_010972991.1:15030785-15063084 GCF_000737465.1 Haliaeetus leucocephalus | reverse complement strand
CGGGGCGGCTGCCCTGCCGCCGGCGCCTGCCTGAGGGGAGGCTGCGCCCCGAAGGGATTGCACCAGAGGACGGGTCCAATAACAACAACAACAAAAACCAAACCAGCAGCTTTGCTCTCGCTGCTCGTCTTCCTGATTTCCGTGAGAGTACTGCTGCGTGGACTTTCATTACCCACCCCTCCCACACACAGGCACAATTTCCTGGTGCTGTTACTGACCAGGGTGAAGGAAAGAGACTGGAGTAGGAGCTCCCTGGTTTGAGATCTCCTTTGCGTACAAGGTGGTTTCTGCCTCTCACGTGCTCCTGAAGAACAGGCAGCAGTACTTTGGAAGTAGGCTTGGTGATGGTAAGGGCAGAAGTAGTACCTCTGCCTTTCAGTGGTCAGACAGCAGACAGTAAGTGACTCTTTTTGTCCTGTCCCTGGGAGGATGAGGGCCGCTTTTGTCACCCTCTTTTCTTGATAACGTTGTTGGGCTGTACGTATGGGTATTGTAACTTGCTCATCTGAAGCGAGTACTCAGATTGGCGAGACACACCTGGAAAACTGGAGGGGTGGACTGTGAACGTACACAGACTGTGGATGCAGAAGAGGACTGGGCAATAAGGATTCTAGGAGCAATCAATGCTATTGATTGGCAATTAAAAACAAACCATGATGTAACTAGTAAAAGCAGCATGGTCTAAGGACTGCTTGGAAAGAAGACGACATATGAATTAAGTTTGTGAAAATGCTTTCTAATAAATCTGAAGAGCAGCTTCCTGTTTCAAGAAGCTCTGTGCTAAGTGGATGATTGCATTTTTGTCATTGTCCACAGGTAAGGCTGAAGTCAGGTCTCTAGTGAAAGGTAATATTAAAGACCATTATGTTTCTTTGTTACTTTAGGTTATTTTGGAAGAGTAAAATAGTTGGTTTTTATCAGGAGAAACAAGATCTGGTACTTACTGTAGTAGGCGAGGCAATAGGAATGCCCGTGCCGTCTGTCAGGTGTAGATGATGTCTCCTTGTGTGCCTTGGATCACACGTCTTACACAGAACAGATAATAGGCAATGAGCAATATTTACAGTGGCACTCTTTCTCTCTTTATTCTGTGTACCCTGAGACATACAGGGAGAGAAAGAGACAGCAACTAGTGTTTCAGCAGTGAGATAAAGTATCTTGAATAAGGCCTCTACAAAGTATTAAAGGCTTGTTGATAAAAATTACTTGCACGCTTTTGCAGAAGCAAAATGGCAGTAAAACTCTTCAGCTTTTTCTGGTCTTCTGATCAGTTACAAGGCCATGTGTTCAGCTGTTTGTCTAAAGCGTCTCCTGTGATACATGTGGTTTCTTGGAGGGAGAAGCTCTCTGTGACTATTATTTCCCCTCTTGCTCAGGGATAAAGGATTAACTTAGACTGCATTATAATGTTTTGTTTTTTCCCTAGCTTTGAGCAGGAAGTGATTTCCTCAGATACTTCCATAATGTAATACTTAAAATTTGTGTTAATGAAAAGTGACTGCAGTTCAGGAATGCAGGGTGGGTTTCTGTGTACATAGAATTTTTGACAGAACCATACTTTGAGCTTTTCCTAACCTAGGCAGAGCACACTGTGTGAGGCAATTAGATCCTGGCCCTCCCATGCTGTCATCTTCTTCACAGGGTTTCTGTCAGTTATGGGCAAAAACAAATTCTTGTGACTGTAGAATTCTTCTTCTGGCAAGCATTTTGCTGGCTTTCACAAACCTCCTGTGCCCTGGTAATGGGTGCTGTGGAAGCTGTAACAATGATTACAATACTTCAGTTGAAATCCAACACTGTTTTAATTAGAGATGGGTCCCCTGACATTAACTTAAACCTTAATGGCAAATTCTAACTACTCCAAATGTTCAATCTCTGTATGTGGTGTTCTGGATCCAGGCCTACCTATTATTCTATCTTTTTTCCCACTTAGGACTTTCAGAAGGATCTTTTCAGTGTTCATTTTCCTTGCATGGTTCAGTTGTGACTATGCATTACTTCTTAAAAGAATAGTTCTTCATAAATACCTTAAAACCCTGTTTCACATTTCTAAAAGAAACCCTGACCTTTTTTTTTCTTAATTATTTTTAATTTCACATCTACAGTAAAGTATTTCAATTTTATTTGTGTAATATTAGTAAATTTACATTTACTGTTTTCTCACTTGTCTTTCTAAGCAGTTCAGCAGCTGCTCTATAAGATTTTCAAGTTCAGGGAGGCAAGTCTGTTCAAGTGCTGTGCCTTAAATCACTGTTCTGAGCCTGTGTACTTCTTTGGGTACATACAGAACAGTTTATAGTATTTCTTAGCAGGGAGAAAGGAGACACTGGGAGACTGAGTAGTGCCATAGGAGGCTGTAAACCTGTTTAACTAGTTAACATTGTTTGTGTCAGCAGCCAAGTCAGTGACATAACTTTAGAAAGGCATTTTGTCTTTTAATGATTGTGGTGGAGGATAAAAATGCAAGGAGAACCAGAAATTCTAGAGAAAGCATCTGGCTTTAGTAAAGGCACTAACAATAACTTCAGAGTGTAAAATTCCTTTAAAAAATAAAAGGCCTTGTGGGCTTTGAAATACAACTTCAATAGATAGTCTGTTGATAATTTCTAGGAAGGGCTAGTATGTATGTATTCAAGGCCTGGATTTACCTAGAGACTTTAGCTTGGACAGAACGTAGCTTTCTCGTTTATTGGTATATATTGTGTTGAAGTTGCATGTGTGTGTTTATTTGCTTTAAGATGCAACTCAAGGCTTTAGGGAATGTGTGATTAAAGATTATCTTTACTGCAGAATTAACTTGAACGTTCAGTTTAATTTGAGTCTCATCTATGCAAACCTCTTAGTTAAATGAGCCAACAGCATGCCTCATAGTTTAGTACGCTCTTTGCTTTGTCTGCTGTGTAAGGGGGAGTGTGGCTGGCAGTGAGGGACATGGTTACGCTTCTTTTCTGTGACACTGGTGAGGCCGTACTTTGAATATGCTTTTTGGTTTGGTGTACCACTGTTAAAGAAGGCTGCTGAGAAACTGTAGAGGGTCCAGCCAGTATGCTGAGGGGCGCAGGGCACATGAGCTTTGAGGAGGGATTGAGGGAGCTGGGCTTTAGTCTTGCGAAGAGGAGACCAAGGCAGCTTAGAGGCAATCTAACTGTGACCTACATCTGCCTAAAGGGGCACACTCTTCTCAGTAGTAAGAGATGATAAAAGAAGGGGCAGCAGCCACTAGTTTTAGCTTGGGAGGTTCAAATTGGACAATAGAAAAAACTTCGCAAGGAAAGTGGTTCATCACTGGGACAGATTACAGTTTTAAGCTGACTTAATTTGATATTGACAATGTTTCTGCTTCAAACTCGAGGCTGGAGTAGATGTACTCAAGAGGTTTCTTCCAGATAACACTTTCATTCTGTGAGGATATACTTCCATACCTGGATTCTCATGCTTCTTCCCTCCTGGACGTTTTCACTTCACTTCTGTTTGCAGTCACTTCATGGAGGGAGGTGATACACTGCACAGGCAGTCTTGACTTCCTGCAGTAGTCTCTAAATACAGAAGTTAAAGAAATGAGAATCAGTGATTCAGAACTTCTTGCTCAGAGAATCCTCTTAACCAGTCTGTCAGGGAAATTGTTCTAGCTGCCTTCTATTAAAGGATTTTTTTGTTGTTGTTTTTCTCCCTCAGGCTCGACTTGATTGTTCAGTTCTGAACCATGTGGCCTGTGGGTTTATTTACATTTTTTTCTTAATCAGCTTTTGAGTCTTAATTGGTGAGATAACCATACATGGTATATCCAGTAAGCCATGTGGCCTGTCAGTCCTCTGTACTATGGTGAAGGTAGCAGCAGCCCATTGGAAAGATAAATGTGCAGGGCCAAGTTATAGTACATTTGTCAAGTCTTGCTGTAAAAGTTAGTATCTTCCTTTCTAAAAATCTGTCTCAGAATAAAGCACACATAAGAATAAAGTAGGTTATTTCTTCACTTCATCCTATTCAGTACTTCGGTTTTAAGAAATTAACTTTAACAGGTGTATGATCAAGTATGAGAGAGGCTTCAAAGTGGGGAGACACAATTCTGCAAGTTTTCTTGTACACACTGTTCCGGATGAAGCACATGTGAAATGTACCAGCACCCTTTACAAAGATGCTAATGCTTCACTTCCATGTCTGAAAATACTTCAGTTGGTACAGGCATAAGAAGCAAATGTGATCTTGGAATGTATCAGGCCGGTGACTCAGTCATCTTGTGATATGTTAATGTATGCACAATCTCTTCTTCCGGCTTATGCGCTACTAGTATATACAAGTTCTTTACTATTCCCTCAGTGTATGTGATGTTAAATGATCTTTTACTTCATGTTATGCTTTGTACTACTACATCTTGCCCTGCTTTTCTTTCTCCAAGCTTTGGGGCTACAGAATTCACTGTGTGTCATTTTGCCCAGCCTTTGCTGTTGATTGTGCTGTGAGTTTGTTTGCTGATGTGAAACTGAACTGTTTTAAAAACTAGTCCATTGGGAACTCATTGATATACCCCTCCATTCTGCTAGTTTCTATTT
The DNA here is from genome assembly GCF_000737465.1 of Haliaeetus leucocephalus. Taxonomy (NCBI): domain Eukaryota; kingdom Metazoa; phylum Chordata; class Aves; order Accipitriformes; family Accipitridae; genus Haliaeetus; species Haliaeetus leucocephalus. Next base: position 15,058,534 of record NW_010972991.1, on the reverse strand, counting down.
CACTCTCCCCTTTAGTGAATTTTTGACATAGTTTACAATTCTTACTCCATTTTTTACTGTTCAGTAGGATTCCCACATGTATCAGATGTTTTACTGAAGTTCAGTGTGTATCTGTTTCAGTTGTCTGCTAGATTAGTTTTTAATCTAAGTACAGTTTATTCAAGTAATCTGGTATCCTTTGACTGTATTACGTGTTTGTTTTAATGCATGCTCATGGCTGCCTTTCGACTTACTACATGTATCAATAATACCGTTCTGTTCATCACTAAGTAACACACCTTGCTGTGTTGTATGTGTGGATCTCCTTCTGGCTTGGTTTGGAGGTGGCCTTATACATCTGCTTTGCCTGCCAGAAAAATGTGGGAGGAAACAGAGGTAACTAGAATTGCAGTCAAGACCATTTAGGCCTGCTTAAAGTAGGGAAGACTGTGACTTCAGGCTAGGTTTCTCAGTGCTTCATCCAGCTGGACCTTGAAAATGTCCGGAGATGGAAACCGCAGAACTGCTCTGAGCAATTAGATTTTTACCTTTTATCCAGTCAGAAGCTCTGCTGTTTGTCCATTATGTCTGTTGTCTTTTGTTCTCCCACTGTACATCACTGAAGAGCCCTACTCTGTCATCTTGACACCTAGGGGGAAGTTATCTAGAAGGTATGGGATGCTGCTGTTACAGTCCCTCAAAACCATCTCTTCTTTAGGCTGGAGAACCTCTGTTCTCTTAGCCTCTTCTCACAGCCCCTGACCACCTTGGTGGCCCATCACTGAAATAGTTTTCATTTATCAGTGTCTGTCTTATATTAAAAGAGACTGGAGGGGTGGGGGACAGGAACACTAGAGCCAGTATTCCAAAAGCAGTCTGAGTGCCAAGTTAAGGAGACTAGTTGCTTCTCTCTGGCACTTTCAGTCTGCTGGCTATGCTCCTATTAATACAGCTGTGGATGCTGTTGGCTGTCCTTGTTGCCAGGGCACACGGCTGGCTCTTGTTCAGCTTGCTGCCTACCAAGACCCCCAGGCTTTTTTCAGCAGAGCTGGCCCCTGGCCAGGCAGTGCTAGCCTGTACAACACAGGGGATTCTTCCTTCCTGTGCAGAGGACTGTTGTCATGTTGAATTTCATAAGGTTCCTGTCAGCTTGTTCCTCCAGCCTGTCCAGGTCCCCCTGAATGGCAACCCTGCCCTCAAGTATGTTGACTGGTCCCCCAGTTTGATGTCATCAGCAAACCTAATGCAATAGACTTGTACAGTAGGATGTTTACTGAAGCATTGGGTATAATTTCACATACACAGGAGATCTCTGTGTGTGTTAGCAGAGCAGTTGCAGTGCACAAGTCTGCTGTATTATTAGGATAACCTGGCTGACTTTGAGCTTAGAAAAACTAGGTACCATTGGCTTAAGTGTGATAAGGCAAAGTGTAAATTCTGAAAGATCTAAGGATAGCTTGATATTGCTGCTTGATGGTCAAACTGCTTGTGTGGTATTGTGTACACTTGAAGATATATGACTAAATGGGCTTAAATACCCGAAAGAGGTGGACAATGATTATTAATTGGAAAAGTTGACTTCCTTTGCTGTCTCAGTAGAACAGCCATGATTTTTGCAAGTTTTCATTAATATATGAATCTGGTCTGCAGAGAGGTTGTACAGGAGGTAGAGATTGCACTTAGGTAATCTCTAATGTATTAAACTGTATACATACATGTTTCAGATGGAACTGGGAAGGAAGCTTACTGTTGTGAACACGTGCTGTGGCATAACATTTGGTGAAGCATTTCTGTTTACCCTGAACGTGAAATGTTATTTTAGAAGAAAGCCTGTGTGATGCGCACATATCAGGAGCGTCACGCATGGAGCTGGCTTTATGTCTCCTAGTCATTTGGAGAAGCGGCCTGCCTTAAAGTTGTTTCTATTGAATTTTTTTTCATTCTGAAAGCATGCATTTAATTATTTCTGCCTACGTGCTATGCAGCTGACTGGATGGCAGAAAAGAGGGTCTTGTGTTAGGGGAATCACAAAATGAACTTGGAGTAGTGCTTAATCTATGTTGCAGGAAAAAGCTGTTTTGATGTGGTGTTAATGCTGCATCAGCACTTCAAAGGTCTTGGATGCATTTAGTTTGGGGGTTTGCTTGAGAAAAATGTGAACAAAAGAATCATGTGGAGAGCAGTGATAAGGATCAAGAGTTTTGAGAGCATGACTTACTCGGAAAGACTGAATCATGGAATAAGTAGTTGCTTAGCAAGAGGAGGCTAAAGGGGGCATTGTTTATGACACTGCCTTGGTCTGAAAACTACCATTTTGGCTAGAAAACTAGAGGCTACTAGCATCTTGTAGGCTATTAGGCCCTCTTTGTTTCTGGTTCCTAAGACATTGGAAGATAACTGAAAATAATATTCTGGTAATTAGCGTAAGCATATCTAACTGCAGGAGGGGGAGAAGGGTCAATGAGGCAGTTGCTCTACTGAGATGTAGCCCCGGCTATTAGGAAACCCAAGTCACCAAGCCTTATGGAATATAAAGATTTCCTACTTTAATCTTTTTTGTTTCTTTATGTGAATAGATTATAAAGATGTAATTGTTATTGAGCAGAACTAATCTAATAAAGATGTAATATCTATGCTTTCTTAGTTTATCAAATAGTTGTTTCATGTGCTGCTAAATAACAATGTCTCTGAGAATATTTCAGAGAAAGACTACTTTTCTTTCCTTACTTTGTTGTGATTCAGTTTCTAAAAATCTTTGGCCCATATGTGCTGCATGGTTTTTTTAAGATCCTGTGAAAAATTGTGCCCTAGACAAGCATTTAGCAAGGTTGCTGCTTCTGCCTTTTTCTTAAACACATGTAAATCTAATGCATAACTTGCAGTTCTCATTGGGGGGTGGGGATGGGCAGGGGGATAAATCCTCTTTTTCTCATCTTCTTGACTATAATAAGATCAGTTACTAATTGTAAACAATTTGCATTAATTGTTGACTTGTCCAGCTTACTTGCTTTATCTCAGAGGATACTTGTTTGGTTTATCAATTTATTCCTCTGGAAAAAGTGATCTTTATAATTTCTGTCAACATTGAAATGAATAGATCAGTAATTGAGAAACATTGCAAGTTATTTGAGATTTAAGCTTATGCAGAAAAATAGTAGCGTAAAGGAAAATTTAGTACATTTTGCTCTATGTGGAGCTTGAAGATACTCCTAAGCGGTTCTTAGTATGTACCATTGCATTGTTACTCACTGTACAAATCTTGAGTTCTCTTTATCAGCTCTTATTGCCAAAGTCCAAGGGATGCGCTAGAAACATCAGCAAGCAGAAAACTGAAGGTCTACAATTCAGCTCAGATGGCATACTAAGAAATGTCAGTCTTGTGTGAATTTGAACTAGCAGCACCACAGGCATATTTTCAGTCAACCAAAATTCAGTGGCACAGGGCCATACAGAAGCAGTTTGTAGAAGCCTCCCTATAAATGTTGGAATTTAACTTCAGTTGTCTTCAAATTGCAGTTAAATAATGCCACTGACTATTGCATATTTTAAGGTCAAAGCTGCCTCATTGAAAACTGTATACTCCTAAAACATGATATTCCTAAAAACCCTTTTCCTATCTTGTATAAACATGTTGGAACAGTAAGTACTTCTCTCTGGTTGTGTTGATGATCATATGTAACCATTCTTATGCTACAGTCATTTAATCTTAAGTTTCTGTATGTATGCATTCAGGCTAAATATCAGTCTGTTGTCATTTTGAACACTGCCTTCTGCATCTTTCTAGTTCTAGTCTTTTAAATCCTAGATAGTTTAAATATTTTCTTGTCGTTTGTGGATCTGACATGTTATCTTTCACTTCAGTGTTTCAAGCTGTTGTGGAGGTCCAGTCCTGTGAAATGGTAGTTCAGAATTAAAGCATCAACCCTGATGTTACGAAAGGTCTGGTCTTGTTTGTGTCTAAAACAGCACAGCTAGAGATCTGATATCCTAGCACCACAGATCCCCTTATTAAACAAGTTACTGTTGACTCTTGAGGTTGTGTGCAGCATGGTCGGTGGTGTCAGGTTTTTCTTATACCTGTGGTCTGTGAACATCAGCCTTTGGTAGTCTCACTTGGGTACTGCTGGCCAATGAGGTAATGGTTGTGGGTAACCTAACAAGATCAGCTTGTGTGCAACAGAGTTATCAGGAAAATAAGTAAAATGAAAGGATGAGACTGATTTTTGTTGGTGCTGAGGTCTTTTCGGACCATCCTATGCTGGCAGCTGTTTCCCCTTTCGCATGCTTCCTAGAACACAAGGATGGCTGAAAGTTGCACTCACTTTCCTTTCAGAAATAAATAGCCTGCTCGTTCAGTGAGAGATAGCTGGAGACTTTGCAGTATGCCATCAGGGAGGTTGAACTCATGTCTCTGCTACTCTGACCTATTTTCACAATCGAAATACCTCCTAGTTTTGTTTCTGAGGTGTTAGGTGAAACGGATGGGTTCTCTATGAAGAGACAGCTCAAGCACTGGAGCTGTGGGCAGAGGTGTGGATTTTGATAGCTATGCCCGGTGCTTGCCCAGCTGGGTAGTCAGCGCACACACAGCTCAGCACTGCCTGCCTCCAGCTCTTCTTGACTCGGGGGACTTAGACACAGCAGGTGATGAAACTCTTGAATTGTGTATCCATATAGTGAGGAGGAGATGATGCTATCACAGAGGGAAGGAATGGAAGTGGGCACTGATGGGAAGGGTAGGAATTACTACTGTCTTAGGTATGGAGGGGATGACATTAAAAAAAAAAAAAGAAAAAAAGATAAAAACTGCAGATTATAAGCTCCAGGGGAATTTGTCATAGGAGTTCTCCTGATGTCTGCTTTCCTCCAAGGCGCATCCAACAGGGACCTTCTTTCCACACCCTACCCGCTGGTTGCTCTTGCTTTCCTGAAGTTACCAGAGTGCTCTGAAGTCTAAAGCAGCAGATCTTTCTGCCCTGAAGAACAAATAACTTTCCTTTTTTATTTCTGGCATGAGGAACAGAAGTGGTTATTTGTGCAAGACTTTATTCTACTGTTCAGTTACTGGAGAGGGAGAAGATAACTTATCTTGACCTCTTGAGTGACACCTTTCTGCAAACTCTTTAGACACTTATACATGAACCAGTAAGAAGCAAAAGGAAACTTAAATTTGGGTTAGGGAAAAAAACCACACAAACAACATTGGGCTGTATACAATTGAAGTGCATATATACATTTGTAGTATGGGGCGTCTTTATTTCTATCTAATAGTGGGGGGGTGGGGGCAGACAAGGGAAGAAGATGCTTGTTCTATAATAGGGGTGCTCAGTGTATAGATTATTAAGGCATTTACAGGATCCTGGACGAGATCAGTCTTTCTTCACCTGCATCCTTTGACTTTTGCTTAGGAGTATCTGAACCAGACTGCTGTTGAAAGAAGATGATTAGACTGCTGGCAAAGGTTTGATATGGGCTGAAAAATTTGGAACAGCTACAGTCAAGCAGCTGTTGCAGTTTTTCGGTAGCTTGCTGAGGAGGCACCTGTTGTGTTGCAAGGTCAGGTAGACACTTTGGTAACAAAATACTTGACCTGGAAGAGGAGACTGTTGGCTACTGTTAAGTCTACACACAAACTTATAGTGTATTTTAGTCATTACTGAGTTGGCTTAATTTCCCCTAGAGACATTCGTAGTGTCTTTAAAAACTGTTTATATAATCAGAAATAAAGGTTTATTTTAGGTAACTTTTTAAAAGCTGCAATTAGTAAATAAGGGAAGAAATACCTTTTAATGTACTGAATGAATATAGCTGGGTGCAGAATTACAGTGCCTAGATTTTCAGAATTTCTGGAAAGTTTTTAAAAGTTGGCTTAAAGTCTTGACTGTCATTCATAGCTATAAAAACTTAACATAATTAATACCATCCATAGATAAATTTTTATCTTGTAGGTATGGAAACGTTCTTCCTCAGACTTTTTTCAATATATAAAAGAAGTAGAATTAGTCCAATGTTTATTTCTTTATTATATAAAGAATACCCCAGGAGAGTACTATGTTGAATCTGCTAGTCTGCTAGAAATCACTTTTATTGTTGTCCTCTGCAGCTTGCCCTATATAGCAAATGTAAGGTATTTGCTGAGGTTTATGTTTTTGTTTTGTTGTTGTTATTATTAGTAGTAGTATTTTGTTTCTTGGGTTTGGGCACTGCAGAACTTCCTGTGTTAATTGTGTTGTTTTGTCCCCCCCGTCCCCCCCCCGATATCTTAATAGTTTCAACTATCCATGTAGAAATTTGGGAGGGGGTATATGGAAATTCGTGGAAGTATTATCTAGTCTCTTGTCCATTGTTGCAGTCAGGATACTAGTTAAAAATAATAACACATAAAAGTTGCGTTCAATTTATAGCAAGTTTCCTTACTATGTCAGGTGAGGCTTAAAAAGACATACAGTATGTTTTCTATTCTCAATCTAGCCATGCTAAAATACTTTGAAATAATATATTTTGTAAGGTTTGTTTCTTCTATTCAATTTGGTTTGAAATATTTTACTAAATATATTCAGTTATGGTAACAGAAATTTGAATGCTTCAAAATGGGAGTATAACTAATCCTGTTGTAGCATGAAACTTTAACGTATCTCATTCACGTAAGTATTCTGGGCTCCTTAATAGCAGATATTTAACTGTTGAAGGTGGAGGTCTTGTGACAGAGACCTAACTTAAGAGATTCATCTAAAAAAATGCATGTGTGTATGTAAATGGATATGTTAAAAAACCACTTTTCTAAAGATGTAAAATTAAATGCTTTCTGTTGTATCATCTAAGTTCACTGTTGCATTGTGTTTATCACAAATATCAAGCCAATTAGTGTAAAATAGTAGAGTTTACTTCAGGTACAAATTGTTGCCTGTTTGGCTTATGAAATGGAGGTCATCAAAATACAATGCCTCAATAGAAAAAACAGTTCTTAACTTGTGTTATTTCTTTATTTAGAATCTTTATTGTTTATGTACAGGCTGTATGTGTTTGCTACAGACAGGATAATTGCGAAGTTAAACACTAATGCTCTTTGTTTTATAAAAAAAGCTTTAAATACTCCATACTTATCAAACAATGACAAAAAATCCCAACTGATTAAATCAAACATACAGGAACTCTAGATCATTTCCCCTCTAGATGAAAGCAGACTGGGTATGAGATAAAACCAATTAAACACAGTAGTTCCAGAAACGTTGCTTGCCTGATGGGGTCAGTCTCCTATTTAGTCTTCCTTCATCAACAGCTTCCTGGATAGCAGCAAGTACTTATGCAGTTAGTTGATTCCCAGTTATCAGTCGTTTATATTGGTCAAATTCTTAAAGCATTGCAGAGGAATGAAGTCCTTATTCTAGCAGCTGGTTGTCTGTTAGACAGTCACCGGGAGCAAGCTGTGTAACTGGTGAATTAGATATCTGCCCACGGGGCTGTAGTCAGCAGCCTGTGACAGTACTGAGAGAGGAAAATGAATTTAACACGCACGTTGCCTCAATTTTTTTCAGACACTGGCCAGAAGAAGACCCCAGACAAGAAAGATGGGCGACGAATGTCTTTTCAAAAGCCTAAAGGGACTATTGAATATTCTGTAAGTTACTGCTTTATTGTTAGAATGTCATTGCATAGCAAGTGCAGACTTAAAGTTTCATTACAAAATATAAGCAAAACAGTGATGTGCATTACCTTTAATCTTAGAATTCTGTGTATCTGATAGCTGATTTTGACAGGATTTAAATTGGGAATTAGCTAGTAGTACTTGAGTAATGCTTTTTTTTCTTCAAAAAAACTAAGCTAATCAATCTGTTGACTGGTTCACTTTTAGGTAACTAGTTAGAAATAGTAAATAACATTAATTATAAAATCATGTGCAAGTTCCCTGCTTTCAGCATTATTAATAAACTGTTGACATGAGGAGAAATAACAGAATAAAGTTGGGGAGGGAAAAGCTATATCTCGATACTGACCTTCTGGTGTTCTAATAATTTTCATAGATTACCTTTTACTGTACTGATCTGTTTCTGCAGCAGTATCTGAAAATGGAGCCTTTCTCTGCCTGTTCTGTTCTTGAAATGACCCTCAAACTGTGCTGCAGTCAGCTTTTCACATTTGTGGTTACTAAGGGAAACTGAAGTGAGAAGTATCTGTCTTGTGTTATATACTGGAAATATAATTAAGCCTATAAATAATGCTTATAGGGTTGACATTAAAATAGTGAAAATCTGTCACAGTTATCTTTGAATGCTTTTGAAGTCGGACATGATAAAATAAAAATGAGAACTTTAAGTCTTTACTTGACCTCTTGGTGTTCTCTTATTCCAAGAATAAGAGATACGCGGGAGACTTAACTCTTAATGTTACATTAAGCCAAGCTGTGTTATGGCTTAACTACTGAGAAGGCTGTGATAGTCGTTTGGACAGAGGCAGAGGATGTGTGTATTGGAGCAAGAAGCACTTCACTAGTGTGGCTTATATGGAGAATTTGAATATAATTCTAGCCTATACGAAACACTTCCTTGAAGCTGAAATTCAAAAAAGGAATTTCTGCTGCTTAGGTTCTAGCAGCTGAAGAAGAGTAAAGTAAATGTGACTGTTGTTTCTATTACATTAACCCCATTTTGTCTGAAATAATTGGAAAAAATGCTCAGGTGTCACTCTGTAGAACTGGGGCTCCAGTCAGTAAATCCCTTAACTTGTCTCTTGCTACCATGTGCATGCATTTACCTTGGTATGTAAGATTCCAGGCAAAGCTAAAGCACCAAGGTTTCCTGTTTAAAAATAGTATGTTTGTGTCAAGATGTCATGTACTTCTATGTTCCAGTAGCTGGGGGTTTATTTGCAAAAATAACTTTCTTAATAGGTACTGAAGCATGCATCACTTCCTCATGAGTCAAAAAGACAATTCACAAGAATCAAGGATTTTTTGTCTTGAACTTAGTCCAGCTTCTAAAGGAGCCTGTTGCGTCTATGGAACATGGTGCATTTCAGCTTCACAGATGCCATATTGTGTCTGGTCTTGCTCTATATTTCACTCATGAAGTATTTAAGTAGCATTGAGTTTTCAGAGCTTTTGGTTATGTGTTGTGCACGTATGTTTTAATAAAATACACAGACCTGACCTTTAGGAACTGAGCTTGTGTTCGCTATATGCATAAGAGAGGTCTGGTAACTATTGTGATAACTTGCTACTGTTACTATTTATGATGTTATTCCAGGTGGAGAGATGAACTTATGTCTGGTTTCTGCCTTCATCCTGCTACCTCTCAAAGCAACAGCACACATACACATATGTACCCACACACATGTATTTATACATCTGCATGTGTTGCTGCTTTGAGAATTAGTAGAAGGATGAAGGCAGAAACCAGACTTCCCCCCCAGTATTGTTGAAAATTTTGTGGGTTTTTTTTCTTTGTTTTTTTAATAATAATTTAATGTGTTAATTTTTCCAGTGGCTATATGGTTTTAAGGGGGAAGGGCTTATTTGTATTCCTGAAGTTTGGAGTGAGATGGAATCTCACTGATGCAAACTATAGGTTTTTAAGGTGAAATATACTTCCCACCAGAATTTAAAAAAAAAAAAAAAATTTTGGGGACAAATAAACAATAAAATGTATTTTCTCTTTAAAGCTAAAGCCAAAAGGCAGTTAATGTTAAAGATTTTAATCTAAAATTCCCAAAGCATGAAAACTTGGAACTACTGTTCTGTATGTAGCACCAAAGAGAAGATACCAACAGATGTGGTACTAAGTAAATGAAGCAAGTCCTAAACTTCCTCTGAAGGATACAGAAAATTCAGGTTTAATTTTGCTGTTACTGCTTAGACAGTGAACAATTTTTTTTTTATTTTTTTAAGTTAATATAGTTTTTCCTTTTCTGAATGTCAGTCAATGGATTAGATGCAAATTGATATTATCTGTTGTTTCAGAATTCACAGTTGGTGCTCCAAGCCAATTGTTTTCCCTTTCTGCACACAGCTGATGCATGTGAACAGGCTCTAAGGACCAACAGAGCAAATAGTTTAGGTGAATTATTGTTACTAGCTAGAACTTTCTTTAGTGCTTTTTATGTTGTGAAAATAGCATTTTTACATTGCTTATTTGACATAACTTCGTTATATTAACATTGCATTTGAAGTCTCTTGTGTTACACACATGCTGTACAAACAGAATCAGTGTCTGCCTACAGGTGTTAGAGGAGCGAACTACAGATAAAGGAGCATAAGCAGACAGTGTTGGCTGCTGACCACCAATGATAACAGCATGCTAGCAGTTGCATGACTTCAACAAAAGCCTTCTAACCCCTCTTCCTTTTGAGGAGAAACAGGAAATAATTGTGGCTATGTATAGATAGTTTTTTCTCAAGTACTATAGACTATACAGGAAAAGCACTTTTTGTTTAAAAAAAAAAATTAGAAGTGAGCAATGGAGGCAGATGGTATGGTTTATCAGTGTTGGGAGGCTCCAATGTAAGACTTCCCTTTCCCGGCCCCACTCCCTACCCTTTAACTCTCCCAGGATTGAAGGCTGTGCTGTTCTCCTGAAATAGCAGATAAGCACCTAATACACGGAGTATGATGTCCAGATCATGAGAAGAGCCTGATATCAATTAATGAAGGTCACAGAAGCCTATAGTAGACCAGAGTCTTAAGACTGAGTTTTAAGCCAAAGTCCTCAGTTTTGAACTACCAGTCTTCCTGCATGTGATCTTTTCCTGGTTTAATGGCAAGTCCAACATCTGGAAACTGGGTCTGGACTCTTTTTTGTTGCTGTTGTTTTACTTAGAAACCAGTTAGGTGCGTATACTGCAAACAAAACTATGGGGCTTCTGAAGTCAGCTTCTTAAGGTAAAACGAGGAATTTTTGATCCCTTCTTAGCTCAAGGGGTGTGGGTGGCAAGTGTTTTTGTGGTACCATCAATCACGTGAAAGTTTGCTAGACTTTGAACCCACATGAATACTTGGAATTTCTTGTTGTAATGACTTGCTGAACACGTTTAATTTGAAAGTAGATAAATGGTGAGGATCTGCTAATATCTTTCTAGAGTAACTGTGGATTTTGCTTTCAATCCTCCAGTAGCTTGGATAAAGAATGCTAAAAGTTGTTCTGTCTTCTGGTGCAGCTAGTTTTATTGCCATTGTAAACATTTTCCTGCTGTTTAGACTACTACACACTTCAGAGTTTTTGCTTTTTTCTTGGTGCTTCCATTTCAAAGCCAGGGATTGTTTTCTTGTCTGACTGTCATGTTTCTTTGAGCATGCCACTGTCCTAGTCTTCTCAATTTTGGGACATTTGGAAAATGTGGATCATAATGATGACATATTACTTTATATGTTGTATCTTTTACCTAATTTTAAAATTATTTTTGAAGTTGCTTTTTATGATATTTACAAGTTCTGTTTTCCTGCTGTTGTGAATTATAGGCATTAGGCCTATTAATAATTAGCTAATATAGTCATAATCTGATATTTCTGAAGGCTTGTGTACAACACCAAAGTTGTTGTATCCTCTTTTCCCCTTTGTCCTCACCCCTCCTTCTAGACTTCTCATCTCTTTAATTTTGTTAGTTCCTTTTAATACTCTTAAACGATTGTTTTGTTGTTTTCTGGTTCTTGGACAACTAGTCTTTAAATACTTTTTAAAAATAATTAAATAATTCTTTTGGAACTCTGTTTCATATGTATTCAATGTATAATTTTTAATAGAAGAATGAGCGAACTCCAATTGTTGAGATGCAATGGCAATAAAGTTCATTAAAATATCAGTAGAGAAATTGGTTTTAAATAACGTTTTTAAATAACTTTGCCACCTAGTAATCTGGCAGAAATGAAGGCAGTTTGAACCATAGTCAGTGGTGACTCTGAAGCTATTTGTCTGCTGGTGCACACAAGTGCACTTGGCAAACATGGGTATATAAGTAGTGCTCTGGAAATGGAATAGGGGTAATGGGATGTACCTCTGCTCAAATAGGGACACAAGGATTTGAAGAGTGTTTGATTTGGGATTTTATTGGAAAAGGAAGGTGGAAGGTATGGACCTTAAGTCACTCTTTCTGTATTTAGTCATATCTGAAAAAACTGATTTCAGCTAACTTAGAATTTTAGACTTATTTGTATACATATGTAAGTGACTACCTAAGACAGAAGTAACTAGGTAATAAGGTCTTACGTGTCTTATCTCTACGTAAGGGAGTTGATGACTAGAAGCTCTTGCTACTGAGTATAGGAAAGCTACTTATATTTTAAGAAGCTCTTTTTCAGCAAAAGTTACTGTACAAAGCAGAGTTTGTGTGCATTAAGTTTAACGCAGCCCTGAATAAGCGATTCTTGTTTTCTTTTTACATTTTCATTAATCCATATCTTTCAATCTTTATATTCAAGTCAATACACTGAAGGAAGCAAAGCCAATGCATGATATGTATTGAACTACTTTATGGCACCAGCTGGCCTGCTCAAGTCTGTTTTGGATTGTTTCAGGGAATAAAATAGTGTTTTCACATGTCTGGTGGTTGTTTTTCAGAGGTTTACTTGTACTGTAACAAATCTTGCCATTCTATTAAAATCATGAAACAATGCAATCACTGTTTATCATCCCCCTCTCTTCTCAAAAGGGGAAACTTCCCCATGAAGATTCAGCATGGTGCTTTAATATCCAAATATTTATGTAAAATTCTTAATATTCAGAATAGCATTTACATAGCTATATGCATAATGTATAGAAAGTGTGTTTTCTGAGAGAGAAGGAATGACTTTTTGTCCTCTCTTCCAGTATTGAATTGATGATGAAAAAAATTGGAAAAGCTGGGGGGTGGCTGTGGTATGTGGTGGCACATTTTTAATTTGTTAGTTCTTAAACTATGCTCTTCCACAGAGCTATTCTTTCAGCTTTTGGCTGTTTAGATTCTATTTTTTGAAATAATAGCCTGAGAATTGGAAAATAGGCCTTTGAATATAGGGAGATACTTCAGGAAGCCTTTATTACATGAACAGTTTCTTTGTTTTAAGGAGGTATCAGTGCTGGTCTCTGAAATCCCATGTAGTGTGGAGATTTGCCTCTGTAAACTTTACAGCCAAATAAGAAAAGGAAGCTTATATTTGCTATTCTTGTGTTCATGGTTTGTGAGATAAACTCTTTAGTTGCAAAGAGATCTCACCAGGCGGTTTTATTTCTGAAGGCTAAAGAGAGTGAATGCATTCTTAAAGGACTTAAGTTTTGTGGCCTTTAATTGGATGTTTTTAATCAATTTATTTTATATCATAAGTTAGTTTAAAATCTCAGATGTTTCAGTCATTAAGTTATACCTAAGGAATATCTACCTAGCAGCTAACTGTTGTCTTCCAACATTTATGTGAGAGCAAACTTTTGAATTAGGCAAAGCTTTTGAATTTCACTTTACAGTTTGTTTTAGCAAACCTGTATTATGTAGAGCTTCTGATGGAAACACTACTGTTCCTTGATTTGGTGCTCAGTTTTGTTATCGTCTGTGGAACAAGCAGTACATATCTGGTCAGGTTAGGGTCCTGTTTTGATTTCTGCTGTTAGTACCAATTAAAAGTGGCATATGAGAATATTCTTGTATTTCTCATATCTATGTGATCATACAGTACTGAATTACTAAGAGGTACTACAATACAGTCTTTCATACCTGAAATACTAGTAGAGAGAGATGTTTGCTGCTTTGTTTACCTTAATGGCTTCCTATATAAAGAATTGTCATAATAAAATTAGAAATTTATCTAAAAAAAGCTTATTGCCATTTTTTTGGCAATACCTATCTTTTTTCTTTTTTGAATCTAGACTGACAAATGCACCTGTAGAAAATGATAATGAATTCTGTATGGAAAGGAATTCTTTAACTCCTATTTGTGAACTTTAATTATGTTACTATCCCAAATTGCCCTCTGTTTTTATCTGTTGAACTATAACGGTCTTCGGAGTACATTATATTTGTAGCACTTTTTCTTGCAGGACAATCCACTTCTTTAAATAAAGGATATAGTTTGCTTCTTTATATCTGTCAGTTATACTTTGTTATTCTTGTACTGTCAACTTGTGTTTCCTAACATGACATAACTTTGAAAAAAAGTTAATAAAAAAGAAAGCATTTCTTTTCCTAAATTACTTTGGGATTAATGTTATGTTCAGTGTTAAGTTTTGGAATATTTAAGTGGGAATGTGTTCTGAGGAGCAATTAACTTTTTTTATATGCCACTTTTGCTTTGCAGCCAATAGGAACTCTATTTGCCAGCTATTCTTGCAATGCAAATAAAATGTATTAAAATATTAAATATTTAATAACCCAATATTAACTAACACTATAACCTGTAGATGCATATTCCTCGACTCTGGCAAAATGTTTGCTGCTTCTGTGAAGAATGAATGTGCTTTGTTACGTTCTACTGACAGCAAAACATATAATGCTTATTAGTTATATGGAATATACTAACTCAACTGGAACTGTCCACAAAGGTATGGCTGGAAGCAGGCTAGCCCAGTGTATGTTTTATTACTTACCTCCGCTGCAGTGCAGTAATGGAAACAGAGCGTTCTAGTCTTTGGGTTACAAACACTGCCTTTTTCTGTGGGACTGTGTAAGGTCAAGGTCTACTCTCAGAGCAAGCAGTACCAAAAGCTATTAAAACATGTATACTCTGAGACTTTTCCTTCCCTCCCCTCACCCGACCCTCAGGTTTGTTTTTTTTTTCTGCCCCAGTTCAGTTGTTCAAGCAGAAGTAAAGGATACCTACGTTTAAGTCTAGCAACAGCTGGCAAGGCATACAAGACATGGTGCTCCCATGTTTTTGTTAAGGAAGTGAGTGAAGAGCAGAAAACACCTAGAGGGTATGCAGAGTCAGCTAATGATATCCACTGGCTTTCTCAAAACAGTTGTGTGTAGAACCTACACTATGAAGAAAAACATGGGTTTGTCTTTCACTCCCCCCCCCTTCCCTGCTTTCCCCTTGAAAATTAAGCAAAGAAAAGAGAAGTTAAAAGAAAGCATTCTTTTCTGTAATTGCAAAGAAAGTTAAGCGAGTAGCCTGAAAATAGAAGGAAAATTAAACCTGTGAATAATTAGTCTAATACTTACATTTATATAGAGTGGAAGGTGTATAACTTCTGCAGATGTAATAAGAGGGACAAATGAGAAGACATTTAAGATAGGAGTCAGTTGATTTTTTTTTTTTCTAGCTGTGCTCCATATTTACCAATACAAATGTAGCTTTGCTTATATTGCTTCATCTTCTCTTAACTGATAATATTTATTTTTCCTGGTACAGTGTTTATGAAGGCCTGTGCCATTACACAATAAACTACTTCTGGTTGTATGCTCCCTTGTCATATTATCTTCACCATTCTTAAATGCTTGCTATGAATTCTTTATTCTGAAGTATTCTCTGTGAACAAAACTTTGTTCCCTTTGCTTTCTTCTGTTGGTTCATATTGAATGCATTTTGAGAGATGGGGATGAAAATAAGAGCTTGAAAAAAATCCTTTCCTTACTCAGGAATCACCTACTCAAAGTGCTCATGCTCCATCTGCTGTCATAGTGGTTGACCTGTTTTGCTTCAGTATTTTTGCTTTTTATCTCAGTGATGGGTTTTACTTGAAAGTCAGGTTAATGGAAGCTTATTTAAGTAGGGAGAGAGTGTGTTTGCATTTATAGAGATTGCTTCAGCTTTTCTGTAAGTGAAGAATAGAGAAGAAGAGTTGA
This sequence comes from Haliaeetus leucocephalus, assembly GCF_000737465.1. Taxonomy (NCBI): domain Eukaryota; kingdom Metazoa; phylum Chordata; class Aves; order Accipitriformes; family Accipitridae; genus Haliaeetus; species Haliaeetus leucocephalus. Next base: position 15,042,817 of record NW_010972991.1, on the reverse strand, counting down.
AGAGGGAGAATGAAGTGTTCTGTGAAACCAGTCAATCATGTATTGGTCCAGTGGTACCCAGCAGTGAATTTATAGACCAGAAGTTCTGGTGCAATAGCTGAGCCTACAGCCTGGTGTGTGACTGAGACTTCCACCCACCTGGAAACAGTGGGAAGGCAGGTGTCCTTATATGGGGTTGCAGTAGACTAATATTTAGGGGGTAGGTGTGTTTGGGGGGGGTTGGTGGGTTTTTTTGGCAATCATAAGATATGAAGACTTAAGTTCATCAAACTCTTGGTAAATCTACACGTGATAAAATTTGTAAGCCACTATTTGAAGTAACGGCTCACAGGTTTGTTTTTCTTTTTTTCCCCAATTGATACAGGTGGAATCAAGAGATACTTTAAACAGTATTGCCTTGAAATTTGATACAACACCCAATGAACTGGTTCAATTAAATAAGCTTTTCTCCAGAGCAGTCGTTCCTGGACAGGTACTATTACACTATATATGTTACTTATCCAACAAAGATCTTTATTCCTATATTCCTCATCTCTACCAGAAAAAGTGTTAAAGTACTTCTCTTACTGGTTTTCCTGTTGGCTTTGTAAAAGAGTTTTTTAATTTTTCTCTAGTTTGTGAATTCCTTGTGCCTATTAAATAACTGCCTAAAAAGGGAACATGTAATGAAGCTACCTGTCTCTCAAATAAGATCAGAGGACCTTTAAAGCTAAATACACTTAATGGTATAATAACACTTGGCTATAAGCTAAATTGTTACTTTGCAAATATAGCAGGCTATTTACCAACTCTAGCTCAGAAAACAAATTTAGGGTACAGCTTACAAACAACATTCCTGACTGCATATTACTGCCTGCAATTCTATTTTAATAAATTGAATAATGTTTCTCTTCCACTCTGAAAACTTGCTGTCTTTACCAGCAGTATATGAACTATCATTCACTTCTTATAGGTCACTATTGCTTACAACTTTTTCTTTCCCTTTTTTTTTCCTTTCACTTTTCACTTCTCTTTGAAAGCCGGGCCTGGAAACAAGTGATAGGTCAGCTGTGGTATTAGCCCTTTGAAAGAATCCTGTGTTTACTTCTGATTGCTGCAAATCTTTGTCTAGGTAGCTTGAATGCCTACCATGGCAAAAATACATATTTAAGGAGTGAATAACTTCAGTTGTTTTTTTTTTTTTTTTTTTTGTACATTCAGCGCTAAGAGCTATGTCTTTGAACTTGTTCCCCAACCTGTTTCTTGGTTGCTCCAATAGTGGAGTAATAGCAAGAGAAATAATTGGGCAGGTGTTCCTTGGTCACTGTATTGGGTGTTTCTGGCATGCTGTATACTTCCAGTGCTTTCTATCTGAACTTTTTCCTCAATTATTATGACTAAAAATCAATCTTTTCTCAAGACAGCATTTAAAAACCATAAAAGCTAAAATTAAGTAGTACTTTGTGTGGTATTGTTTATTTCCTCAACTCATAATTTCTGTTAAAACTAATGGGAGCAGGAATGATTTTGTATAACTTATTTTGAGAAAGCATAGCAAATATACCTGAACTGATGAGAAATCTAAAGTAAACCTGAAAGCATAACTTCTAACTACATTATATCTTCTTTATAGATTTTGTATGTTCCTGACCCAGACTACATTTCTAGTGTGGACAGCTCCCCCTCTCTAAGTCCTATAAGTCCCCTATCACCTACATCTTCCGAAGCAGAGCTTGACAAGGCTACAGTAAATGTAGGTATACCTGTTGTCCTTGAAATTAATTTTCCCTTACAAGATAAATGTTACAGATGCTATGCTTTCTTCTTAAACTATCCTTTTGTTTTGGGGAGAAAGTACTTTACAGCACTTGGAGTTGAAAAGTAAAGTAGTATGTTTTTAAAAGTAAATACAAGCTTTTAATCTTTGTAAATGACAGTTTTCTGTGTGAAAACTGATTTGAAGGCAAGTTATTTGTAGCAAAATACTATCCTTGCACACTGAAATCTAAATAATAGTTCCTGTTGCATTTTTGTATTTGTTACCTTTTAGAACTAGTTAAACATTTATCTAATCTTATTGATAGTTTTTGTAGCAATTGGCAAGAATACTCAAGTAGCTAAAAGGTAAGGGCTCCCCCTGCTCCCTATAGAGGTGTGCAAGGGGGTTCTCCAGTTTCATTTGGCAAAATGAACTAAAGAAAAAAAGTGTTTCTGTGAAGGGTTAATATGGAGTTGATGATAGCTGACTTCTACTTAGTAGTTCTACCTTTGTAGACTTTCAAATACTAAAACTGTTTAGCAGTCAAAGCTGCTCTGTAATTCAGCTCAAATGTAGGATTTGGGCTAGGAGCTAGCTTTGTAAAAGCATGTCTTTTCAGGGACACTGGTTTGCTGTCAACAGAATTCCATGGGCAGATCTCCAACCAGGAAGAGGCAGTATCAGAGTCTGAGTTTCTCTGCAATTTGTACAATTATGACCTCATTCAAATTTTTCTTAATATGTCACTACTATTCTTTTCCCAGTTGTTGTTATCTTTTCTCTCAAATAAGAAACTTTCTTGATAGCGCTTCTCGATAGCTCTCAGTCAAGTTGTCAAATGTCTACTCCCAAGATTCTGTGTGCTCAAAGTTTAGGAACGTTTGAGACTTTAAGCATTTATTTATTTATTTGCTTGCATGACTTGGTCCAGAGAAGTTTAAATATAAAGGTGTTGCTTTGTTGCTGAATAGGTTCCCAAGCTGCATTACAAAGGCTGTGATGACCCTTCTACTTAATATTGCTATTTGGTTTTGCTATTATACCTTTACTCTGACTTAGTATGCCTGTTCTCGTGAGATCTCTGCTGTCATTTGTACCGAATAATTTCTTTTATGTTTTATGGCAAACTGAAGGTGTTGTAGCACAATAAATAGACTAGTCTGCAAGAATGCATTCTTCTGTATCAGTCTCAGAATGGCTGTAAATGCTAGGATAGGCCTACCCATATAGCATATGTTGTGAGAAGTTGCTCAAGGGTAAACTGTTAATTTTACTACTAGAAATCAGAGCTCTTCCTACAATGCATGAAATCCCATGTCAGAAAAATACCTTATTCTTGCTTTTGTGGATTATTTCGTATATGCTTGTTTGCATATAGTAGTTAAGGAGGCTTAATAGCGTAAACATACCTGTAATTTATTTGAAACTTTTTTTATTGACTATATACACATAGCAAAGATAAAGGCTTGAGACTGTAGAAGAAAAAAGTAGATTAAAACGCTTTAAAAGTTAAAATCCTCTTATGCAAAAGGTTGTTTTGTTTAGTGTAGGCAGTTCAATGTTAGCAACAATTTGGGTGCTAGACTTCATTTAACTGACGCTTACTGTATTGTTGCAGAACTATTTTGTGCCTATCACTGCATGTCGTGGATCACTACAAGCAGTTCTTAAATGCCTCAGGGAAAATCAAACAAATGAGTAATGTAACAAAATATAATGAAGAGTTTATGGAAGTTTCTGTTTGAGGTCTTTCGAAGTACATGTAGGGAGGGAAGGAATGTTCCTAGGTACAGTTTTTCAAAAGAAAACAAAGAACAGAAATCACTTGCACTTGTCATTGTGGACTCTGTGTGTGTGTTTGGGTTTTTTTCAAATAGTGTCTCCAGCAATAACAGAAAAGCACTCAATTTCTATTTGAGTAGTTAAGGCTGGAGGGTTTTGTTCTTCATCATAGCACCTGTTTTCCATGTTTCTGTTTTCTGTTTTCTGTCTTTACTGATTGCTGTCCTTACGAATGAGATAAATACTAGCATGTATTCTCTAATGCTCTCTATTGATGTCTGTATTCTTTGACTCTCCTCCAATTTTGACTCCAGATTTGCAGTTTAAATTTAAGCACATTTCAAGGTAAATAGAATGTGTTACTCTGCTTATATAGTGTAAAGGGGGTCTTCTCTCTGTGCTACAGTCATTGAAATTGAGTTCATACTAGAAAGATAAGATGACTAACCAACATCTGAACCTCTGTCCAGGCAAAATATAAACTCTGATACGCTTTGTTCTTTTGTTTCTGTTTTATCAGACATGGGAGTAGCTTAACACAACTGTGTGGCTAAATACAAACCAGCATGTGGCTAATGTAAGACCTGCATAACCTTGTTTAACTGGGTTTTTTTATGTTGCTACACTTAAGCTAAGATTTCACTGTTTATTTCAATAAGTTTGTTAGTGTCATTGTGTGTGTGTAAGAACTCAGATTTTTAAGCCTTTCTTACGCTGCTGGGTTTTGTGAAGGGTTTCTTCATTCAGCAGTCTGATGCACGTATTTGGGAAGATCCAATAAGCTTTACTACCTATAAAACTTAAAATCCACTGCAAAATAATATGTACTGACAAGGGTGTCAGCATTAAATTTGAAAGTCTGCCACCAGTATTATTCCCGCTTCTATGTCGCATGGCAGTATGATTGAGAAGTAGTTGGCTTATTCACAGTAGACTTGGATATCAGCTGGGGACTCTTGCAGCCACTTGCTAAGTTATATGTGTAACAGAATTGACCACATAATTTTTAGGAGAAAGGCATACATAGAAGGAGAACTCATTTCTAGGAAGTTTGCTTTTAAATTATATCTTCATTAGCTTTTTTAGCTAATTCAGTTCAGCGTTCTATCAGTTGGTTTTGGTGTTTTGTTTGCTTTTTAACTAAAATTGAAAGATGCAGGCGAAGGCTAAAGTACTGCCAGAGAGATGATGAGCTGAAAACAATTGCGCTTAAAGTTCCTGGATATGATTAAAGGCATTTAGCTGCAATCTGTACTAGCGAATAGACCTGAACAGAAAAGCACAAAATTAAAGGGAAAAATAGTTCGTTTTTTTATAAATAGTAATATTTTATTAGTAACTAAAAATAGCAATTATATATGAAATGTAAATCTTTAAATGTTGGTTAAGCTCCAAAACAGGGTTGCTGTGACTATAAAATAGGCTTTGGCACAATCTGTCTACTATACACGTAGCTTTTATTTGAAAACAATTTTTTCACTCTCTGTCCTGTCCCTGGTAGGGTTCCATGTTCACTAGTTTGTTGGATGTACTGTTAGACAGCAGGATAGATAACTCTTCCTATTATCTGCCCAGGAACGTCATGAAGGAAATCATCTGGAAGTTATATCCAGGTGTGTGAAAGACAAAGATGGTTGGGAACAGCCCAAGTGAATTTACCAAGGGCATATCATGTCTGACCAAAGTGATTGCTTTGTGTGATGAGGCAACTAGCTCAGCAGATGAGGGAAGAGCAGTGCACGTTGCTTGCCTTGACTAGAGCCGGACCCTTGACGCTGTCCCAAAGCAACCTTCTTACAATACTGGGGATATGTGAACTGAATGGGTGGACTGCAAGATGGGCTGGCAAGAGTTGGCAGGATCTTTGGGCTCAAAGCAGTTCAGTATTTGTGTGTATGGTTGGTCATTTTTTGTTTGTGTTCTGTGGTGGTGGACAGTTAGGAATCCTTGAAGGATCCCTGTTGGGGCTACTGTTGTTTATAATCTGCCATCAGTGACCTGAATGGTGGGACAGAGGACAGAATGCACTATCAGCAAGCTTGGGGGCAGCAAAAGTTAAGGAAAGTGGTCAATACACTGGAGGGAAGGGCAAGGCATCATCAGAGGGACATCAAGAGTCTAGAGAAATGAATTCACAGAAACCTCATAAAGTTCAACAACAGCTAAGACCTGCCTGGGAGAGAAAGAGCCCCATGTGGCAGTACAGGGTGAGGGTTGGCTAGCTACATGGTAGTTTTGCAGAAGACGACTAAGGACCTAGGAGTGGTTGAAGCTAGTGTCCTGACATACGTGTTGAACAATGTCCACTTGTGATGGTGAAGGCTTATCACATGCCAGGTGGCAGATGAAAGAGGAATACTAGCAGGTTAAGGAAAGTGATTATTCTGTTGTCTGCAGGGCTTGTGAAGCTGCATTTGCTGTATTGTGTCCACTTCTGGCACCTGCAGTACAAGACAAAGATTGATTTGCTGGAGAGAGGCCAGTGGAGGGCCATTAAGATGAGCAGGGGATGGAAACATCTGAGGCACAAGGATTGGCAGGGTGTCCTGGTTTCAGCTGGGATAGAGTTGACTGTCTTCCTGGTGGCTGGTACGGTGCTATGTTTTGAGTTCAGTATGTGAAGAATGTTGATAACACTGATGTTTTCAGTTTTTGCTCAGTAGTGTTTAGACTATAGTCAAGGATTTTTCAGCTTCTCGTGCCCAGCCGGTGAGAAAGCTGGAGGGGCACAAGAAGTTGGCACAGGACACAGCCAGGGCACCTGACCCAAACTGGCCAATGGTGTATTCCATACCATGGGACGTCACATCCAGTATAGGAACTGGGGAGTGGGGGCAGGGAATTGCCACTCAGGGACTGGCTGGGTGTCGATCAGCGGGTGGTGAGCAACTGCATGTGCATCATTTGTACATTCCAATCCTTTTATTATTGCTGTTGTCATTTTATTAGTGTTATCTTTATCATTATTAGTTTCTTCTTTTCTGTTCTATTAAACCGTTCTTATCTCAACCAACAGGGTTTACTACTTTTCCCAATTTTCTCCCCCATCCCACTGGATGGGGGGGGAGGGAGTGAGTGGCTGGGTGGGGTTAAACCATGACACAGGGGGAGATGGGTTTGTTTAGTCTGGAGAAGAAAATACTTATGGACAACCTGATTTTTGTGTTGTACTACCTACTAGACAGGTTAGAGGGAGGAGAAGAAGAGTCAGGGTCTTCAGAGGTTCATAGTAAAGTGATAAGTGGCAGCAGCTGCAAGTTGCTGCACAAGAGGTCCTGGTTAAATAACAGGAAAATATTTTTCATGGTGAGGGTGGTTAAACACTGGAGCAGGTTTCTTGGAGAGGCTGTGGAATCTCCAGCCTTGAAGACTAAACTCGACTGGAAGGGCCCTGAGCAACCTGATCTAATGTAGGCTTAGGCCTGCATTGAGCACAGGGTTGGACTAACTGACTTTCAGAGGGTCTTTCCAACATAAAGTAGTGTATAATATTATGGAAGGATAACAGAAGACATGTAATAGAACTTTTGTTTGTTGAAGTTGGAAAATAATCCTTTCTGCTGCCTTCTGCTCAGATTTTGCATGTGACAGTATATTGGATAGTTTCCTCATGTGAGTTCTGATCGTTTTGTTGTTTATTTCCAGGTTGATTCTGAGTATTTTTGCCCACTAGCATTTCTTATTGTGGGCTGGTTAAACTGTGGTTGATTAGTTATATACACTATCAGATCAAAGCAGTCCTTTAAACTGCAGTGGATTTGGAGCCTTATTTTTACACTTGCTTTTATATCAAAGAACAGAAATTACACAACAAAAGGTCTCTTAAAGTTAATAGTGAAAAAGACAGGTTGGTAAGTTCTTTTTTTTTATATTCCCTTTTAGGATCCAGATGGAGTCCAACAGAAAGAGTTGGGTGCTTCACCAGCACATGCGTGTGTTCGTCCTACAAGAGTGGTATCATCCACTTCTGAAGAGGAGGAAGCATTTACAGAGAAATTTCTAAAAATTAATTGCAAGTACATCACTAATGGCAAGGTACTTAAACATTCAGGTTTTACTGTTACTGTATGGGATGTAAAAATGAAGTACATGTAAACCAACATACAGTGAAATTTAGTTACTGATAGGTAGATGGATCAGCTTACATACATATATATGCGTGTATATATATATCCATTTTTTTATTCAGTTTCCTTTGGATTCCCAGACCAGTTGTTTCTTAGATGTGATGCAAGCAGCTAATATGTCATTTACTTGTGACAGACTTCCCCCATACTGTTAAGTGATTCTCTTGTGTTGAGGGCATGAGATCTGTTTGTTCCCTGTGTTAGTATGTCTCATAAGTAATTCTCTTATAGTGCAGAAGAACATGGCTTAAACTATAAGGAAGTATGTAGTTGGGAAGCTTCACTTCTATTTTCCTAAAGTGGAACAGTGTGAGCAGAATTAACCTCTGATTCTGCAAATAAACACTTCTGTGTTGGGTATAGTATGGTAGAAATCATGATTTTTTTTAAAAAAATTTTTATTATTTTTTTTCCTTTGAAGCGGTAGTTACAGTTCTCTCTGTCATTATTCAAACACCTCCAAGTTAGTGGTGCTTAGTTAACTTACATTCAGCTCATAGGTGCGCAGGTCTTGCACGGATTTCTAGGGACTGAGATCATGTCAAAAGCCTTTACCTCAGAATGCTTTAGGAGAAAACAAAATATATTGCTCTCCCACCCCACAGAAAAATGACTATTAGATACTTTAGTCATGAAAAATCATGCCTTCACTCAAGCTGAATGAATGCGAAGAAACTCAAAGTACTTGTAGTACTTCTCCTTCACCTGAAGCTCGGGTATGTGTATACAAATACTGTTATTTTGTGTTGCTCAGCAATAGGTTTGCAGGTAAGTTACTGTGGTGGGTTGGCCCTGGCCGGATGCCAGGTGCCCACCAAAGCTGCTCTATCACTACCCCCCTCAGCTGGACAGGGGAGAGAAAAGATAATGAAAAGCTTGTGGGTTGAGATAAGGACAGAGAGAGATCACTCACCGATTACCATCACAGGCAAAACAGACTTGACTTGGGGAAAATTAATTTAATTTATTACCAGTCAAATCAGAGTAAAGTAATGAGAAATAAACCCAAATCTTAAAAACACCTTCCCCCCATCCCTCCCTTCTTCTCAGGTGCAGCTTTGCTCCCAATTTTCTCTACCACCTCCCCTGCACTGGCGCAGGGGGATGGGGAATGGCCTTTGGGGTCAGTTCATCCCACGTTGTCTCTGCTGCTCCTTCCTCCTCAGGGGGAGGACTCCTCACACTCTTCCCCTGCTCCAGCGTGGGACCCCTCCCATGGGAGACAGTCCTCCATAAACTTCTCCAGTGCGAGTCCTTCTCACAGGCTGCAGTTCTTCATGAGTTTCTCCAGTGTGGGTCCTTCCCATGGGCTGCAGTTCTTCATTAACTGCTCCAGCGTGGGTCCCTTCCACGGGCTGCAGTCCTTCAGGCACAGACTGCTCCAGTGTGGGTCCCCTGCGGGGTCACAAGTCCTACCAGAAAACCTGCTCCAGCATGGGCTCCTCTCTCCACGGGTCCGCAGGTCCTGCCAGGAGCCTGCTCCAGCGCGGGCTTCCCACGGGGTCACACTCTCCTTCGGGCATCCACCTGCTCCAGCGTGGGGTCCTCCCTGGGCTGCAGGTGGATATCTGCTCCACTGTGGACCTCCATGGACCGCAGGGGAACAACCCATCTCACCATGGTCTTCCCCACAGGCTGCAGAGGAATCTCTGCTCTGGTGCCTGGAGCATCTCCTCCCCCTCCTTCTTCACTGACCTGGGGGTCTGCAGGGCTGTTTCCCTCACATGTTCTCACTCCTCTCTCTGGCTGCAGTTGCACAGTTGTTTTTTTCCCTTAAATATGTTCTCCCAGAGGCGCTACTGCTGTCACTGATGGGCTTGGCCTTGGCCAGGGGTGGGTCTGTCTTGGAGCCGGCTGGCATTGGCTCTGTTGGACATGGAGGAAGCTTCTAGCAGCTTCTCACAGAAGCCACTCCTGCAGGCCCCCCACTACTAAAACCTTGCCACGCAAACCCAATACAGTTACACTAATGATAAACAAATTAATGAGAATCTCTTAGAACTGCCTTTTTTTTTTTTTTGTAGCTGATGGAAAGGTTTGCAGATCTGTTCAAGTCTAGACATACGGCTTTTTGACAGTACGTGTATATTGGCAAAAGCTATGTGTTAGAAGTTGGTAAGGCAGGTACTGGAAAAGCTTTGTTACTTTGTTCTACTTTGCAGTTAATTTGCTTCACTCTTTGCATTCTGTCCGTGCCTGACTTTTTTTAGGTTGATCTTAGACAAGTCATTACGTCTCAGTTTTGAGTGCTCTGATGCAAAGGAATTGAGACCTGTGAGCCTCTTAGAAATTGGCTGTACTGGAAAAATATAATCTAGGGTTAAAATTTACAGCGTATTATTTATGTGCTGTAATTCCTCATCAGAATATTATGGGGAGTGTTCACAGCATCTGTCTTTGACTTGCATCTTTACAGCCTATTTTCTAAGAGCTTCAAGGAGAATTCTGTTTCTAAAGAGTTGTGTAATCCACCACAGTATCAGTCTATACGTGGGGAGGTGAATGGGGAGAGAAATGAATGCTAACTTGCTCAGATTTGAGTGCCGGATTTCTTAAGTTTTACATATAATTTAGCCTTTGTGTCACATGTGGTAGGCATGTCCTCTGGCATGTTGTCTTATCCTCTCCTTGATACATTTCCTGATGATGCAGGATGATAGATCTTTACATGTTTTCTGGAGAATGCTTAAAGGATGCATCTCCTGTTTGCCGCTCTGGAAGTGATTTTGAAGCTCATTAACTATTTTATAGGGCTTCAGGTGTGAAGTCTCAGTCATCCCTATGACTGATGCTCATAAACTAAAATCTAGTGAAAGCCTCTTTTTCAATGTGTTTAATTTCACATATGCAAAAGGAGTTGCATTAAGTTAAGACTGTCTAATTTCTCACTTTTCAAGACTTGTTGTTCTGTATGTGGTTTTTGTCACACCTGTGACTTCCTGGACAAGCACACAGGAATTCTCTTGAGATGTGGTGGCTGGAATGTGGAAACAATTGCTCTAGTATTTGCTGTCTGTTGTCTGGTTATGGCTACTGTTAAAGGCAGGGTGTTGGGCACAGTAACAGGGTGGTGTGAACATGCCACATCCTGGTCAGACAATAAATCAGTGTAACCAATGTGCTGCAGTCACACCTTAACTCACTGTTAATTGTGTATGTAGGCATGCCCTTTCTTGCAGCCACACTGTGCACTTCTTTTCTACAGAAGTGTGCTGCTCTTTTTTCATTCTTTGCACTGTTCATGGAAGGCAGAAAAAGGTATCTTAAACAGTCTGCTTGATTGAAACTGAAACTGATAGAGGAGCTTTGAAATTCTTTGTCCTTTCCTATGCTTGCTTGTTTACTTGCCTTGTTTTGAAAAGTAGTAGGTAAAGGAAAATTACTAATACTAAGGCTTAAAAAAACTAAACAAACAAAAAACCAAAACACCAGCCTGGAAATATGGACACAAAAAGGACAAACACATTGTTCATGAAGTGAAAAACAGGACACTGACAAGGTTCAAAACTTATACAAGAAACAAAGAATAAAAGTAAATTGTTATCTTCATGTGAGCTACAGTTTTTGTTCTACCTTATGTGTTCAAGAATGTAATGGAATTATGTAGAGGTAACTTCTGTTTGAGAACTGCTTGTCAGAAGTCCTCTCAAACCTTCTTAAATGTGTGTTTTACTGAACTGCCTAATCTTAATGTTTGGGCTCACCAATGTCATAAAGTTTGGCTCTAATCCTCCCTTTATAATGATTGTTTGAATTTCTGTCTCAGATATTGTATAGGATTTAGAGCTCCTACTTCCTGAGGTTTAAGGAACTGTAATGGAAAGAAGTTAAAACTGATTCAGAACTGAATATCTGCATGCAGGTGCAGTTTAATCTAATTTCAATGCGCATGTTTTTGTTTATCTGGATTAATATTTTGTGGACCAGCTTTAAGACTGAAGGGATCTATTTTTAATAGCCTAGTGTGTCTATACAGTTTTCAGTAATAAAGTGGCTTGACATTTCTGCTTGAGGCTGTTAAATCTGAACTTCACCTGAATAGAAGTTCACTTCACATCTTTAGAATCTTTCTTACATACAGGAAACTTGAGTTCTAGAAGTGGTATTTTGGTGAGTTTTGTTCAAGAACCAGACCTTCCTGTAACAATATCATGTTGAACTACGTAGTAGTTACATGCAGAGTCTAATTTTTACTTCAGTTTCATTGACAGTGTTATTGATACTTTTGTCCTCAACAACTCGTTAGAAGTATGGTCCAAGAGAAACAAGTCACAGGTTATTTGGTGGAAGGTGTCCTAAAAAAACCTGTTTCCCACAGTCCTCTATCAACAGTTGAGCTGCTTATAAACTTTTTTATTTTAACCCCCCCCCTCCACTCCACCCCC
>NW_010972991.1:15020079-15030775 GCF_000737465.1 Haliaeetus leucocephalus | reverse complement strand
CCCCCACCCCCCCCAACTAGAAATTTAGGAGCTGAGAGCAAATACTAGCAGTGTACTGGAGTCATGTAGGAGTTTGGGCAATGGCATGCACACTACAGTCTTTTTGCTTATGCTTGTGCACTGATTTGCTGATCTGTCTCTCTTTAGCTACATTATTGGTACAAATAATTTTTTTGAAGACACTTTGAAAACTGAATTCATATAAAATAAAGTCAAAGAGCAGTTCTAAAATGTTCAACAAATATTTGATTATCATTGAAGGGATCTGTGCTGAAGACACAGCATAACAGAGCATGACCACAAAGGAGAAGCTGGGTTCATCTCCTTGTGTTGATATGGGTAAGTGATGGCATAGGAAGGGCTTTACTTAGTAAGCAAGCCCCCCATGCTATTTTTTACTCTGAAGAATATATTCACACTGAAGATATCTTCAGCAGCTCAGCTAGGCCGTAGAGGGAGCTTTGGAACTTTCTCCCTGCTACAAAAGCAAGAAGATTATATGGGGAGTAGACTTTAGGCTCTCAGTCGTCTTCAGTACTTGTAAGATAGCAGGGGAATAGCAGGGGAGGTTAGGTTATCAAAAATAAACCACTAAAGTATGCTGTAGGGTTTTTTCCTGGCATCAGTGTTGTTACCCATTTCTGCGTATTCTGTTGAACAACTATGACATCTGCTGCCATAGTGCATAAATGTGTATGAGTAACTAGAAAAGTTTTGTTCAGAGCCTTAAATGAGTGCATGGTACTAAAATGCTCAAGAGTTCATCATTAGCTTACTCTAAGACAATAGTTCTGAAGTATATGTGTCGTAGGAATGCTAACATAGAAGTCTGTCTGATCCATAATGGTAAACCAATAAGGGAATTAAGTTTCAGGTACTCTCCTTTAAAGAGGATATGTTATTTTTGTCTTTACTTATGCAAAACTGTGGTGTTAGTTCTTAAAGGCTGGAGCTGCTTCCATCTTTCAGGGAAGACTAGCATAATGCTATAAGCAGTTCTTGACCAGTCGTTGGCTAGATGCATGTATGCTCCCACTTACATGTTTTGTGCTGATGTTATCCTTTTTTTTTCCTCACAGAATCAATAGCACTTGGTTTCTGTCCATGCCAGAAACTCCATCTGTTGAGTAATACATGTTTGACAGGTTTTAAGGAAGCTCTACTCCTGCAAACAAGTTAGAAGGTAGTGAAGACAGAAGCCATTTGTCTTAAAGAGAGTCACAGAAATAGTTAGAGAAGGTGGCAGAAACACTGGCATGTCTGAAAAAGAATAATTTAAACTTGGGACCAAACAAAATGTTTCTTTATCTGGCTCTTACCTGAGCTTTACCAAGCTACTTAGGTTAACATTCAGTGATTGTTGGTAATAATAATAAAAAAAAAGACAGAAATATTAATGATGTTTAGAGTATTATTAAGAATCTCATTTCTAGCCTGTAAATTTGGGGCAGCAGTTCTTCTCCAGAAGCACCCTGAAGTGTTCAGGTAGTAACTGTGGACCATATCAAGTAACTTGTGAGCCAGAAACCTATCGGTCTGTCTCCTGTCACCTTTAAGTAGATAACAATGCAATAGGTCATCTCTTGTTGAGGCACTATAAAGCTGTGTTTTCAAGACACCTGTATAATCTTTCAGTTGCTTATAGTCAAGTGAAGTGTTTGATCAGCTGCTTAGTCAAGTACACATAAAAGCCTATTAGTTCCAAAGGTTTAATTCTCTATTTCTCTATCAGTGTAATAAATTTTAAATGGAATTACACTTTGAGATTAATTTTTAGGCTGAGTATTTCCTTACTGGTGTGAGGGTTTCCTCTAAGACCAAGATAAGCAGCAGCTAGGTTTCTAGCTGTGTCTTTGCTTGAGACTGCAGAGGTAGGCTTTAGAATCTTCCATATGTGTTGGGGACAACTGCCTGATAGATTGGTTTTTCTGCCATCAGGCAGGTCATTGTCAGACTGTTCTAGGAAGCTTCCATTTGCAATAGAAGGTCTCTTAAACTTGTTTTCCTTATGTAGTCAGTAGTCTTGCACGCTTCTTTGGCTAAATGTTTGCCTGCAGAAGATTATATCTACTGTTCCTCAGTGTCCGAGTCTAAACACCACAAGGTACTATACAATTGCTTTAAATGCATTCAAATTTGCCCTGGAAACAGACTTCTGTCCTGCATAGGATGATGTTTCTTTAAAATATTAACAAGCTTGGTGTGGGGGGTTTGGGAGGGGTAAGTTGATATTTTCTGAACTGCTAAAATTGAGGCTGAAGCAAGATAACTGAAATGAGAAGATGTGCAGCTGGTTCTTCATGCATGTTATTCTAATGTTGTGACTCTCTAGTGTTCAGATAAGCAATGTAAAATTGACTTAAACTTTTAACTTATTTTGCGATAAAATATTCTTTAACCACTTTTTGACCTGGACTGCCAGCTGAAGCAGTATTTTAGCTTGCTTTCAAGAGCACAGATAAAGCATTGGATTTTTTGTTCAATAAAACCATGGACCTTGTTGACATGAGTGATATGTCAGTTGTAACAGCTCACCCCTTGATAGAAAAATGTCATCTCCTTTTATTGCCTCAAAAGCTTTAGCACTTTCTGTGTACTTAATTTATCAAGGAAGGTCAATGAAATAGTGAACAAGTGAAGACAAAATCTTAGTCTGGAATTGAAGAGTTCTCCAATGAACTTGATTACTGATTGCTTCTACTGAGTAATACATAATTTTACAAGTTGGTGTTGAACACTTAAATCCTTCAGCTAGAGCAGTCATACAACCTTACTTTTTTTTTTTCCTCTCCAGCCTGACTGTTCTGAAGATGCACATGCAACATGTGGGCAGTGAAAGAATAGAACAGAATATTTCAGTTGGAAGGGACCTACAATGACCACCTAGTCCAACTGCCATCAAGGCTATGGCCTTGACTTTTGGGTCAAATCTAGAGAATATTAATAAAAGTCCATTTTCGTGTGTGGTCATTAATGAAAGAGCTCAGATTTAGAAATTATGCTGCTTTTTTGCATTGTGCACTGAATTTATGGAAGTAGTATTTGTTTAAAGAGAAGCAATTTGTTCTTCTGAGTAGACTCAGTGACTTTTGCAGTCATGTTAAATTTATTTTCTAGACTACAGTGGATATAACCAAATAGACTTCTGTCAACAGTCATCCTCTTGGAGTTCCTTTTTGCACCTTGAAAGTCTATTTCCACAATACAGTGCTGGGAAAGAAATGCCAGTGACAGTTTTGTTTCAGTGTCTTAAACACCTTGGAATTATGTAAATATCTTCTGCTAACTTTAAAGTCTTTAGCGTATGTTTGTACTCTAAAATGCACATATAAAACCTGACTAGGCACATAATGACTAAGGGGACTTAAGTATAGATGCTTGAGCTGCTTTTGAGACTGTTTTCATTTTTCCATAATAGTGGTACCATTGGTCATTGCTGTAGACTTCAATACTATTTTTGGTTTGTTTTTTATAACTTGCAATTTTCTGCTCACTATATGGCATCTTTTTCTACCATGAAGGTCATCAACCATCACAGTGCTGGGATCAAATTTCTGGAATTGGGAAGGACTGTAGTTGTATTTCATGCTGTGCTGATATGTCGTCTTAAAACAAAACTGAAAACAAACAATCCCCCCAATACACAATGTTTGTAATCACTGTGAACATTTTATCAGTGAGCTGGATATTTATTCAATTCCTGATAAGCTTCAGCAGCACATGAAGCAATTCTTTTGTGATTCTTGCACAGAAGTTTTGAATGTCTTTCTAAATTTGTAAAGTCCTTAGGATTCAAGATCTGTAACTGAAGGATCACTTTCATCCTACTTAAAGATAGATTTCCTCTAGTTCATAGTTTTAGCTCAAACTCTACTGTTCTAACAGTTTAATGAATTTCCATAGTAGGCAACTGGTGTTGATGTTTGTGTGAGTTTCTAATGCTTAAAAAAAACCTAAAATAAAAATCAATCTATTGTAAATTAGCTTGGTATCTGTATTGTGTAAGAACCCTACAGCTCATAGTATATCAGCTTGCTTTAAACTTTTTCATACTAGAAGTTTAAAATCTAATTGTGTTCATGTACTGCAGCAGTATCATTGTGATTAAATCCATCCAGAGCTGCATCTTGTTGCAGCTGCATCTTTAAAAATCTTTAATATTTTTAATCTAGTTTCATTCTATAAATGTATTTGTCCTATCAGTCAACAGGTCCATTAAGTTAGAATGACTTGTATCAGATACTGCTGTTGCTTTTCTGTAAAGAAAATGAAGATAAATGATGGTTTTGGAAGATCGTTCTTTTTTTGTTCTTTAATTAAATAGTAGAAAGTGAGAAGAGTTAAGAGTCAGGTTTTAGACAGTGCTTGAAGTTTATTGCAAAACTAACTATAAGCTCTGTGGTTGTCTAGGAAGGATGTATCTTTACCTCAGAGGAGCTGCCTAGCATATCCTTTAGGGTGTGAGGAGGTTGGTGTTTTGTTTGTTTTTTTTTTTCTGGTTGGCGTGGCTTTTTTTTTTTCTCCACTCAACCCAGCTATTAAGTATCTGTAAGGAACAATATTGTTTTATTTTGGGAAAGTAGGTGGCATTAATTTGCTTCCCCAGAAAAATAGTTATGTTTCTAGGTGACTGCAAAACATAAGAAACTGTATAAAGTTGCTTAAATATAAAGATGCTTTAAAAACAAATTAGAAAACCCTTTTTTTCCTACAAAAAAATTGAGAGTAAGCTGAAATATGAAGGAAAAAATTTACCACTTCTTTTCCCTCTCGTTTTAGGGTACAGTCAATGGTGTGCTGCTAGTGACGCCAAATAATATAATGTTTGATCCTCATAAAATGGATCCTCTGGTCCAGGAGAACGGCTGTGAAGAGTATGGCATCATGTGTCCAATGGAAGAAGTGATGTCAGCTGCTCTGTATAAGGAAATTGTGGACAGCAAAATTAAGGATTCGTTAACCATGTAAGATAGGATAGTATTTATAAAGCTTTAAGTAAATATGAACTGTAGCCATATTGCTGACCATACAAAACTACCAAAACCACATTTTCTTCTGTTGTTTTCCTTTTTAAGAACATCATCAGATAGGCTTAGAAAGACCACTGAGAAAACTTACGTTACCTTAAGCTTTCACATTCTATATACTATATAGAATAAATCCTTTTCTATATACATGGATTCTAATTTCCTCCAATAGTCTCTTTTAAAAATCAGTGTATAGCAAGAGGTACCACACCACTTCCTCTTCCCCTGCCCTGCTATGAAAACAATAACAGATGTGTTTGATTCTTCAGCAATTTAAAAACTGATGTACAGAATAGCAGAGTCCAACTGAAACAGCTTTAGGTGCAAGTCTTTATTGTTTACCACTTTCCACTTGCTTCTCAAACTCTTGTTGCTCTGATAAATGGTTGTAAGACTAATTTTCTGAGACTTGTATATATTTTTATGGTATTAGGAGTATATCTTTTCCCTTTTTGGCCAGGGCAGGAGCTGCATATTTGCCTTTGGGTCTAGCCTTGTTGGGGGTGAACAGAATGAATTTGGATCAGTCAGCTTTAATTACTGGTGTTTAGCGTAGTAGGCATTTAAAACTGACTTTAAACAGCATTATGAAAAATCCTTGTTCTGTTCTGTCTGTTACCTAATTTTTATACTGTCCTCAGAAATAGGATAAATTCTAACATCAAAGCTAAAAAGGATTTTTTTTAAAAAAAGCCATCTTTACCTATCACAGCCCATAAAGCACAAACATTTGCAGACTACTTTGACCATCTAACTGCAGGGAAGTGGACTCCTTTAACCAAGGTAGAATTGTCTATATGTATGGGAGAGTAAAGCTGCTTGCCATTTTAAATAAAGTGTAGAGATACTCAGTAACTCTGAAAAATGTACTTTTACAGTTCTTACAGGTAATATGCTAAGCACATCTTTCTTGATAATCTTAAATATCTGGACAACCAGAAGAAATAACTTGTCTCATGCTATTTTTAAGCTCAGTTTCAGCAGAGACCTGATAGTAAACTGGTATCTTGGCATCGTCTTGTTTGCTGCCTGAAGTCATGCATTTCCTTGAAAGAGCAACTAATATACGTATTACTGTAGTAGTACTTTTGGGGCTTTTGATGTAGAATGATGATGCCTTCAGCATGATTGCTTTCTGGAAGTTCATTTTCCAGATTGAGTTTTACAAAGTTGCTCGTAGTTCCTACTTCAATTGATGCATAGTGCAAATAATGAGATTATGAAAATTAGATATTTCTTTTAATCTGCCTGTTTGAATCATACCATTGCAGTTGCAAAACAAGTCTTTTTCCTAGCATATTTAGTTTCTTAATGACTTACTGTTGACTTACAAATGTACCTTTCATGCCCTGTTGATTTTTGTGGTCTTGTAGCACATGCATTTTCTGTTTTTTTATAATATAAATGAATATGGAATGAAAACATGTCTAGTAATAAAAGGTCACACTATGCGTTGAGCCATGAATGTCCAATTTGATTTATCTTTCTTGTCAACTTTATAAACTATTACATGGAACACGAACTTCTAGCATTTTCTTCAGTCCCAGCACTTTTGTGCCTTAACCTTATCAAAATTTGAGGCATGTTTGTAAATTTGGGGGAAAATAAAATTCAAATTTCTTAAGTCTGTAACCAGAACTCCCAATAGCTACAGCTAGCTCTGACAAGACCTGTGTGTCTCGAGGTATTTGAGACTTAAATCATGTTTTTTCCACTATTTGTTTTTTTCTAAATATTCCATTGTTATAATTAACCCTCTTTCTCTCCCAATTTTGCCAACTGTCAAACCTGTTTAAACTTGGAAAAACAATCTGAATACTGAAAATAAGATTATTGGTATAATAGAAACTGATCACAAAACGAACGGATTCTTTTCTTCTTAAAACTGCAATTTCATGTTGTATGGTTTTTATATATAAGCCACAATCTGTGCTGAAACTGGAAAGAAATATATCTGAAAACATACAGATTTTTTGCGCATTTCCTGAACTTTAGGTTGTGCTTGTCCAAAAGCACCTATTACCAGCATAATCCTGAAAAATTAAGGAAATGGTCCAGTCTAATAGGTGATAAATCCTAAACTCTAATCCACGTGCTTTGTAAGCAAAATTACTACATAAGCACAAGCTTAATACCAGCTTCATGTTAACGCTTGGAGAAGAGAGTGTATATGCTTTGCAAACATCCTGAATTTTAGTGATGTCTCAGTAATGTCAGTAATGACCTAACTGAATAAAAAGCTTTGTAGAAATGGTGAGTGGATTTATCCTTCTTCAAGATGGGAGATTAAGGTATGAGCTTCTTAAAAGCATTTGGTACTAGATAATGGAAGATGTGCTTGTGGTAGCAAGGGAGTTGGCACTGAGAACTCTAGTAAAAAGTATGTTTAAACATGAGATTTTTTTATGAAGGTTGTATACTACTCAGTTTTTTTGGCAACACTGGAAAAGCTTGAGCCATGTAGATATAGTTGAGCATGCTCACAGTCGCCTTGTAGTCCTCCTTTTCTAAAACTCATAGAATTTCTGGTTAGCTTATTTTGAAAGGCAGGTTTGAATAAGATTACTTGCTTTGCAGAAAGGAAGTTCTTTCATGCTTGCCTTTTTTTTTTTTTTTTCCTTACACTATTTATGAGCATTTCCTGTCTGCTCTTTAAATTGTTCAGTTGTACCAAGTAGTTTGGGATTTATTTTGCTTAACAGAGGTATCCTTGAACTTAGGTACCTGACTGGTGAAGACACTAATCTTTTAAGTATTTCCCATGGGCAGAATGGTAATATCTACCTTGGTGGTTCCTGTTCTGCATTGACTGGCTGAGATAGTTAAGGTTAGACAAGATGATTTCTGCCATTCATTTCTTAAGAGTGAGCTAGGTGTCAACTTCATAATAGGGTAGGATAGGTATATAAAATTGTACTGGCCTCTTTCGTAGATAAAGCTTAAAAGATTTTGGAGGATTTCTGCCTTTTAGAGATTATGATTGTATGTAGCTTTTTGTTGGTTTTCCCCTGTTTTTTTTTTATTTTATTTTTACACTCTAAGCATCTCAAACAATCTTGTTGGTTTCATAGGAGAGCTTCTACTTGCAAAAGTAATGCCCTGAAGTTGGGAGGTCCTATCTATGTCATGCTGGCCAAAGGTCTGCCATGAGCTTACTGTTAACGAGAACATATTTTAGGCTTGTTTCTTATTACTGATGCTCTGAATTAAGTTTTTTTAATTTGGTTCTTTTCTTTTTTTTTTTAAGAGCACCCTTAAATTTTTTCAGCATTAACCAAAACTTAGTAAAGAAAAGAGCTTGACAGAAAATGCACCTGCTATAGTAACATTCTTATTTCCTCAACAGAGATGTAGAACAGCTGTCTGTAAGGGAAC
Source organism: Haliaeetus leucocephalus (assembly GCF_000737465.1). Classification (NCBI taxonomy): domain Eukaryota; kingdom Metazoa; phylum Chordata; class Aves; order Accipitriformes; family Accipitridae; genus Haliaeetus; species Haliaeetus leucocephalus. The sequence continues at coordinate 15,022,373 of NW_010972991.1, read as the reverse complement.
TTTGCCATTCCAAGAAAGCTGCAAAGAGCAATACAGATGAAATGGATTCCAGGATTCGGGATACAGGCAATGACAGTGCTAGTACTGCCCCGAGGAGCACAGAGGAGAGTCTCTCAGAAGATGTCTTCACAGAATCAGAACTCTCTCCAATACGTGAGGAACTTGTTTCCTCAGACGAGCTTCGACAAGACAAATCTTCTGGAGCATCATCAGAATCTGTCCAAACAATAAACCAGACTAGTGCTGAATGTTTAACAATCATTTCAGACTCAAATGAAGTTGCCAGTGACTTAAAACCCAGTGCTGAAATGGTTGTAAATGTTAAACAGTTTGGTACCCACAGCTTAGGTTTGGAAAGTTCTGAAATGTCTATAAAGGGGGGACAAGAACCTAGTGAAAATATTGCAGATATCCTCCAGCAGTCTTTGCAAGGATCACACAGTAGTGAAGAGCATGACAAAGAGGCAGAAGTGGGTAATGATCAAGATTCCTCACTAGGAAAAGAACGAGAAGGAGAGAGTAAGATGGCAGAGGAAAGTCCATGTTATGAAGATACCACAGATTCTCAAAAGAAAGAGACAACTAGCAAAGGAAAAGTAGCAAGAGGGCAAACGCAAGACTCGGAGACAGAAGTTGAGGAACTCCGCAACCTCTGGAAGACCCACACTATGCAACAAACCAAACAACAAAGAGAAAACATGCAACAGGATTCACAAAAAGAAATTGGTCAGAAAACTGTGACTGCAAGAGATGGGCGATTAGAAGGTGAGTCAGTATTTATGTGTTAGTGTTCAGATTTACAGTGTATGTCCCTCCAGCTTATCAGAATTTTCGTTATTTTTCATTCTGTAGAACATGTCTCCCCATATATTGGTTGTATTTCTCATTGGCTCGAAGATATGCTTAAGTTATACTGTATAGAAACCAGTGAGGAAAATATTGCTCAGGAAAGTGAAAACAGAGATACTTTTGTTACTGTCATTTTTCTTCACTGAAATTGTATTTATGAACATATTAAAAGACAGTATCTTTTCAGGGGAGTTTTAAATGAACCTGTAAAATTAGATCCATGATGCATTGGTCACTGTAGAGCTCAAAATTAAGTGTTCCTTAGCAGTCAGCTAGCTGTCACTTAAATTTTGCTCCCAGTATACATGTGTATGAATGAATTTCAGGGAATGAATTTCATCTTGTTTATAGCACGTCTATCTTGTGGTTAAGGTTTATAACATGAACAACAAACACTGGAGGCTTAACGCTCTTTTATACTTTCAGAACTTTGTTTCGCTTGCATCTTGTCATACTTCCATGCTGACTAGAACAAGGTTGTGCGGTGACTGAATTAAGCGCTTAAGCTATCTGGACAAGATTCCCTTTATTTCACAAAAGAATCCAACTTACATATATTTCAACAAAGATCTAGAAAGAACTAACAGCATACAGCCAATACTACTAACACAGGAGCGTATATCTGGCTCAGCTGGGATGTTTGCCAGTCCTCAGAACAGTTAAAGATAAAAACATTCCATACCCATACTCGTGACTGTCTTCAGCCACATCTTCCCAGGCCTACACAAGGCCATCCTCCAGCCTGACCTTGTATAACTAGTTCTTCAAAGCTTGGCAGACATGCAGCCCAACAAATTCTAACGGTCACCCTTGAAAACAAATGCCAGGTGTTCCAAGCTGCTCCCACATCTCCCTCTTTTTTTGTTTAGGAACATCAGATTCACGAGGGAGGCATCAAGGACTCTAGCTTCGAACTGATGCAATCCTCGTACTGCTCCTCAGATGATTCTGATTGCTGCAAACACACAAATGATTAATAACCCTCCAATAGCAATACAGATTCAGATACACAGATTTAAACCTTCAAACCATGTTTTTGGATTTAACCATTTAACACTATTAGACAATTCTTTAAAAAACACCTTATTCTGCTAATTTTATATATTTCCCATTTGATCTTGTAATATCTGTGCAAGATCTTAGATATCTCCTGCAATATTAGTAGCAAACGCACCTTGCAAATGTGCCTTCACCTAATTCCAATCTCATACACTTTCATTCCTTTGTAAAGGAGTTACACAGAGCCCTTGTTTTTGAAATTCTCAATTACAATGTAATTTCATTCTATTTTGTAATGCACTTTGTCTCTATGTGATGGGTTGATCCTGGCTGGACACCAGGTGCCCACCATAGCTATTCTATCACTCTCTTCTCAGCTGGACAGGGGAATGGGAAATGAGGTTTGCGGTCAGTTCATCACACATTATCTCTGTCGCTTCATCCTC
>NW_010972991.1:15019798-15020008 GCF_000737465.1 Haliaeetus leucocephalus | reverse complement strand
ACAAACTACTCCAGCATGGGTCCTTTCCACGGTGTGCAGTCCTTCAGGAGCACACTGCTCCAGCGTGGGTCCCCCATGGGGTCACAAGTCCTGCCAGAAAACCTGCTCCGTGGGCTCCTCTCTCCACAGATCCGCAGGTCCTGCCAGGAGCCTGCTCCAGCGTGGGCTTCCCACAGGGTCACAGCCTCCTTCGGGCACCCACCTGCTCTG
>NW_010972991.1:14998727-15019298 GCF_000737465.1 Haliaeetus leucocephalus | reverse complement strand
AACCCAATACAGTCTGAGCCAAATTACCACTGCTTCTGAAGCATCCAGTCATTCTAGTATTGTTGATCAATTTGTACCTGGGTATTCATTTCAGCTGTAACATTTTTTTTAATACATTAGCTACTGTGTGAGCATCTGAACGGATTTCACAAGCGCCATGGTAGCAACAGCAGCAGTAGCTGCAATAATGATAGCTGATATTATAAAGGCAATGAGACATCCTATAAATTGTTGTGGGTGACTAATTGTCTGCTTTAAAAGCCTTGATAATTGACTTAATCCTGATTCCCCTTCCCGTGATTTGGTCGTATTTACAGGGATCCACAATTCAGCACGACGTCACATTGGCATGATTACTGTAAGACTTGGTTCAGATATATTCTTATGAGTAAAACAGCTAAAATACCAAGGTTAATTCAGATTAGTTTCAAAAGCATGGTTATGTAAAGCGATATCTACAAATTGAGCTGCTACAAAAACATAAGGATGTGAAGTACGTCACTGAATCTTTGTGATTCTGTGTGAGGTTCAAACTTATACAAGGAATGTTTTTTTATATAGTCACTGTGGCTTAGGCGCAACACCTCCAGTGGGCCCAATAAAAATGCTGTGCCTGAGCCACAGTGACCCTGCAAAGAAAAAAGGATCAGAATTCTTACAATACTGTTGCTGGCCACTATTGCCAGGTATGCTAAAAAAGGTATTCTTTGGAGTAGGATACACGTTGCATCATTACACTAGCTTGTTGTTGCATTCTCTTCAAATGTCCCTATGTGATAGCTTTTTCGTTCTTGATGCACCGCTTCCTCCTCATTCGTTTCTCCTCTTTCAAATTCAGAGTATTCATCTGCAGGATTGGGTTGTCCGAGTGGTTTCACCAGCTCATGATATGGCTTCACGTGTTTAGCTGGAATCCACTTGGTTCCTGTGGGAAGAAGAACACAAGCATACCCTCGCCCCCAAGCGATTAGTTCCACAGGTCCACTCCAGCCAGGTCCACTAAAAGGATCTTTATACAATACTTTAGGTCTTTGTGAAATAGAATCGGGAGTTTTAAAATGCCGCTCTATTGCCGTGCTGGCCATTAAGTCTGGTGAGCGATTTAAAAAATTCAAAGTATACATAGCATTATCTAGCTGTTTTTGTGGTGGCATATTCCCCCTTTTTTGTTTATGTAACATAGACTTTAAAGCATGATGCGCACGCTCAAGTATTTCTTGTCCAGTAGGTGAATGTGGAATCCCTGTCACATGGGATCCCTGCCACTGTTGCAAAAATAATTGGGTAGATTCAGCTACATACCCTGGACTGTTGTCAGTTTTAATGGTTTGAGGAACCCCCATAGTTGCAAAGCATCGTGACCAATGTTGTTGAACATCACGTGCCCTTTCTCCAGAATGAGCAGTAGCACAAATATAAGAGGAAAAGGTATCAATAGAAACATGCACAAATTTCAAGGAGCCAAAGGCAGATACATGTGTAACATCACTTTGCCAAATGGCATTAGAATGTAAACCGTGTGTGTGAACTCCAGTGCTCACTGCATCAGAAGTAACTCTTTGACAATCGGGACAAGAATGAATTTTATCTTTAGCCTGTGCCTTTGTCAAATTTTGAATTGTGTTGATTCGCCCATGATATCCTTTACTACAGTGAGGGCACAATTGATTTGGAGGTTTATCATGTTTGGATTTCTGTCGTTTAGGACATTGCTTAGCCATACGTCCCAATTTTCCACACTCAAAGCATGTCACAGTAACTTTGAGTTCAATTAACATTTAGTTGTCATGACAGTGCAGCAGCTAACATGTTAACTCTATGAGTGTCTGTCCCTATGTTTTGACGTATCTTAATATATTCCCCAACGTCAGTAGCTCTTCTTCTACCAGTTTTCAATACAGCCTGACAGTCTGTATTTGCATTCTCATAAGCCAATTGAAATAACACTTTTGTAGCTTCCGGATTTTCTACCTGCCGCACTATCGCGGCTTGAAGGCGATCAATAAAAGATGCGTACGGTTCTTGAGAGCCCTGTCATATAGAGGCAAATGAAGCGATACCTTGCCCAGTTTCAGGTACACGTCGTAAAGCCATAATTGCAATACGAGTAGCTTGATCGACAACTTGCTTTGGCAAAGCAGCTTGTGCCTGAGGTGTAATGTAAGGGCCTGTTCCTTGTAACATATTTTGATCTGTAAGTATCCCTGATGACAAGTTGTCCATAATTTGTTCCACTTACAAATCATTGTATTCTAATTGCCATACAGAATACTGAGCAGAAGTCAACACAGTTTTCATAAGCAATTTCCAGTCCCAAGGAGTCATAGTATAAATGCTTCCAATTGTTTCCACTAGTCCTATTGTAAATGAATTGTGTAACCCATTTTCGCAAATTGACTTCTGTAATTCTTTTATCATTTCATAAGGTAAACCCTCATGCTGTGGTGGATTATGGGGTCTGTATATAACAGGAAAAGTAAACATAGTATCTCCTTGCTGTAGAGCTTTTTCTCGACAGTGTCGCATCAAGCTATTTGTATTTTTTCCCAAATCATTAAGTGAATCAACACATTTAGCATCAAAGTCTGTTAAAGGCGGAGCTGAAGGCACTCTAGTTTTTTCTCCGCACCGCTGTAAAGCAGGAGCCACAGGATTAGACAGAGGCATAGAGCTAGAGGGATTAGTAGGAGAAGGAGCTACAGGTAGCGCAGCACAGCCGGGTTCTGTTTTTAAGTTCTGCAAACCCTGGAGAGGGAGTACCAGACGACTGGGGTGGGGGCGTGGGGGACGGCGCTGGCTGCGGCAGGCAGCGGCGGCGAAGCGGGTGCGAAAGGGGCGGCAGGCAGCGGCGGGGACCTGTATGCGGTGGTGAGGGTCGGCGAGCCCGCGCTGCCCACCCGCTGCCTGCCGGCGGGGTGAGTGCCGTAACGGTGTTAGTGCAGGCGGCGGTGGAGGTAACGAGGGATATAAATCCGGCTCTCTTTCAGAGTCCACCCTGCCTGATGCAAAAGAATTATTATCGGAATCAGAATCCTGCTCGTTAGCGGCCCGCTTACAAACTGTCTCCTCAAAAGCAGTATCAGGTTGTATTGATATGATTTTCTCTGCTGGCTGTAAATGCACCAGCGCAGTATAAATAAATTTCCATGTCACAATTAAATTTTCTGATACACCGAATGCCAAAGTTTTTTGCGTTTGTAAATGCTCCCCGACTCTTTCCCAAATCTTGCTATCAAAAGTTCCCTCTGTGGGAAACCAGTTACAATTATCCTTTACCCATATGAAAAGCGAAGCTATTTGTCCCTCTGTTGTTTTATACCCAGGGGCCCGTAAAATCTGCTGCAAAACGTTTAAGTAGAGCTTATGCTCCTGAGAAACCGATTGCCCCATGCTACCGCAATCTTGCAACTCACCCGTTCCGCAGGGGTTGCTGTTACCTATTTTCTCGAAGTCGTGGCCACTTCTTCAAAACTCTCCCCATTAGGTTGTGTGGTCTCCGCAGTGAAGGGGAATCACCTCTTCTCTTCTTCTCTTGATCATGTTGTTTTCTTCTCTTAATCGTGCCGGCTTCTTCTCTCGATCACGTCGCCTTCTTCTCTTGATCATGTCGGGCTCACCATCTGTGGCGACTGAATTAAGCACTCAAGCTATCTGTACAAGATTCCCTTTATTTCACAAAAGAATCCAACTTACATATGTTTCAACAAAGATCTAGAAAGAACTAACAGCATACAGCCAATACTACTAACACAGGAGCGCATATCTGGCTCAGCTGGGATGTTTGCCAGTCCTCAGAACAGTTAAAGATAAAAACATTCCATACCCATACTCGTGACTGTCTTCAGCCACATCTTCCCAGGCCTACACAAGGCCATCCTCCAGCCTGACTTTGTAAAACTAGTTCTTCAAAGCTTGGCAAATATACAGCCCAACAAATTCTAACGGTCACCCTTGAAAACAAATGCCAGGTGTTCTGAGCTGCTCCCACAGGTTGAGCATACAAAAAGCATATCTCAAGATAAATACGAGCTAGATGGTAAGAAACTAGTGCTATGAATATGGGGAACAACTAGGCTTATTTCTTGAGTACCTTTACTCCTCTGCAAAGATCAGGTCCTGGGATTATTAGCCAGAAGTTATCTTGAAAATCTATTGAAGTTACTCAATTCATATTAAAAAAAAAGGTATGTCTTTTTAAGTAACTTAAAGATGTTTCTGCCTGTCTTTGATTTTGCTTGTTAAAAAATTAATAGGTCACTTTCTGATATTTTACCATCTTACTAATGGAGATAAACTGATTGTTTTAACTGTGCAGTATTTTGGGGGCTAGACAGAAAACATACCTATAACGCCTGTCACAAACTAAGAGATTATATGTGAAGTGCATTTGAAGGTCAAATTGTTTATGTTAATTAAAAATTGAGGTTGTATTGAATAGAGAGGAAGATTCTTCGGTTGACAGAAATTCATCTTGCACTTTAGAGTCTGATATGATAGTTTTTGTTTTTGTTTTTTGTTTGGTTTTTTTTTTTTTCTCCTGTTAAGGAAGTAACTGAATTTTGAAATTTGAAGCTGATTAATAGATGCATCTTTCTGTGATAGATTTGGCTTTTATGCCTTAAATATTAGAGGAGATCTTCTGGCAAAATTGTCAGCTAGTAGTAGTTGCTGTTTGTGACTTTAAAAAAAATGGAAGCACAAGTGTTCTTTGCCAAAATTGCTGCTTTTCTTACAATTGAATATTATTTGTAATTCAGTTGTATTAGATGCTTTAGTTTTGTTGGCTGCCTAAAAGATTGTATCATTTGGTGACACTGCAGGTTTTTCATGCAGGATGGTCTGTATAGTCACAGAATATATACATATATAATCAAAAAAGTGTCTGCATACAGTCAGAGGAGTGCTGGCTAGAAGCCTTCTGCACATGGTGTTGCAGCTTCACTGAAGGTTGTGGGGGTAAAATAGAAAGAAAAAATAATTTAAAAAAAGAGGTAAAAAAAAGCACAAGTTACTTTTTGGAGACTTGTGCCAATGACGTCAGTCCAGTTGGAATTATTGTATGTTTCTTATTCTTGCATGCTGTTTTAGCAGAATGCAAATAAAACAGTAGACTATGAATTAATGTTTCTCAATCTAAATAGATTTGGTGAAGCTTCTGCTGGCTTTGTCTATAGGCAAGTTTTAGAGCCAAGATAAAAGTTTGGATCTATTGCTTAACGCTTGAAGGTCACCAAAGACTAAATATGTCAGGTCTGTTAACAGTAGGTCACTAAAAACCACTAGGTAATTAAAAAATTGAAACACTGTAAACACTATCTAATATCCTGTCTATCAGACTAAAACTCTGAAGTAATAATACTATGAGTTTAATACCATTAAGATACCTAGATAGGTCTTTTTATCTCCTGCATCTAGCAAGGACTTGGTTGAATTCCTCTTTTCTGCGAGTTTTGAGCATCTAGGTTTTTGAGAACTACCATTTGTTGATCTTCACAGAGGCCAAATGTTTCTGAGTTTGGAATTAATGATCTGTTTGTTCTGAATGTTGAACAGGTGATGCATTGCAAGTCGATAAATTGTGAGTAGTCTAGAATAGCTAAAAAGGTCTCCCTTGGAATTTTTTTTTTGTAACCCATGACTCTCATATTCTCTTCTATTTTTACAGACCCTTAGGTTAACCACCCGACTTAAATAAAAGCTAGATGTAGTTGATACTTTAGAGAAATTATGCTGGTTTATAGTTAAATAAATAGTGTAAAGAAACTGAAATCTCATTAAAGATAACGTGTGTCTGCTGCTTAGCTGGATATTGGCCAAGATTGAAGGGAAAAAAAAAAAAAAGGCGTGATACATAGTAGCCATTACTATTTATTTTTTTTCTAATGAATTCAGTATCAAATATACAAAATATATTGGAGAACACATCAGAAAAAAAAGAGTGTCTTAAATAGTCCTTTTGACATTTGGGGGCAGGGCTAAATTGTTTGTTTTCATTCTCTCTGCTAGCTGGAACTAAATCTCACATTTTTATTTTTTAAGGTATGGTACAAATCCCACTTCTCTGAGCTCTATGTCAGAGAAGTTTAAACTACTGCATCGGAAGGACCAAAATCCCAAATATCAGATAGTTTTAAGAATGTTTCTCCAACACTGCCACAAAGTTCACGTGCCAGTCCTATGAAACAGCTTTTTGTTTATTTGGGATTCTTTTTGGTTTGTTTTTTTTTTTTAATCTGACAATTTAGCATTTGAGCTTATGGATTTATAAAATACTTCCAAATCATTCATATTATGACTGTTCTACCATACTGTATACTGCAGGTATAATTCTAAGATATTGTAACTGAAAATTAGGAGGCGCACATTTAAATATTTACTGAAAAAAAGAATCTTTTGTGAATGCTATTCTAAACTTCATGGTGAAAATCTGATTGAGAAAACATACAGTAGAGATGTTTATAGATCAAGAAGGTGGTGTTTTCTGTGCTCAGTCTGTCTGTAGTCTGCATAGACACTGAAGGAGAACTTCAGCTGTAAAGATGAGTGTCCTAGAAAATTGGAACATATCTGTGTGTACATGTAAACCAGAGGTAGGCTAAATCTTTTGTTGTCATAGCTGATCGTAAGAACTCTTAAATTTACATTATCCTTCCTTTTTTAAAAAAGTCTCTTGTGGCTGGAGCTCATGTTCTGGGATTTGGGCAATTAATCTAGCAAAGAAACAATTTTGAGAAGGCTTCTTCCTTTACCTTGTGCTGACCTGGCAATCCAGACCCTGAGGGTAATCATGTAATTCTATTAGTTCATTTAAATATACTACTGGATGGAAAAATCTCATACTGCAACATCCAGTATACTTCATCCTGAAGTGGTGTTCATACTTTTGAAATGTTTGATACAGCTAACAAATTAAAATTCATCTTAATCCTCTATTAGTAGTGGCAGAACTTTTTTTAAATTAAAAGTTAACTAATGAACAGCTTTGGCATACATGAATCAGGCCTAAGTACTTACTTAACGCTGTATCTTTTGCATGTATATGGAATATCTTTTTAATATTGGGAGGGACGTCCAATTCAGTGTTGAGGGATATGTATTGAGAATACCTTCTGAAATACTTTCAAGTATGGATGAAAGACTGTCATAATGTGAACTGAGGTTGGAAGCAGAAATGAATGTTACAATTATTCAAATGTGTTGTATTCTGAAGTTAATTCTGCTGATGCAATTTACGTAACACAAAAAGGACAGGTAATTATTACTACCTATGTTAGTTACCTCATCTCATATTACTTACATATATATGCATCTTATATACCTGTATTGCCTAATACAAAATGGGCTAATAATTTTGTTAAGTTCTTTTGTGCATTGTGGATAGCTTACTTTTTCTTTACTGATAGGTTCTTCTCTTACAAAAGAAAAAAGGCGACATCGATCTCACAAGTTTCTGTGTCTCAGGGTTGGAAAACCCATGAGGAAAACATTTGTTTCGCAAGCAAGTGCATCAATGCAACAGTATGCACAGAGGGATAAAAAGCATGAGTACTGGTTTGCTGTTCCACAAGAAAGGTAAGGAGGAGGTAGACTGTAAAAATGAACGCTTTCCAATAGGTCTTTGAGCTTTTTTTTTTCCTGCACCATGTGAAATTTTTCAGTGACTGTGTCTGTAAAGCAACACAAAAAAACGGTCAACAACTAAGGATATTGATGATTGGCTTGTACTTAACACTGGAATACCTCATTATAATACTGAAGTTTTACTGATTTACTTGAGTTACTTGCATGTTCAGCCAATAGTTTATCATGTTATTATTTAGGCTTGTGTTTGTAGCTAAGTGAATAATGAAAGAAAGATTCAGGTAAGTAGTGTCTGGTGAAGGAAGTGAGTTCTGCAACAAAGTTTTTATTGTCATTATCTGTGCTTCCCATTATTTGGAAACTTTCTAAAAATTCTCTCCTTCTTAAAGCTCTGAGTTCAGAAGACCTAGCTGGGGTTCTTTTGTCCTATCTTTATATATGGAACATAAAACTTCTCCAGGAAGCAACTTAAACATATCTACTGGAAAAACATCTAAATTTGTTGCAGTGATTCAAAGACATGAGATGTCCATGCTCACTCACTGGTAAAGGCTTGAATTCTTAAATGATCTGTACTGCTAGGAAACTGACTTATTTCCAAGTTGAATGTGATTTTTTGAGGTATTGGAGATTATTATATCCTTGTCAGAAGAGCGGGGGGGTAAAGAGAAAGAAACAACAACAAAAAACTGTGAGCTGTCATCTTGTATAAATACCTGCACACAATGATCAAGTCACTTTTCCATCTTTTCTTTTGAGCTGAATGGCATAGAATGTCCAGTTGGGGCACTGCAGTTGAGGACAGATATGGATCAATTGGAGAGAGTCCAGAGGAAAGCAGCAAGACAAATTAATGCCTAGAAAGTGTAACATATAAAGAAAATTAGAAGTAAGTGGGGTTCTTTAATCTAAAGGAGAAAAGGTGGATTACAAACATAAAATCATTTCATACTTAAAAGTTGGCTGCAACAAGAAAGGCAGTACTCTTTTTTTTGTGTCCACTGTGAATGGAGGTGTGTAATGGACTGAAATGACATCAAAAATTCCAATATTCCAACAGGGATAATTGAGTCTATGCTAGCACATCACTAACCTGCTTTTAAACATCACCCCTGCAACCCCTAAGTGGTGGAGATCATGCAATTTCTTGAGACGAATGTCTGTCACGCTGATTCCGCTATAGCTAATCCTGTCTGGGCCAGGTGACCTCTTGTGGTTACATTCAACTCAAATTTTGTTGTTCTAGTCATATCATATTTCATTTGAAAAGAGTTAAATGTTTCACGTATGGCAACAATGTCTAGGTCAGATGATTAAAATTATTATTGTCTCTCCTTGGTTCATTTTCTAATGTAGCAGAGCAAGTACTTATCTTCAGCATAAAGCAGAATTTATCACCTATTTCAGAAGAAATAGTTCTTAGCTTACAGTCTGTATGTGATCTCCTTGGAAATTACTCCGCCTATGAAGGGTTTCTTTTTCTAACTGCATGGGGAATTAGTAATCTGTTCTTTAGCCATCTAATGTGTGTCCTGTGTTTTAGTACACAAAAAGTCAGATGTGGTGGTAGTGGGGTGTTTGTTTCGCTTAATTCAGTGTTAACCTTGCTGAGTGCTACTCTGCATAGGTCAAAATACTTAGTATCAACCCAGTTGTCTTTGTCACCTACTTCTTTCTCTTTCTTACCACTAGGTATTTGACAAACCTGCATTATTTCAGTGTTCTTAATCTCAAATGAGCCAGTCTGGGAAGGAATGTCTTTCAGTTCTTTAAACATCAAGTTTTCTTTACTTTTTAAACTGCTATAATTACACACAATTTCAAGTTCTTAAAAAGTTAACATCAGGATTTTTTTTTTATTTATTTTCCTACTTGTAAGACTTGATACTTCATTCAGTGCATGAGGAGTCTGCAGCTTCTTGTTCCAACTTTGTCATAGACCTTATCTACTCTTATGCATCTGAAATGTTTAATTCTCTCTTACTGTCAGAGAAAGATTTTTTCTTTTTTTTTTTGCTTTCATCAGTGTTATCCAGGAACCTTAATTTTAATAAGGGTGACTTTGAATAACTGACCCTGTTCAGAGGCTGTTATTACATACCTGTGTGCTGCATCCTTTTAGATACAGAGGCACATGAAGATTGAGCTGCAGTTTTGAGAGGCTTTGCTGCTCTGTATCTCTTGCTGTTCTTCCAGTATTCAGTTTTGCAGGGATTTAGTAAGGAGGGGAGGGGGAGGGGAATCCAAATGTTGTTCTTCATGCTAATCCAGTATGCAGAGTCACTGTAGCAAATATCTCTGAAGAGGGACACAAGCAATATTCAAACTCTTGGTAACCAGAGCCATAAAGCTTTAGCTCTGAAGCTGTCTTTTCCATGATGAAGAGATACTAGTGGATTCATTGCATGTCCTTTTTCTAAATGCTCCATCTGTGCACCTACAGGAAATGCTTAAACAGTACAGACTGACATCTATTAGGGTTGTAAATAACTTTCTTTTGGGAATTTGGGCATTTTGTTCTTTCAGACTGGAGAAACGTGCCATTTGTTTTAACTTAAAAGGAGGTAACTTTGAATCTTGGTACTTACTGCAGTACTGAAGTTAGAGTAGTCTGTAGTTTATGATATAGCCATATACATGCACACTTTCAGCCTTATTTCCTCATATCTGTAGTAATTCTCACAGTCTGTATAATTTTGGTTACATGTCTTGGGAGTGTTCAGCTGTTCTTCAGGGGTGAGGAAAACAGATACGGAGACATTTTTAAATTCCAATTTTGTTTATGTTTTTATGTAACTCTTTTTAAATAAAATTAAAAAATGTCAGTGTTTTATTTTGGAAGTTATTTCAGTTGTAAACAGAGGTTTCCAATGGGACAGAAAAGTTTGACAATGGTTGAAGGATTGTACTTGTATATGAAAACACAGCTAGTCAATTGCCAACTTGTTTCATGGTTTTTCTCCAGTGTCAGCTTCATATAATTAAAAAGAAAAAAAAATTAACTAGTTTTTTTCAAATGTGTCTGTAATATCTAGTAAAACATGAAATAGTAAGTATTTTCATTTTAATCTTAAATACTTCATAATTATTAGACATGACCCCAAAGATCACAAACTTACCTTATTTTTCTTTTCTGTATCGTTACTTGACTTCTCTAGGACAGATCACTTGTATGTCTTCTTTATCCAGTGGAGTCCAGAGATATATGCAGAAGATACTGGGGAATCTCTTCGGGAACCTGGATTTATAGTGGTAAAAAAGAAGGAAGAACCTGAAACTAGTGAAGAATCTACTACTGAAGATGCTGCTAAAGAGTGGGAGGTAAGCAAAAACAGTGTCAAAAATATTTTTTTTTAATACTTTCATAAGAATATAGTTAAAATAGTGTTAAATTCTTTCCAATAAGAAAAACAAACCAATGTGCTTTATTAGTCTGCTTACTGTGATCATGACTGTTTAGTTTATGCCATCCTAATGCTTTGCTCTAACATCAGTTCAGGGCAACATTTCACTATTACAACTTGTTTTCGTATAGAGCAAATTGTAACTTAAAACTTAGGAGTTGAAAGGAACGTGAGTACAGCAAAGAAGTTGCAACTTTGATGAAGCAGACATAGTTTTCAGTCAGGTAAACTGACAGTTTTCTGATATTTATTATTCCTGTATCTAGAATGTTGAATACTTCCTGGTAAGTCTCCAAACATGGATGAGACAACAAAAAAGGAAAATTAATCTATTAATTACATGTTTTTCCAATAATCCAGTAATTAACTTCTCAGTTATAACTTCTTCATACATTAAGATGCTGTTGCATGGGTTTTAGTAATATACTGTAACTGGAACTCTATTTTTTGTAACAAACACATTTCTCCCATGTGAATCTGTGTCCACTGTGTTTATATGGACACATCTTTACATGTCTACATGGTTTTGTTTTGTAGTATACATACAGTTAAAGCCCTTGTAGTCTTGTGCATTCAAGTGTCAGTCAAAAGTTTGATGATTCTTGTCATATATATTGTAGAAGTATCCCATCAGCACTGTTTAACTTGAGCATCAGGACAGCAATTGCAATGTCTGACTGTAAGACTGATTCTTCCTTCTTCACTCTTGCCCTGCCCCACGAAGCAATGAGGCATGTTGAAATTGAGGAGTTTTATGTAGAGTGTAAAAGAAATTTTAAAAAACTGCAATAGTCTAGCTATCGGTAATGGTTTTCTTGTTAGCTCCAAAACTTAGAATCACAGTAGAACTCTGACTTCAGACTTCTCACTTAGCTCGAGTATTAGGTTGTGGTTACAAAACGCTGTCTCTGCAGTTCAGTGATTTTGCATGGAGCAGTTTTGCTTTGAGATATTGAAATTGGTGTATCATAAAAGCATGTCTTTTGAATCTTCATATTTTCAGCATATATATTGCTTGAGTATTTTTTACCAGCAATGTATTTTGGTGTTGATTCTTGCTCAAAGCCTTTCTAAGTATTTGATGTTTTAAAACGTGGCCCTTTGGAACATGGGGATCAGTGGCAAGTGATCAATATTATGGTTTAAGGCACAGTATGTGTCTCTTTTAATGAGCTCTTCAGTAACTTTGCACCTTAATATAATTACAGAATAATTTCAACAGAAAATAGTGCGAATTTTTCTTCAGGATTAAATGTTGTAACTTTTATTTCTGAAGACAGTCGAGGCAGTCCTTTTCCTACATGTATTAAAATCTGTAAGTTATTTGCTACAGAATGAGGTCATGTCTTAAGCCTTTATTTAGGTCTCCTCTGGAAACAATTGTTGAAGACATATTTCAAAAATAGTGTTATTTCTATATGTGTTATGTGAAAACTATGTCAAGTTTGGTTCTCTTAAGATTATCAAATAATAATTATCTGGATTTAGAAGTTAGTGTGATTAGTGAGATGGATAACTTTTTAAAAAAAATGTTACGCAAGTATAAGAAATATGCTAATGTGGTCTTCTGTGCATTTTAACTTGAGTAATGTGACGTCTTATGATTGACTTCTAGCACAAACCTGAAAGCTATTAAAAACTAACTTTTTAATCAGGAATGTTTGACAGTACTAGATGGTTCAACCTGTCATTACATCCAGCTGCATTTTAGTGGCTTTAAACGTACGTGCTAGAAAGTATCAGTACATACAGGGAATTGTAGCTGCTGTTGTCATACCCATTACTCCCATTGAGTTTCAGTCATTATTTTCAATCAACACACTTCCTTCCTTTAACCCAACAAGCTTTTTCTCTGTCAGCTCTTGATCCAGGTGTAATTTACAATAGCAGGTGAACAGTATCATTGAAACATTTTTGTGGGTATTGGGATGAAAAATAGGCTGCCTTCTTCAGAACACAGTGATGGGAAAACTCAGGGTGGAAGAGAGATGGAAAGCAAAATCTTGATGTACAAATGCATCACAAAGTACTGTTGATCTACCAAAATAGGAAGATAGTGGAGTAGCTTTCTTTTCCAAAAACTGTTCTCTGTGATCTTTGTACAGTATCTTAAAACTGGAGAAGCAGGGAAGAGGATTAATGGGTAACCCAGGTGTGGTGCTCTGAGATAGCTTTTGCTTCTTTCATAGTCAGATGTTAACACATTTGGCTGCAGCTTTTTATCAAGAGACTTTAAGGAAGTAGTGTGCTTTTTTTTTTTTTTTAGTGGAAAAGGAATTATGGGAAGAAGGAGCAAGCAAAAGCAAAGATCAATAAGATATGAAACAAGTAGTAGGGATTTGTTTATAAGTTTATTAAATGGATCAATGAATGGGACTGAACTCTTACCTGAACTTACTCCAATTTTTCATCTACTTATGCTTTCTTCTTACTGTATACAGAGTAGTCTATTTCCTTTCAGCCTTTTCCCTGAAGTAATCCAGTAGATGTAACCTCAGCTGATCTAGTGGCAAAGAGGTCAAGACTCCTGCTGTCATATTAAACACTAGTTTGATCAAATACTGCACTGTATGAAGTGTCAAAAAAAAAAATAATCCAGGGAATCCCTTAGCTGACTCTTTTTGTATTTATGCTACACACTTAATAGATAACTGACTTCTTAGAAATAACCATGAACCTACTACTATCTACCATTGCCATCAGTAAAGGTGACTAATTAATAGTTGTCAGTTACTTAGAGTTTAAAACAAATTCTGGGTGGGGTACCTCGGAGCTCCCGTTGCTGATGATGTTCCTCAGTATCTGCCTTCCTGAGAGGCCTCTGCCTGTCCCATAGGCAAAGCCCTCTGAAAAGGATACTTTTTCACTTACGATCAGTCCATGCTAAAGACTTGTCTCTGGTGTCCACTAGAAATGAATAGACAGGAATTTTATTTTATATATCATGTAAGAAATGAAACTGTGCTGCTAGTTTCTTGGTGGTGTTATCCCCATCCGTTTTCCTCAAATGTCTCTTTTACCTTCTTGTACTTAGGTGAATGGGCATACACCAAAGAAGAGGCTGTTTTGGGTTTTGTGGGGGGCTTTTTTGTTTGTTTTTGGTTTTTTACGATCTGTACTGAGCCTTGAGGATATAGAGGTATATTTATCATGGTATTCTTTTTTTAGTTTGTATTAGTTCAAGCGCTAATGGCTTTCTTTATCTGTTAGCACAAATAATTAATACTGTTCAAAAACCTGTGTGTTAATAAACAGATGCCTTCTCCAAAGCATATTCTGTACTTGCATCTAAATGTGGCAAGATTTGACAGCAAGCTGACCGTTTCTGTTGTGCAGTGCCTCAGAAGCAACTTCCATGGGTACTTTATGGTCTAATTTTGTTTCCTTTTTAAGTTCAAGTTGTGTATATAGTAATGTGTGTAGAAATTAATGACTTAGTGTTAAGGTGCTTGCTGTTAGATAGCTGCTGAATGCACTAACATCATTTTGGTGCCAATTAGTACCACAGATTGAAAGCATTAAGGAGTTGTCACCTTGTGCTGATAAAGGCATGGTATCACAGTATTTGAAAGTAGGGATAGGTCCTCAAGCAGTGCTAATAGGATTGGTCTTATGCTTAAAGAAGTTGAAGATGAGTGAAAAGGAAAAACTGCTTGAATTCTACAGTATCCAAATCCTGGTTGAGAAATGAGTTTTCAAGTAACACAGCTATTTCTTGTTTCTATAAAATAACGCCTAATAGTTTCTTATGGCTGCATAAAAGATTGCTTTTCTAAAAGAAGTGTTGTTGACATTCCCTGTAAAGCATAAATATTATTCCATTGTGTATATTGTATATTCCATTGTGTATATTGTATACATTGTATATTCCATTGTGTATATTGTATACATTGTATATTTTAAAAGAAACAAAAAAAACCCCGACAGATCAGAGCACAGATTATGAACCACAGTTGATCATAGAACAACTTGAAGAAAGGTTCTAAGTGCTGCCTAGTATGCATTATTTTCTATAACCTTTCTTGCAGACTCTTCAGCTTTTTTAATTCAGGAAAAAAAATCTGCACTCTCAAAAAAAAAAAAAGAAGGTGGTGGTGGTAAGTGATATCTCTGTGATTCATGAATCCCAGAAATTCCAGTTATCCAGTTATTCTAATATAATTTTCCTAAAACGGATTGTAAAACCTTGACGGGCTTGTTTCCACTGCTGTTGCTGTATGATGTGACAGGTGGCATTTTGAAATTGACCACTGGAGGAAAAAGACGTGGAAAACAGTACTCATGTAAAAGTCATTAACCATATCAGGGATCTAGTATAGAGTTAAATGACATAAATCAGCTTTCCACTGAATTTGTGTGCACATAAAGTGTGCTGATAAGCTCAAATATTTTTCTACAGAAGTTGGCATGCACATGTAAATAATCATGGAATCATAGAATGGTTTGGGTTGGAAGGGACTTTAAAGATCGCCTAGTTCCAATGCCCCTGCCATGGGCAGGGACACCTTCCACTAGACCAGGTTGCTCAGAGCCCCATACAGCCTGGTCTTGGACTCTTCCAGGGAGCAGGCATGGGGCATCCACAACTTCTCTGGGCAACCTGTTCCAGTGCCTCAGTTAAAATCTTTAGAGAATCAGTTTATCGTATCTGGGGAGTAAGGACAACTGAAACTAATTTTCCAAGCAAGGTTTTTACAGTTTTAATAATGCTAGATACAAAGGAAACTGCTGTGCTCTAACAAGGGAGGAGGGCATTAGAGGGGAAACAATGGAAGTGACGACTTGGATAAGAAACATTAGTGCATAAAGGAGAAATGACACAATTTGGCCTTTCCCATGTGAGTTTTATCATAAAATTTTTGCACCTTCTATTTGTATCTAACTAAAAGACTAGTTGGTCTCTTGGCGGGGAGGGGGAGAAGGATAAGAAATTTTAGAGACCAGAATACCTTAATTTGCTCATTTAATGCTTCATCTGTTGATTTGTGAAGCTAATTCTCAAAGTTAATGACATTCCTTGAACAGTAAAGGGACTTGGTCTGTTGTATTCTTTAAGTAGTTAAGTTTTTGATAGGCAGCTGGAAAACTGGGATGCACCGTTATATTGACTGTTTGTGTATAAATGCACTTTTTATTTCATTATGTGATAATGACTTATTGACATAGACTGCTAATCTAGTTTTAGATTGCGTATTTGAATCTAGAACAATCAAAACAATATCTTAGGTGTTACAGTTGTTAAGTGTCTTTATCATCATGCAGTATTGGAAATACAGGATTTATGCTGATGGGTCAGATTTCTGGTCATCAGACTGAGTATTGATGCAAAAAAAAAAAAAAAAATTACTGAGTGTGGCCACACCTAAATGTTTCAGAGGTGGTGAAGAAATTTCATCTTGGGCACTTGTGAAGAAATCAGTTAAGGACATCAGTTCCTATTTAAACATGAAATCTGTTAAGGAAGCAGAAGAATTGCTCTGTACTAGAATAATTATTAATTATTTAAAGTGTCGATTCTTCCTTCCCTCCCCATTTCCCCCTGTCATTTGGTTGTATTTATTGCTATTATTCAGGATTGAGTCATACTTCAGGTCCACGTAAATCTAAATACTCATCCACAAGATATTTGAAAACGGGAAGTTTCTTGTCTTAGGACCTGCAAGAAGGTCTTAAAGTAGTTGGAAATTCATCTGTATTATTGTTTCCAGTAGCTTTTAAGTTGTTTGGAAAATACAGAAAATCAGTTTGATATAAAGCTGTCTAGAAGTTGACTTCCAAAACAAAGCATGACTTGATAGATATTTGCAAATGATTTTTCCCAGATTCACTGGATTTGCATTTCATAATCATTGCCTTTATTTTGCATATTAGATTTCTGTAGAAAATACAATACTTCTGGAAAGCAGTAGTCTGTAATACTCACTTGTGAAACTGAACTTCAGCTGGGACTTTAGACATGGTTTGAAAATGTTTACTAGATGAAGCCATTAGTTGCAAATGAAGTTCTGCCTTCTTGAAATGGTATTTGAGTTAGACACTCAACACTGCAACATTAACAAAACTGTAACTTCAGGAGTGTCTAGAAATTATATTTCTGTGTATTTGTAGAAACATGGAGGTCACAAACAGTGATTATGTCTCCTGGTCAGGTAACATCTGAAGAAGGTTTTTCAAGATTGGAGTATTGGACGTAGGTGCTTAAGATCTTTATTGGATCTGGACTGTAACCTACAACGTTTCTATATTAAAATGGGCATTTCCATTTCAGTATGCACTGCTGTCTTAAGCTTTTGTATTCTTAATCATGTTTTTTCTAAAAATTTGCTTCTATTCCCTACTCTACACTTAGTGCTCATATGCTAGTGAAACAGCTGCTTTTTGTGTCTCACATTTTAAAATGTGGTATGATCGTAATGCTGTATGACAAGCTGGATAATACTGGGTCAGCAGAGAGAAGAGGAAGTCTGGAAGTTGTAGGCTTCTTGAATGAAACACTGCACACAAAGTGTAAAGATGCATCACATTAACAGCCCTCAAAATAAGAATATTTTTCCAATATGTTTCTTGAAAGGTTGTCTCTTTATGATAGTATATGGGGTATATAAGCTAGATCATTGTTTGGTTTTTATATCATGCATTGTCTATTAAGAAATTGGACGTGTCACTGTGCATGTGTTGCTGTGCATTAACAAGCATGTTTAGTAGGTTTTGCTCTTGTACCAGAGGATGAGAGGCTCTTGAATTTCAGCAGTCATGTGCAATACTTAGAAATGTTTCTGTTAAATTAATTTTTGTGATTGAAGAGAGAGACTCTGGGGCCCATTAACATAATGCAATGCCCTTTGTAGAGGCTGGTAACTTTCATTCTTGCTTTTGCAATGAACTTGAGCAAATATTGCGCACTCTCTTAACTTCATGCATGGGATATTTGTTGCTTTGCTCTATTTTCTCTACTTAATCTATTTGGAATCTATTTATAACTTGTAAATGAAATTCAGGTGTTTTCTTTACTTGGAGCTGTCCTGTAGTTGAAATCATGAATGTGGAATTGTAATTGATGCTTATTTCATGTATCTAATAGAGAGAACTGGGGCAGTCAGTCCCTCTGCTAAGAGTTGAAGCAGAATCATTCAACTAAAAAGCTTGTGCTTTTGAGTCTCTTAATGGCTTTCAGTGTACCTTTGAAAATTCTGAGGAAAATTTTGTGGATGGAAAACTGCCTTTTTTTTTTTTTTTCCTTCCCCTTCTCCTAAGCTGTTGAAAGAAAACAAAGGATGACTTCTCAAATTAGACTTACTTTCTTATGGAAACATTATCAGCTAACTAAGAAGTTGGGCCAGTCCCTGTTGCACTGGATGCCACACGAGATGACTTTTATACTGTTTAGTGTGTTTCTTGTAGCAGTAAAGGGGAAAGGGATCAGACTTCAGTTATCTGTAATCCCATGTTACCTTCACCTGCAACAACTTCTCTGAAGATCCAGTTGTTCTAGAAGAAAAAGTATTAGTTTTGCATAGGAGCAAGTACCTGATTTGGGGGGCTTTTTTATTTTTTTACTGCATTCTAACTTCATTACTCCTGAACTTGGCACTCTTAGTCATCTGAAGGGCTTTTTGTACCAAACAGAAGTTGTCTCCCTCTTATTAAAGATAAGCCAGACCTTAATTAATCTGACTTTTGTATGCCTTATATCATCAAAATATGAAACTGCCTTTCTTTCACCTAGTGGGATTCCTTCCAAAGATGACAATTTAGGTGGCCTGAGCATCTAAATTAGGTGTCTTCCTAATTTTGAAATTTTTGGCAACTTATGTCCTAAAACTATAATACAAGGGTTAAGCATACAGGATGCACATCTCTTACCAGAGCTGTAAAATGCTATTCTAAATTTTAAAATAACAGAGTTTATAATTCTGGAGTTGTTTTCTGTCATATTATACTAACGCGTATTGAAACTACACTATTTTAAACACTGCTTGAGGCAGCTTTCAGTTTTTTCTTTTGGGCTCTTTGGTGATGGGAGTTATTATAATCTGTGAAACATTCCTGTTAGATGTAATTAAATAGCAATCTTGTCTCTTTAAAAATACATTCTAACAAGTAGATAGGCTACTGAAAGTGAAACTACTGTCATTGCTTATTGATTTGTTTGTTCCCAGGCAAACCAATACAGAGAATAAAAACAAGCTTTCTTTTTGTCAGTCAACAATGCAAATGACTTATGAATTGCACCGAGGCACTTGATTTACACAATCTGGTTCCTGTGATTTATGTTTTACTCAATTTTCAGGGCTGCTTCTGAAATTGGAGTCTTAAATTCTGAGAATAATCTTATTTTATACATATGCCTCATATATAGTCTTCTCAGGAGATACTTGGGGATGCTTATCTTCATTGCACCACATTTGTGACTTTTCATCACAAAACCCGGTCACCTACATGGCTGCTTCATGTGGAATCAACAACAAGTTCTAAAGAAACTGAGTAATTATGGCCCCTGCCGCCCTATCTCTCTGGGCTAAACCTCCCTCCCTTGAGAGGGAATAAATTACTTTTTACTAACGTAATATTGCTCAAAAAGCATGCATATTAAATATATGGATTGTAGAATTCAGCATCACAACTCTTCTGTTGCTGTGGTATCCGGGACACTGTGTTAGCTACTAGAAACAGAGCAATACCATCTAATCAAACTGCGAAGATGTTCTTTCACACCCGGCATCCAGTCTTCCTGCTCAAGTTTAGAGAGAGTTAGTGTACTTACTATCCTGTTTCAGGGTTACGAGATCTTGTCAGCAGATAACTTTAAATCTGGTATGGCAAAAGGTGTAAACCAGATAATTGATTTGGAGTGGAAATAAGACATTTCATAAGTTGTACCTGTATTTGTTGGCACTCTCCTTTTTCTCTGCTGCTACTTTAATATTTTTTAAGGCAGATTAGTTTATTAGAAGAAACTACATTGTGAGTAACAGTTACTGAAAGGACTGTGGGCTTCTGCCTCCAACATTGATTGTGTAGAGATATTTAGCTTGATTAAAAACTAAGAATGACAGTAACAAGATTATCATTCAGTGTAATTAGATACATTTTGGTTTGCTCTGTTGTCTAGGTAGCAAATGGGTGGATGCTCTTAAGTGTTTGGTGGTGTTCTGCACACGTGTTGGGTCTGAGCCGATACTCCTCTCCGGAATCTTTTTAATTAAGAACTCTTTATGACAAGGCATATATTAATTAGCGACAAGATATGAGGTTCTGATTCAAATCAGCAGATCAGTGTAACCCACAAATGCACAAAAGGACAGTTTACTTTATTTATCTTTTATTAAGGGAGGCTCCTTGGGATCAAGCTTCTTGTGTGGGCTTCTTTGGCTGATAGAAACATATCTTCCACCAGTTCGGAAAAAAGACTGCTAGAGGGCCGGGGTCGGTCACAAGAGAAGGCTTTTGCCACTTCGAGGGCGGCAGCGTTCCGTGGTGGTGCTGGGGTTCTCCTGCCCCACTGGCTCTCCCGCCGCCCTCCCCCTCCAGCAGATGTTCCCATCTGCAGGGCAGCTGCCGCCTGCGGGCGCTCCTGCTGCTGCTG
>NW_010972991.1:14970912-14998573 GCF_000737465.1 Haliaeetus leucocephalus | reverse complement strand
GTCCGAACATCAAAACAGACTGGCAGGAGGTCTGACAGAGTCACTGGTGCATTTATTCCCCTTTAACTTTGCAACTGTAACTAAGTGAAAAAGTGAGTTGTCACGTCTAAGAACTTTATTGCTCCCTTTTCTTTTGAGCAAGTTTTTAAAATCCTTTGGAGAAGCCGTGGGAGGAGCCGGTTTTATCTAGAGAGAAGCTAAAAACATCCAAGTAAGTTGTTTGAATCGTTTAAGATTAAATGCTCTGGAATAAAAAATTGCCTGATGGCCCAGATTCTTTTCTTTCTCCCCTAGTTTTGGAGAAACGGTGTGTTGGCTGGTGTTAGGGACGAATTTGGTTTTTCTGAGGGGGAAAAAGTGGGGGGAGGGGAAAAAAGACTGCTAAAATCGGCTGTGGCGGAGGGAGTTGTGGGGCTAGCTTTCGCTTTTTCGCTTAGAATGTGGATGTCTAGAGATAGTTTGAAATAGTTTTTCTGCATACTCTCCATTCTTTCAAGATTTGCCAGACTCGGGGCAGGGGGGAAGGTTGTGGCTCATCTTATTTTTTTATATCGATTGAAATCGCCTCATTTGAAATGGTTCTAAGGCTGTCCATATTTCTGTTCTTGTTTTACATCAGTATAAGCTTGCTTATTATTAAAAATAAAATAAAATAAACGGGTGTATGGTTTATTGTTTCAATATTACACCATTTGACTGTGTATCTAGTGTAATATTATATATTTGAGTTTCCTAAACCCTAGCTCTCAATGTCCCAGTGATAAAAATGTTCTTACTTGCCACCTTAATAATTTTCATAAATGGGAACAAATTGATTTTTAGAGTTACCAGCTCCCGAGAAGGATGAAATGTTTTCCTTTTTAGTAAAATCTATCTGATTTACGTTGAGTTAGATACTCATGCAAGGTGAGGCATTCAGTGCACAGTATGCAGTGTAGTTATGTACAAGTTGTGGTACCGGTTTTCTCTGCTTGGGCATCTTGGCTTTTAGATCACAGTGCAACAGCATGAGTGAGCAATGTTTTAAGGTTGTTGTGATGCTGCCTGCCACCGCACTGGCCTATTTAATACTTTTACCCAGGACTCAAAGCACTGGATGTTTTCGGAGGAGGGAGGGGAAAAAAAAAAAAGCCCCATAAGTGCTACTACAAGGAAATTCTCAAAGGATTGCTCTGTGTATTACTGCTGCACACACTGGTTTAAATAAACATCCTTCCTTAAGAAGAAAAAAAATTAAATCATGATTCCAAAAATACTTTATTGTTGGGACTAGCATTTAACCCATACAGCAAGTTTAGCTTGTAGACAAAAGGATTCGTTTTCTTCTTGTTGCTTACAAAACTGAAAATACTGTGAAGCTAACAGTTCCCGAATGCTTTAAGACCTTTTTTAAAAAGAATATTTTTTAAAAAAACTTCACTCACCACTCTTTTAACTGGTTCTGGACTCGTAAGAAATAACTGACAGGGTTTATATATGGTTGTCAACATAAGTAACACAAACTATTATTTTAATATTGAGTGCAAGTTTGTTACCATTAGAACTTGTTTATGAACAATTATAGTGTAACAGAATATTGCAAGCAGTTCTTGGGGATTTTTTTTGTATACTTCAGTATTGTATAAAAAAAAATTAAAAAGTTTTCTGTGTCTTTAAATATTTTAGCCTTTTTAACAAACTAGTGCTCTGCAACCACGCTTGAATACAGGAAACCTTTCTTCTTCTGTACCGTCATCATTTGCGATACATCCCCCTACTGTACACTCGTTCATTTGTTCCCTGCCATGTCAGTCAAATGTGTGTGTCTAGCAAACTATTCTGTCACCATCGTGGGGGCTCTGCCTGTGCCTGGAACTGACAGCAGGTACAGAGAATGCTTTCAAACAGCCTTGAATGAATTTTTTTTATTATTATTTTAATTTTTATTTCTTTTTTTAGTCTCATTTTGATTTTAGAAGGGAAATGTCTCGTCTCTGGTATGGGAAGAAGGGAAGAAAGCATCAGCCAGTTAATCATAAATATGCTCTGGTAATTTTCAGTGTAGTATGTTCATTTCTGTTATTGCATTCCTGTAATGTTGTGGTGCAGAGACAGTTTCTGGAAGTTTAAATTTTGAATGTGTAAACAGGATGCTAAGTCACAAATTTTCATTACTTTTCGGTGCATAACCTAATTGCTGGTATTACATTGGCATTAGATAAGAAAAACTACTTTGAGCATTAAGGGGTTCAGCAGGTTTAAAATGTTTGGGTTTTTTTCCTTTTGGAGTAATGCTATTTTTATTTCCAACAAAAATGTGATTTATAGCTAAATACTGTGAACAATAGTTTACACTGGCATTTAATTAGAAAAGTGTAAATCTCCTAAGCTACTGTTTGATTAAACCTTTTCAGAAGTCATTCAACCATATGAAGGTCTGATAATACTTCTAAATGGATGGAAATGAGTCTGCTGTAGTCCCACTCTCACATTTATAATGAAAGGGGGGACCAATAACACTGTTTTTACAGTTTATTAGATTTATGAAAGTAACTGTATTGTTTTTTCAGTGTTGTTTTCCCCAAAAAGGCTTGTATTTGTAGTAGTATGTAAAGGAAGTGGTTCTCAGTGAGACTTGCAAAACAGTAACACCTTGGGGATAGGGAGGAAGTGATTTTGACAATGTAATTTTTATGCTTTTACCAGCTGGTAGATCTGGAAGATATTTTTCATTCAGACTCTGCCCGTGACAGGCTTTTTACCATCTTTTTAAGAGTTAGATTTCTGAATTTTGGTGCATACTTTTGGAGGTGCTGTTGACTTTGGGTTTTATTTTGATCTTTATTTGTAGCCAGGCTACTTGCAGCATATGAAAATCTCACATGACAACAACTTGTTTTGTAAACGTGTGTTCCTAACTAACAAAATATTTTTTAAATAATAGGCTCTTAATTTTCCTCTGTGGCAATGGAACATAGAATCAAGATGCAATTCCTAAATTAACTCAAATGTAATTTGAGCATACCCTGTAGCAGTGTAAAAGGTATCTGAAGTTTACCAAGAATGTTTTCTTTAAATATATTTATATATGTAGATACACAGATAGATCTTGCCCAGCTAATTAAAAAATTAGTAGTATCAATTGTTACAATTATTTCCCTTAGGACCAACACTTTGTTTTAGCCAGAGTCCAACTATGCTAATAAAAGCAATAGGTGTCAGCTCTTAAGAAGAGGTTGAACTGAAGAAGACTGTATGAGAATCTTCTCTGCTGTGAGAGAAGTAGAGAACGGGTTATTTTAATGTGTAAAACAAGTCAAATCAGAAAAAAGAGTATAGAAGTATCTACAGATGGGAATATTTTTAAAATGTTGCTATGTCAACAAGACATGCTCTATTCTTGAAGTTGGGGGTTTTTTTTCCTTCAATGAATGATCATAAAGCTAATGTGCAAGTGTAACCTTCTTATACAAAAGAGGGAAAGAGTATTGGTACCATTACTTCTTTGTTATGCAAGACAAAGTGGGAAGCATTAAAGAGACTGGCAGCATATATGAAATACAGGTTTTTGACTAAATGTTTCATTAGTGGTTGTTCTGAAATTTGGATGAAAACCCTCCTGACATGAAATAACATAATTGCTGGACCAAATAGAGTGATATAATAAAACAAGAATGCTTTCTTGAAGCAACTAAATCACCCTGGATTATTTACTTGAAAGGCCTTTGTTATTTTCACAGTGATAGAGTAAACTTGAGCTGAGCATTGTAGGGGTTTGATACTTTCCCAGGATAAGAAATCAAAATTTTGGTGACTAACCAACACATTATGCTTCCCCTTCAAAAAGCCAGTAATGTTGGCTTCCCACTTGTTTTAGTAAATCTGTTTGGTATTTACTGTGTCTCTTTATTGTACTGCAACACAAGAGATGCCAGTAAGTTTCTAGAATGTCAAAAATGCAGGCAGGCAACCATTCTTTCTGTCAAAGCACTTTAGATGAAAGACATCAGACAATGCAAGAGAACAAAAGGTGGATTGCCTTCTGTGGGAATGCTTGTTGGAATGTTTTGCAGAGCTTTGATAGGCAGCATAGCCAAAGGTGACAAAACCAAGGAAAACTTACCTTTGGCTTTCGTATTCTTAAGATATTATGCAAAGGGAATTCAAGTGGTGTTGGTTTTAATAGCTTGAATGATTTGAGACTTGCATGACTTCTGAGGTTCTTGATTTATTGGTTAACAGTAGTTGGTAAGCTAATGGCTGTAGTTTGGCTGTTATGGAGATATAATAATAGGGGCTTACATGGGAAAGATGAGAATTTAGTATTTCATCCTTATGGATGTCAGAACTGTAAGGCTGCATCAATCCAATAATACTGCTTGCTACAAAGATCTTTTTAAAGTCAGCTTTCCATACTGAATTTTGTTTTGGAGTAACAGAGTGAACTGATGATCTGAGTATCTTTAAAAAATAAAAAAGTAGAGTGCAATCCAGTACTTTCTTACACTGATCACTAAGCCTAGAACATTTCCTTGATGGCAGTTATTTGCCATACCCACTGTCCTAAATAATTAGGGGTTTTATGCATCATGCCTCGACTAGATCTTCCATTTAATTATGAGGTGTTACATTGTTTACATTTTTTATAATTGTGAAATACTAGGCCTCTCTACAAATGCCGTCAAAATACAGTAGCAGATGAACATTTGAGAAGGTCGATTATAAGCTGAAGGAAAACAAATGAGTAGTAGAGGCTTATGTTTTCTCTGTATGTTTTTAATGGTCTGTGCAATCTGAAGTTGATCTTAGTTGATCCTTTTTCTGATTAAGGAAGAGACAAATGTTTCCATGCTGGGCTGTGATTGTTACCTACTTCTAAGCATGTATGGCACTTTCTTGTCATACCTGAGAGGATCTCTGCATGGCACTATCAGAACTGAGATGTAACCTTGTTCAGCCTGCCTTCTCCTGGAGTGGCAGCTTGAGGTCAGGCACCAGACGCACTGAACCTCTGGCTTCTCTGCTTGCTAGTGCTGAAACTTCCTTAAATTGTTTTGCAAGAGAGTTGGGTTTTATTGGTGATGCCGCTACAGATCTTTTTTTCTTTGGACAAAGTGAGTTAAGTTGCCTGACTTGCCTCTTTAAGAAAGTAATTTTCATAAATCTAATTCTTAGTTCTTTGCACAAACATCCTAAACTTTGTTTAATGTTTCCCATGTAAATTTAGTTCTCTTGATGGCTTTATCATATCTCTCAAAATAGTGATTTTTCCTATCTTGAAAAAAAGCTTGTTATAAAGGTTTCTGGACTCGGTGTAACACTTTGTGTGCTGCAGGCTTTGATTGCTTTCTTCTCAAGTTCATTTATTAATTCTGGTTATTGCAGATGTTTTAATTTGTCTTTGGTATATGTTAATTATGGCTTGGTACAGTTGCTGTGGGCTTAGAGCACTTTGAGGCAGATATTCAACAGTCCATCCTGCTGGGGGGACAATACTGATCACAGGGAGAATGTTGCTATCATGTAACATACTCAGCTTTTCTGTCCCTGCTCTGGAAAACACCTTGGTGTGCCATACAGTTCCAAGATGGCCAGTTTTAAAGGTATTGAAAGAGAGGAAGAACCACAGTGCCAGCCAATTCAGGGGACTGCTATGACTCTCCAGTCCCTTTCCTCTGCTTAAAATGGCAAGCTCTTGTACGTTCCTTTTCTTGTCACCAGTAGAGTGACAGGGAGCTGAATTGGCAGAAAACCACACGAGACAGGAAATGGTTAGCTTTGCAGCCATACTCATTAAAAATTAACCAAATTAAATTAGTCTTAGGGTTTTTTTCAGAATGATACCTTAAAACTGTTTATCGGATATGGTAAACCTCATGTATTAATGCATTATTGTAGTGTAATCAATATGTCCCAGGTAATCGTATTTGTGATGGTACAGACTGCTTCTTTGATATTGCTTTCTCTCAAGCAGTGTCTAACATTTTGGGAGGAAACAAAATTTGTCTGAAAAATAGTTAGTGTTTTCTCTCAAAATATTCATAACAGCATTCAGTTCACAAATGCACCTTTTTATTTTCATCAGAAGATATTTACAGCCTTTAGAAAGGGTTTGATCCTTTCTTCCCCCTCCCCATTTACTGATGAATTGGAGATGGACTGATATTTTGCAGTAACTTTGTAAATGGCCTAAGAAAATTACATTGCCATTCATTTTTTTTCAATTAAATATCCTGGAACTTTAAAGGTGAAATTTTTTTTTTGACTCTCAAGAAATAACATTCCTGAAGCTTCACCTGACTTTACACAGATGTATTAAGATTCAAAGTAAAATTGTTCAGCTCTCATTCTCTTTCTTAATGTTTGCTTTTTATTTCATATTCAGTTAATTGAGGGTATAAATAACATGTTGAAGAGAACCACTTATACCGCTACACAGTCTCCTTTCTTATCTTTCAGAAGCGATGTTCAGCTCTGATAAGATGCTCCCTTTCTCTAAGGAGACAGTTTCAGCTACTCGTTAACTGTGAAAGTTTAGGTGTTCTTGGTTTGAGGGTGGCAGTTACACTGCCCTGTTAGCAAACATGCATTAGGTGTGTGTGTGTTGGTCACTCGTGGCTTTAAGCTGGCAGAGAAATGCCTCGCTGGCACAACCAGTTTTCATGTCTACACCTGTATATAGCAGACTGATATGACCAGTGTCTGAAAGGGCTGATGTGTCACCATCTGCATGGCAAACTGTCCTTCATGGACATTCAAACAATTGTAACTGCATTTTCATGTGTATTGTTGAAGGACAAAAAAATTCCATATTAGGAATTTTGATTTCTGTTTTGCTCGCTGTGTATGCCAGCATAGGTTGCAAGAGTTAGGTACGCTGACATACTTTCAGAAAAACAAGGTTTAGAAACATGAGTTTTTCCAAAAGGAGAATCCTAAGCCTCTTGATTGGTTGAATCATTAGTACGCAAACCCTCAATTTGACTTATTGCATTAACTACTAAAACTGTTGTGTGTTCTGCTAAGTGGTTAACTCACATATGCATGGTCTGGAGAGTCAATCGCAAAGGCATTCAAGCTACAAGAGTCATATAACTCATCCCATGTTTTCTCATCAATGTTGCTATTATGAATAGAGCAGGTATTATTAGATCTCTAAGGATATATCCCATGTCATTTCAGCTAGTTTTTCAGCCTTGTTCTTCACGCATTTGATACATAACTGATTTGACTGTAAGGCTACCATAAGATAGAATCAAAAGCCTTGGTGAAATACAGATAAATGGCATCCACTGCTACCTGCCCAAAAATGAAAGAACTTTATTACAAAGAAACATTCTGTAGTGAAAACCACAGTCCAATATGATGCATACAAAACTACATTTGTCTTTCATGAATGAAAGACCTTGCTTTGCAGGTATTCCTAAAGCTGGGTGAAAAAACTAATGAAGTTCTGTGCGAAAGAATGAAAGCTCAAAGTGAAATCGAGGTAGAAAGTAGGTCCTGGAGTGATCAGGAGAACAAACAGCTGACGTAGGGGCAGGGAGGGAAGGGAAGAAAATCACTGGTTTATTTAGCTTGGTGAAATAGAATAGGGGATTAATATGACTACAAAGAAGGAAAATGAAGAAATCTTGATGGAAAAGGAAACAGCGTAAGCAGACTATGAATTAAACCAGGTTATAAAACAGAATAAACTTCTAACTAATGATACTACTAATATTTCAAAACAGCCCTCTCCAGCCTTGCAGGGACAAAATGCTAGCTGTTTTCAAGATACATCTCAAATCAATTCCTGAATGAAATTGTAGAAGGTAGTTGCCGGTAGGCTTAAACATAAATGACATTATGATTAATTGAGCTACGAATCTTGAAGTACATAATCTTGTCTACTGCAAAGCAAAAGTAAAGCATGTTGACCTAAACTGTAAGCATTTTATAGAAGGTCAGGTACAGTAGCTGAACTGTTGAGATGTTTTAATGTACTCATTTAAAGCCTAGTTCAGTGATGAGTGGATGACCTTGAGACGGTTTGTCTTGTGGTTTACTCACAGAATTTAGTATGGACTGCATGCTTAAAACAAGCACTGGTTTGAGAGGGTGGTTTCCTTGCCCTTAATTTTTCTGTTGATAGTTTGACATTCTATGACATGCTATTTATGATGTTTGCCATTGCATACCAATGGTCTGCCACTATGCAGGCTTTTGTTCACAAAACAGATGTAAAGTTGCGATGTGACATTGTGCAACGGGTTCAGGATGCCAAGGAGCTATTATTGTGTACATACTTGGAAAAGTATTCCTGTTTCTCTTGGGTAAGAAATTTATCAGAACACCTTGTGCACGCTGTTCTGAGGATGCAGGCACCCCCACGGCATATGAAAAGGTGTGTCAGATCTTGATCACCCACCAAAAGGGTTAATCAGCAGTTCCCAGGTGTGGGACGGTGATAGAGTATGTGTTTGACAGGGTGAAGGCAAGATGGCATTGCCTATAAAACTGTCTCCATTCCGGTATGTGAAACAGCAACTATATAACAGTGTTGGGGATGATGAGTGTTTGGGTTTGGTGGGTTTTTTGGTTTTGGGGTTTTTTTGTTTAGGGCTTGTTTTGTTTTGTTTACAAGAATCTCCATAAGTAACCACACATTTATGGCCCATTTTAAGTTAACTCCTGCCTCTTGTGATAGGGGCTGAGCTTAAAGAAGCATCAAGGCTAAAGGGTCCTCACATTATTGCTTTTCAGGATTACATTCATAAGGTGCCGGTGGTGTGAACAATGTAATTTGCAATGAACTGTCATAGGAAATAAAAGGATAAAACTACACTATCACTTACATGCTTGGGTGGAATACTGTTAAAAGCTCTGTATATAGCTGCTTGACTCTGAGAATGCACAAAGCAATACAATTTACAACAATTTTCTTGATATTTTTAAGAGAACAGTAGAAAATGGTGGAAATAAATTGAGTGCTAGTAATTACTGATTATTCAGTAATAAAACTGGATGTCACAAGTATTCCTTTTTCCTTGCCTTGCAGTTGCATGGGGTAGAGTGAACCATCGCTGCTCAAGAGCCAGTCATGCATGACTGTGGGCTCTGTACTCAGGACAGTGGCGAGTATCTGGCCAAACTCCTTGTAGTAGGGGCAGGTAGATGGGGAGCTGCTGGACTTGTGGTTATCTTCCTTTGCACTGTGGTAGGCTCTAGAAGTTTTTAATACACTCTTACTACATGGGACATCCATTTAATCTCTCCACCAGCTGTTTTAAGCTGCTTTCATACAAATGATGATTTTGAGTTGTTCTCAAAATCACATTATTGGCTGTAGTTACATCAAAATGACTGTTGTAGTCCTTTAGCCAGCTTGTTGCACCAGAGCAGCATGTCCTAGAGCTTTCTGACTAAAGGCTTCCTGACTGTACACCTCCTGCCAAAGTAGAGGTGCCATTTGGAGTGAATGTGTTGGCAGATGAGCAGCTCCTGAAGCTTTGGAGGTGAATAGAAAGTCCAGGATAAAGACATTGTAAGGTAGTATTGGGGAGTTATTAAACTTTAGTCCTGCTACCTTGACTTTTAACTGTATCTTCACTGCCAGATAGAAGAGTCAGAACCTACTGAGAAGCCTGAGGTTTGCTTCTAGTCTTTATCCGGGAAAGCAAACCAGGTTCACAGGATTCATTAATCTGCGTGTAAAGAGTGTTTGAGAGGACTTTGTGTGGAAGAGTTTGAGTTAAGGCATGCAACTCAGATTGACTTCTAATTTAGCATCCTGATACTGGTAACTTTATGCACTCCTTTATCAGTTCTGTATTCATCCTAGAGCAGTGAGATATATCTGAATGCTAGTGCCATGAGTGTTTAATTTGTAATTTTGCTGTGTCTACTCATACGTCTAAAGTCACCTACATGTGCATTGTCCTTGCAGAAACAAACATCTTTTAGCACTTCTTGTTTGTTTGTTATCATTGCACATTTTACCTTCATAACTCTCCTCCCCTTTTTTTCTTTCTTACCTTTTTACTTTTCTTCAACTGTCAGTGGAATTATTGTCTTCCTGTCTCCATATTCAGGTAGTGTCAGTGGCTGAGTATCACCGCAGGATCGATGCTCTAAATAGCGAAGAACTGCGCACACTCTGCAGACGTCTCCAGGTGCCCTCTTCAGTAGTTTAAACCCCATCTCCAGATACTAAAACATCTTTCTTTGTAGTGTCTTTGTTCAGGGCAAGTCCCACACTCAGTGGGTTTGTCTCGTGCACTACAAGGATCCAGCAGAAAATTCCTCTGTTTTGGATCTATTTAATTGTGCAATGCTATGATGGAATCAGTAATTTTATGATGGAATTTTTACTTTCAAACAGGAATTTTCTGTCAGAATTTGAAAATTTGTTCTCGGTACTGCTTGTCTTGGAGTGATGTGTTTTAACTTCCACTTTAGACTGGTGTGTTGCATTAGGTGGAAGCTTTCCTAAAAAGAATGCAAACCAGGTGAAGAATCCTAATTTTGTTGCATGGGTGTTTAATTTTATATAGGAAACTTTCATCAAGAATCTCGCAGTACTTGGCAAGTATGAAGCTTCACAGCTTCTGTGGAATAGGTAAGTATTTTTCCCATTATGCAAGCAGGTGACTGAGGCAGTTCGATACGGCAAAGGTCATACACATGGAGCTGATAACGGAACTGTCTGTTCCAAAAGCAATACTTCAAAAAGCAATACTTCAGATTTTTGAAGGTTTACTGATATGGACTTAAACTGGTATTTGCATTCTCTTTAGGTGTTTCTTAGTTCTTTGACAGTTATAAAATTGTTAGCTGCTGTGTACATCATACATAACTTACTGATGGAAGGCATAGCTCAGAACTCATTAGAAGTATTGAGTATTTTGTCTTCCTGTAGTAATTGGCTGCTGAAACTAAAACGTTTCAGTTCTGTTTTTTTACTTTGATCTTGGGGTTTTTTTCACCTGTTATGTAATTACACATAAGAAAACATTTTCTTAGCTCTTTTACTACTGTTTATTTAATAATCAGTAATTAATTGCTTTAAAATGTTTTGTAAGTAGTACAGTTACATAAAGCAATAATGAGTGTGAACCCAAAAGCTGCAGTTCTACTTCTATGGGAAAATAAGAAATTTTGCAAAAAAAATTTTCATTCCCACTTGAGAATAAAACAGTTCTCTTTCTGGCAAGTGGTCGTGGAGAATCCTTTTATTAATATCCTGGAAGTGCAAGAGCTCTTTCCAAATACCTTTCACCTGGAATGCCCAAACTCAGGGTTTAGACTGACTTGAAAAACCTGGTGTGATGGGCTGGAGACTATAAACTGTCTTTTCTGAGGCCATGTAAGTGTTTGTGTGTAGACTGCATGGCCGTTACTAATCTCAGAAGCCCCTGGAATCTGACTACAGGTCAGTCTGCTCTGTCAAAGTTTAGTGGGAAATAAATTTGCAAGTTTCAAAACTACACTGCATTCTGTCAAACAGATAGCTTTGAACAGACACATCTTTGTCCACTTCTATAAAGCAGCGTTCTTCCTAGAAGAAAGTTGCTTTAGTGTAAGAATAATTTAAAAAGGCAGAAAAATCCAACAACAACAACAAAAAACAAACAAAAAACCCCCCCAAACCCAAAACCTCAACCCACTCCCCCCCTTCAATCCAAATTATTCATGTTTTGCATGGTGCACTTTAATCAGAATTAAAGAATAACAAAATGAATAAGCTTTCTGCTGTACACTTGAACAGTGCTGAACATTTATGGAGTTGAAGCAGTGGTATATGATGGATGGAAGGCATTTAAGGTGGAAAAGAGTTGGACTGCCAAATAACATGTTTTATAGATAGCACTCTATAATGCAGTCTGTAGGTCATCTTTCTGTACATGAAGCTGCATGGATGAATGCATATACTTTTTTTTTTGTTGTGATATGGAAATTAGTGCATAGTTTACATTGGAAATGCTTGTTACCCTCCATTGAAAAATGGAAGGCTTGAGCTTTTTGCTTGCTTGATACTTTCTTTAAGCGCACCTTTTCTTGAGTAAAGAATTAATATTGTAATTAAGTTACTGTATGAATATACTTTGATACTTCAACTTTATAAGCCTATTTTTAAGTAACAAGGAGTTTGAGGTAGTAACTTTTTCCATAATTCTTGTGGAGAGGAAAGGGATATCCTTTTTTTCAGCTCAGGTGGCTGTATTTGTTTAAATAGTCTTATCTGTATTTCAGAGTTTTCTTTGATATGGGTTTTCTTTTGTTAACTAAGAAAGCTCTCTTCGCAAAAGCTTAGCAAAATTTATCTTGGTGGTATGTGAAATACCATAATCGTGTCCTGTATGTTTAGAGTATGAGGTAACTGGCAAACACTGGTTCTTATTCTGGAGTTGGCAGAGGGTTTTGGTAGGTATTTTCTTGAAATTCTCAGGATTCAGGCTTTAAATAATTTGGACAGTTTGACTTGCAGTAAAACTTGGTTCAGGCTGATAAATTATTCAGATGCAGTCATTCTTGTTAAGATTTTTTTCTTTAGTAAATCCCTCAACATTGTAATAAGTCTTGCTGCAGTGACTTAAGTTACTAACATCCTTCACTTTGTCCTACTCCTCTGTCAGACTTCACTACCCCCACAGCAAGTTTTAACTATCCCTGCAGCAAGAGTTATAGAAGGAAACCTTTTTGGGTCGCAGCTAGTCTAGTTCTCAACATGTGGCACTTTTGCTTGAAAGTGCCAATGAATGTGGACTGGGGTAAGAAGCTGTCATGAACTATGATACCTGATGAGGAGTTTTGTGGCCTTCTGCAGCCTCCACTAAACGGTGATCAATAGGGTATAGATATATGGGGCAGTTATTTTAAACTACTACAGGATCTTCATGCGTAGTGCATCTTTGCCAAACCCCAAAGCTCACTATGCAGCATAAGTATTACTGCTGCTTTCTCCTCCCCACCCACTCAATTCTTTTTTCTTTGATTCCCTTAAGTACTCCAGCAGATCAGCTTATGGAGCAGCAATATTCCTAGGGCTCCATTCAGATGCTTTACTCAACGTCCTTGACAGCAGTCTTTCCACATGTCTACTGTTTATGTGAAAGCTTTTACAAGTACTCTAAAAGAAACTACTGAGAAATGTCCATGTTAAAGTTTCAGTTCCTTTTCTGTCTGGGTTTTTTAATTACATTTAATGTAAACACTGTGTTAGTATTAAAATGCAAGCACTGTGTAAGCTGACCTCTGAAAAGCATTTGAAGTCCTTCAGCTGTATATGAGGACTCTTTTTTTTTTTCTTTTCTTTATTTTTTTTTAGCATAAAACCATAGCTTTCTTCTGAGTAGGTGTCTGTGTAATTCATTGTTAGTATATAGTTGAGTACCAGCTTGCTATTGGATGCAGTGGAAATCTTGGTCAGATCAAATCTAATGGATTTCTTAACTTTTGAAGGAATTGTATAACAGTAAATCGGTAACTGCATGATTTTAAACCTGCAAAGTTTATCCTTCCTGCTAATAGAATTGTGAATACTTATTTTCTTGTTGTTCTTTTTGTAGATAACAACAAGAGAAGATATCAATTCAAAACAGGCAACAAATATCAAAACAGACCTGGAGCCTGAAGCATTCCGGCCAAATCTTAGCGATCCCAGTGAATTACTACAGCCAGAGCAAATTGAAAAGGTATTAACTTATATATGTCATTTTTTAGTATTGTACATTAATGTATCACAAATGCTATGACCATAGTGTAAAACACATCAGTAAGAAGACCTTGTATGATATTAAATGCATAAGCACAACATAATTCATAGCTAAAATGTTGCTTTTTTTCTTAATATAACTTTGAATACACCATGACAACACTGGTCTGTGTCTCTGCCCTTATTTCATTCTTTCTTGAAAACAGCTTGGCTTTCACTGCAGTTCTTGCTGTCTAGTCCAAAGTCACCTCATTAAATGTGTTTATTGAAGGTTTGGATCAAGGCTGATCATGTTCAAAGGCACAGGAACAGGAGAGCAAGCATCCTTTACCATTCAGCTTGTTACCTGTTGACTTGAGTGATCTAGTTCTCCAGTACTGAGACATAATATTGTTATGCAAGAATAACTGTGGTTTTACTGTCTTTAGATAAATCTCTTAGAGACCTTACCAAACACATGTTCTTTGGTTGGTAAATCATTCTTCTCCTGCAGGTCACTGGTAGAGCTAGGAGAAGAAACCTGCTTGAGAGACTAGGGATAGAAAATATGCCTGTGAAACTTTACAGTTGGTCTGAAGTTTTAAACTAGCTTATAAGGCCACTTGTAGTTCAGAACAACATAATCAGCTTTCATTTATATGTAATATAGTCTTAAAAATAGTAAAAAGTGTATTAAATAAGAGGATGGTTGTTATCTTGTTAACAGCTCACAAAGTCTCTTCCACCACGGACCATTGGCTATCCATGGACTCTTGTCTACAGTACTGCAAAGCATGGCATGAGCTTGAAGACTTTGTATCGAACTATGCTGGGATTAGACACACCTGTGCTGTTGGTTATCAAGGACAGTGATGGACAGGTAGGAAAATGTTTGTGTGGAGGTAGGGGACCCATCAAAAAAGTGTTTGAGGAGCATAAAGGAATAGCTGACACTTTAGTCCATCATGGGAGACAAAATTGTGTGTATCAAGCTGGTTTTCCCCTTGGTAATTACGTAGATGCTTTTAAAAACATGTTTCACTGTCAAGCAATCCTCTGACATACTACATTTCTAGGAAATTCTTTACTGTCACAATGCATGAGTCTCGTAATACCCAATTACTGAATTTACTTTTAGTATTCTTTTTTAAATGCACTTAAAGCACAAGAAATAGTCTCTAAAACTTTCTGATTTGGGAAGATCTTGTTCAGTTGGAATGTCATTGCCAGCTGCAGCCAATGCTTCTGGGTACATTCTTTGGCTGCAGCCAACATCTCTCATTCGAGGGCTGCAGGATCTTTGCTGCATAATGAACTTTTGTTCCTTGAGTCTCTCTAGTTGTGCTCTATTCTCCTTTGACTGGGATATGAATTCCAGAAAGTGGATCACATCTCACCATTTGAATAGCGAACATCGTCTCTTGAATATTCTAATAGCAGGTGAAATTACAGGCAGCATGAGACTTTGATTCTTTCTTTCTGAAACTTCTGCACTCTGTCATGGAAGCAAGTTACCACTGTCATGAAGAATTGATAGAACCACTGCAAAATCTGTAGTATTTACTTCATTTATCTGTCCCACTTTGGTAACCAGTTTTTATTTTCAGGAAGCATGGGCTCATATCACCCCATATCATTCAGGGGGGCTGAAAACTGTAAATGAAGGGTATGTTTTCCTAATTCAAGTTACAGCTTGTTTTTTCCTTCTGTTTCCTGACTCAGGGATCCCTTAAAAAGAAAAATCCCTTCTAAATCTCTGCTAGTAGAGCACTCTTTCCCAGAAGTTCTTTAAAAGGGAACTTCACTTCATTTACTTTTTAATGTTGAAGATAAAAACTATTCAACAGACTTGAGATGTCTCAACAGATCCATCAGCCTCTTCAAATGTACTTTGGTAACTTCCCTTCTCTGATTTCCGTACTAACTTCTCAAGATTAATTTGTAAGATACCTACTTCCTAGTACCTGATTATCTGGCCCAGAAAGAAAACGTCCCTTTTCTGATAAGGGCTGTCTTTCCACCAACACGTAGTATTGTTCTGTTGCTGAAAGTATTCAGATGACCTTCCATATATGAATATCTCAACTTGCATTTTCAAAAAGTGTCATGGTTGCTGAACCAAAACAGGGAATTAATTCATAGACAAGTCAATTTTATTTTTTTTTTGTGACAAATCTCAACTTACAGGCTGATGCCCAGGAACATGTATGAAAGTGTTGCTTGGACTTTTGGGTCAAGTAGCCACTGAACTTATCTTTCACAGTGTATGCCAGATCTTACCTAGGTTGCACACAAGAGTGAGTGAAAACCATGTATACGCAGCAAGCAACATATGCTATAGAAGGAAAGGTTCAGACAAGTTTTACATGCTCAGTCCTTCACCAATGTAGTGAGAGTGTTGTTTTCAGTAGTTCTGTCTCTCAAGCTATTAACGATAAATGTCTATGGAAATTCAGTGTAGAGTTTTTCTCCTCTTGGTCATGGATCTACAATCATGAAAAGTAAGACAATGGTAGCCTACTATGCCCTTTGATGGTAATTAATCAGGGTTATCCATTTTTTAAGGAAGGTATTGATTTTTTGAAAGCGGTTAATTTGTCTTTAATATCTTGTAGCTTCCTGGCAGATAGTCCTATAAAACTGCTTTCCATGACTGAAAAAGAATATGAGTACTTTTATTAAAGGAGAGTGTATCCAGAAATAGTTTACTAGCAACTTGCTAAGATAAATACTATTTATGTCCTTCCAGAATGTGTTTTAAGAGAGACCAGGTGTCTTCATATTTTATGCTCCAAGATCACTGCCTGTTTTCTAAGCTATCTAGTCCAGAGAAGATCCCAAATGAGATTCAGCCTTTTTGAAGAATGACAGAATTATGACCAGATAGTTCCTTGCCATTTGCTGAGTGTACCTCCTCAGTCCTTTTTTGGCATTCTTTGTTCTGCCTGCTTTGTAGCTTCTATGTTTATGATAGATACTGGTTTTGTCTTATCCTCTGTTGAGGTACTTTTCCTTCAAACTAGAATTAATTTATTTCCTGGGCTATTTCCACTGAGACCCTGTTCTTTGATGTCCATGTTTATGAAGACAGCCTTTATCTGATGTTGACATTAAGTTGAGTAAGGAGCAAGTGTACCTTGTAACTTTTCATAATATGGTTTGTTAGAGGCTGCTAAGCCTCACCCTGGTGTTTTTTTTTCCCCAAATCTTCTCCAATCTTGATTTCTTTTTAAAATGAATTAGCAATTTTACTTCAAGGGCTGTAAAAAAAAAACCAAACAGCCAAAACACAGCTTTCACAAACTAAACCTCTATTTGTGTAAAAGCTGAACATTGTCTAGTTGAAAGTTAGAATCTGAAGCCACCTAAATTGCCTGCTGTAGTCAATTCTAGGAGATCCTCTAATAAAGGTGCCCAAGAAATGTATAGCTATCTACATTACAGTTGTTATGGACATTCTATCTACTGGTAGGTGCTTCTGTTAGTGAAGATACCAAGCTCTGATGTCTACTCTGACAACCATTTAAAAAGAAATTAACACCTA
The DNA here is from genome assembly GCF_000737465.1 of Haliaeetus leucocephalus. NCBI lineage: Eukaryota > Metazoa > Chordata > Aves > Accipitriformes > Accipitridae > Haliaeetus > Haliaeetus leucocephalus. Next base: position 14,981,375 of record NW_010972991.1, on the reverse strand, counting down.
ATTCCTGAACATGAGTCACTAAACAAGTGGTGGTCTAGAAGTGAAATTAATGCAGTTAACCACCCCAAGGACTGTCTAGTTTTATAAGTCATTCTTCAGATTGTATTTTCAATGCTGCAAAAGTGTGAGACAGAACCTAGAACTTGGGAATTTTAGGTACTCACCCTAACAACTAGACACAAAAATCTAATCTCATGCAGAAACCCTATAGCCATCACTTCTCAAAGGACCGGTAATAAAGATCAGGTAAAAAATGAAATACTGTCTTGAAGTTTGAATTCTACTGTTGCAGAAAATATGCATGAAATCAGGGTTGGAGGTAATTGGTTTTGTGACACTGAAATAACCAAATAAAACCCTAAAAGAATGTCATGTTGCTAAACAACTCAATTGATAGAAACTTGAGGATTAGTATAATCAAATATCTAGTATCTAAGGTTTTGATATTTGGTCCATTGTCTTTGAAGGACAATGAACCAATAATTCTTAAAGTTCTGATGGAAGACCTGATTTACTAAAGAATTAAGTCATTAAAAGCCTTTAGCCAAAACTAAGTAAAACATGCATAGAAGAATCCCTATCCCAGCCTTTACTTACAGAGACTTCTGAGCAATACCCAAAGTACCAGTTTAGAATGATTGACTACTATCAGTCTAAAATGTGATCATCTAATCTGAGTCACTCTGTGAAGTCTTCTCACTTAAAACATATTTCAGCTGAGCCAAGCCTATTTTTAGAAAAAGGATTTTAGAATTAGTATTCTTTCTAATAGGACAACTATTGCATCCGTTAATTTAAAACTGAAATCAAACAGCAGTTTTAACTGCCTTGTCTATAATGTAAGTTTTGAGTCTTTCACAAATTGTGGGGGAAGAGAACACTTTGCATGTCTTTGTAGCACTAGGCTAAATAAGTATGATTGGGTTTAAGCCAGCTGATTTTCCACAAATGTCAAATAACAATGTTCAGATCTACTTAATTCCTAATTTCATTTTCCTCTCCCCCTGCCCCACCCCATATTGTTGTTCTAATAAGCACTTCCTCACCTATCATGCCAGATGGACTTCTCTGATTTTTTTTTTTTTTAAACTATTGTTGCTGCTATTTGACTATATGATCATTTAATATTCTGTGTGCATGATTTACTGCAAATCCTGTGTTGGATGTTATACTTGGTCAGCTCTCACTTGGAACTTTCTCTGACCCATGAGGCCATCTAACTAGTAATGGGCTAAAAAAAGATAAGTGTAAAAAGCTGTAGGTCTTAACACTGGGGACTCATTTCAAGCCTACCTTAAAAAAAAAACAAAAAACAAAAAAAACCCAACCAAAACACACAGGAAGAGAAAAAAAAAGGCCAAACAAAAAAGCCTTCTGGAAAATAACAGGAAAACAAACATTTTTTCTTTAAAGTAGTCCTTCATTTTGGTCTGATTTGGTCTGGCTTCACCGGAAGGCAAAACATAAATGGTAATTTCTTTGTCTTTTAAGCCTATTCTTGTCACTTAGACGATGGGGTAACAGAGAAATGTCTTGCTAGTGTTTGATCCTATATGTTGAATTAAATAAATATCTGTGCAAAAAAAGGTTTGGGCTAGTTTTCTTGTGAGCTTGCATTAAAACAGAGGTACAGAAACTTGCATCTCAGTTCATGGAGCTTCAAGCTTTTAGACTGAATTTGCTGTTTAACAATGCATCTGAAACTGATAGAGTTCTCTGAAAGTGAGCACCTTTAGCTGACTGTGATACTTTATTTCATCACCTTATCAAGTAAGTTTAAAAATTCCTCTAGAGAATCAGATTTTAGAGTGTAAATGTTGGTCACTTGTATGCTCAAAGGTAATTCTCTTCACTTAAGTAAAGGAACAGTTTTACAGGAGTAAAGTATCTTGTCAGTTTAGTGATATTTTGTTCTTAAAAATACATAATATATAAAAATAAATTAGTAATAATATGAAGAAACTTCTGTAGTTATTAACGACTTAAAGGAAGTTCGGTACGTTAGTCCTACCTCTCTTCTCTGTAACAATGGGGTCTCAACAGTGACTTCTAAAATGTGCAGTACTACCTGCATCAAATTAATTTTGTTTGCTATTGTGTATACTTTTTTCACAGTTATTAAAAGTTTATTGCAAAAGATTAGTGTTTGAGTTCAACAAAAAGATTTCAAAACATCTGCTGTTGGCATGATTGTACTGTTAGACTTAACACACAGTCTGATGTGCATTATCAGGATAGTTGAAGAAAATTATCCCTGATATCCTTTAGAAGACTAGCATTTTTTTTTCTCATAACTAGTCAATGGAAGATTGCGTAGTGAGGGCAGGGGGGTATTTTGTTTCAGAACGAGCATATTTTTTCTTTGTGACTCTTCTTTCAGTCTTGCTATCTTCTATTTCAATTAGAAGTTTCTGAACAAGAAACTTTCTGGACCATATAAAATTCCTGAGAAATAAGGAATTTTCTAATAGTGGTTGTACTGAACTGGTAACTCAAAACTGAGCTGGGGCAGCCTTTATTAGATGCTTGATGGCTGTATATAATCCTTGAGTTCCTGATCTGGAGTTCATGCTCACCTAATTTTGTGTTTGTTAACAGCTACTATAGAGCTCAACGTGGGAAGGAATGCTTGGAACACCTACCTATGGCCAAGGAGTTTCTTAGGATGGGCAGAAGAAAATAGTTTCTACTTTATATCCTGAACATAATCCATGTCAGGACACTAGCTTTAATGTCTTGCTCTCATCAGTCCCATGCTTCTCAAACTCACTATTTAATGTGAACAAAACCACAGAAACTTCATTTTGTCTTTTTTCTTTCTCATACAGACAAATAAGAGGGTGCTAGTGGAGTGCTTTAGTACTTGCATCTACTCTGCTCTTGCAGATGTTGAAACCAGCTTCTTGCTAACAACAGAAATACTGATTTGGGGAGGGTTGTACTTCATGGGGTACAGTTGATTTTGCATAATTGTGTGGGGGTAGGGGGTGGTTCTAGTTCCAGAGGAATTGATACTACTTTTAATCAGACTTAAAAACTCAATAATCCATCCTTAGACCTTTTTAACTACTGTTGTAGTAGTCTTATTCCTGAATATTATAAATACTTTTACTATGCGGCAAAGGCTTAGTTAAAATCTGTCTCTGTTGTAAGACAGGTAAATAGTGCTTACCTGTTATATGGATTGGAATTAATAGATTACATGAAAAATAACAACTCAGTTACAGCTAGGAACTTGCTGAAAATAACCTGGTTAAAGCAGAAGAGGAGGTACGTATGAAGGAGCAGAACCATTCGATCTGAAATTTTAAAAATATGTACATTGTTTCTGAGAATTTCCTGAGTTTAGTTTTTATCCCTTTGATTTTTTTTTTTTACTGTGTTAATTTTTTATTGAGAGAGAGTCCTCTTACCGTTTTGTTTTTTTGTTTTTTTTTTTAATTGTACCACAAAGCACCATACCAAATCTCAGTCTATGCACTTGGAACTGTGATACTGCGTAAGGCTTATCCTATAGTGAATTCCAAATCTGGCAATGTTTACAACCTGATTTGTTTATCTGTTACTATCATTAGAGATTCTCAGATGCTGTGTAGTTTTTCTTAAGTATTTTCTCTTGCACATTTTTACTTACAGGTTTTTGGTGCACTAGCATCTGAACCATTTAAAGTGAGCGATGGCTTTTATGGCACTGGGGAGACCTTCATGTTTACTTTTTCTCCAGATTTTGAGGTAAGTAGTAGTAACTTTGTATGCTTTTGCTTTTTCCCCACACATGCATTATCTTAAAATACTTACTGAATAAATCTAACAGTAAATAATCTGAAAAATTCTAGGAGGTGGCCCCAAAAATGTCATCATACTAGTTTTTCCACGGAATCTGTAAGTGCACAGTAAATTGGTAGTGTTTGCATAGTGGAAAACATACTCAACCTGACTGTTTCATTGTACTGAAGATTTTTCTACTAGTCTAATTTCTGCCAGGTGTCTGTCTGAAAATTCACAAACTATATCCTTTTAAAGGGCATATCATCTAACCTAAGCATATTTTCTTGGTATTTTTCATTATGTGGAAGTTTCAGTGCTCAAAGGAGACCTATTTTGGAATGGTCTTATTTTAAATAGTATAAAACAGAGAATTTTTATCTGCATATATCTGTTCCCTGAATTTTCTGTGTAAACTTGGTGACTTCATTAAATTGGCCTCTAGCCATCCATAGTCTGTCTTTACTGATGTTTAGTTTCCCTTCCGCCCAAATAAAAAGCTTTAACTTGCTAGTCAGTTTTGTTTGGTTTTTTATTAGGTTTTCAAATGGACAGGAGACAACATGTTCTTCATTAAAGGAGACATGGACTCCCTTGCTTTTGGTGGAGGAGGGTAAGTCATAATTTCTTTTTGTCATTAGAGTCTGTTGAAAGCGTGTGTGTCTGCACACCTTTGAAAAGAAAGTTTGGAATTTATTTCAGTTTGATAGCTCAGGGCTCAACAGTTACTGGCCAAGAAAGATTTAGTATGTCAGGTATTAGGCTTCCTATGTGGAGGAAACTTAAACAGGAGGTTTGTCTTCAGCATAGTGTGGCATCAAGTTTCAGCCCTGCAAGGTTATGATGCCTTGCGTTCTTTACTTGCATGTGTGTCTTGGTATATTCAGAATGGACACAAGATACTATGATTGTGAAGGTATGTAAATATGAAAATTATATGTAACTAGAAGAGGCTTGAATTGAAACCGTACCATCCCAAGATATGCCAGTGTCTTCAGAAATTATACATTGTCTCACCCGTTTCTCCCCCCCTCCCCCCGCCATGCAAGTGCATAAGCTTCTAGGATGTTTCCCTTGTTTGTTATCTGCATTCTCCTCTCATGTAAGAGTACTGTTACGCCTTTTTCTTAATACAAATGGAAGGGGCTGAAAACTGAGGAATTCTGGTTAGCTTTTTATTTCAGAATATCTGAAAGAAGGATATTCGCAAATTAATAATAACTAGTAAAAAAAAAAAATTGTTGCAGCTTCAAATTTATCAACAGCTATAAGGTACTTGTGTTGAAAAAGAATTCTATAATTCCTCCTCGTTCCTGAATTCTGAATGAAAAATGCATTCATAAGGTTAATGCTTACTCCCTCAGCCTTTTGCTTTAATACATTGTCTGTCTTGCAGAGGGGAGTTTGCTCTTTGGCTCGATGGTGATCTCTACCATGGAAGAAGTCATTCATGTAAAACATTTGGGAATCATACACTTTCTAAGAGAGAAGACTTCATTATTCAAGACATAGAAATATGGGCTTTTGAATGAGTATTTAACTACTTCTACAGGGTATTGTCCCAAACCTGACATGAATCAGTGCAGCTCAAAAATCCCTAGGAGCAATATAATGCACCATTTTACCTTTCTGATTTTTTTGGTAAGGTTTTTTTTTTTAGTTATTATTTTTAAATAGCAGACTTTTTTTCAAGCTCTCACATCTGTAATATACTGTCCTACTTTTTCTAAGCTGTAGACACTTTTACAAAATGGGACATGTGGACTGAAAATTAACATTAGTTACTTTGAGCCTTGCAGCCTACAAAATTTTCGTATATTTATTACAGTTGCCTCCCAGGTTTCCCACACACACCTTTCTGCAATCCTGCTAGGGGGCTGCTTCATTGAATATAAGTTATTATTTTTGTATTCAAATTACGTCTATGAATGAAGTTGCCCTCTGTGAACCTATATAAGAAGAAAGCTGCGTGTGGGTATTTGGCAGCAGTACTGCAGAGATTGGTCTGGACCAATGATGGGTTAATTCATATGGTGCCACAAATAGATGAGAAGCCTAGCATTCCTTCTTAACACATACCAGTACGCAGATGGTGAAGTTAGAAGATATCCAAAGTCAACAGTGCCACTTGTCTTGTTTATTGTTCATGTTTAGAAAAAAGTCTGTTAATATGTGTTCTAGCTGCATGCTGATTGTATTAAAGAGTGTTTTGCACATGCTGTTAATGGTCTGCAGGTTTGGGACAAATACTGACAATATTGAGCTACATGGCAAGGACTTATAAAATAGCAAGGGAAGGTAAGACTGTGATAGTTCCACAAAATTAAAAGGCTAAAGCAAGCAAAACTTGGTGAACAACTTGTAGCTATAGTAGGGCATTAAAAGTACAGAAACAGATGCATCTTTCTTCAACATAAAGTATCAGATATATACTGTTATACTGTTGTAGCCGTGTAGCACATCAACTCCAAGAATATAGCTTATTCCTGTCCAAAGAAAAAAATAGTTGTGATGTTTTTGAGTGGGTCTATGTTGTAAATTTACAGTTAGCACCAGCTCTGATTAAAATGAGATAATGTACTATAGGTAGACAATATTGTAATTCAGTAGACTTGTGGAATATGCAAACTTACTGTCATGTGACCTCAAAAAAAATGACAGGCTAGAATACAGTTCCAGTAGCTCTTGTCCACTTTTGTAGGAAAATTGATAAGCCATTGTGGCAATAACAGCTCAACAAAACTGTTTGTTTCAAAGCTTTTATTCTATGTTCTGGAAAAAAAAAAAAAAAAAAAAAAAAAAAAAAAAAAAAAACCAAACAAACAAAAAAAAAATTGCTGTTAAGTGTGACAGTGACTGACTTTGTGCTGAAATTTCAGCTATTTCAGATGAACATTGTATATTATCTTGTAAATTAATGTTTAAAGTAGTTTTGTTATTATAGAAAAGTGTCGATTGACGGGTTGCTTATAGCACTTTAAATTATTCTAGAAATGGAATAAAAGCCAAATGGGTTGGCTTAAGTAGATGTAGTTGTATATTATTTCAAAATATTTACATCTCTGGAAAGTTCTAAAAACTTATTTGAAGACAGCTTACTGCTATGGTAATGAGAAAGGGCAGATGTTTCATCTATAATATGCTAATGCTCAATATGAATAGAAATACAGGGCTTTGTTTCCTGTCTCTATGTATAGCTCTTTATCCTTACTAGAACTTAGTACAATGTGTAGACTGAATGTTTACAAAATAAGGAATTGTAAATAAATTGAAATGGCTTTTCTCCCCTTTGGTCTTCCACAGCAGTATTATTGTCTTTGTGGAGTTAAGACTGATTATTACAACAACAAAAAAATCCTGTAATGGATTTTAAGTACTCTAAGGTCACAGTGATGTATAGCAAATAAATCTAAATATATGTAAAAATAAATTTGAGTTGGAGTTTATTTGGAAGTTGGAATTTACTTAGAAGCACAAATGCATATTATTGCTGTTCATTTAATAACTGTACTGAATATATAGGATGCATTTGCTCATCCTTTTTGGAATTTTTGGTTTTTGAAAACCCAGTGGGAAGTGGTGAAAGTGAAATATGCTGTCTTCAGCCATTTTCAAGGGGGGGGGGAAGCATCTTGAATTAATGGGTTTTGTCACCAAGGGTAATCTAAGTACTTAGTCTCTATGCGAAGCTCATATTGCAAATAAAGCCTGGTTTAGATTTAAAATTCTACCGTGAAGAATTTTATAAACAATTATACTTTGAGGAATTATATAAAACCAGAAAATATTCAGTAGGTGAATGTCTCTGAGTATTGGACCAGTCTTGGAAGGGCACATGGGGAAAAAAAAGTGGAAATCAAGAACAGTATAGTAAGCAATACAGTAGCAATCACACTTGTATAAATGCTAAATTAGTTAAGGAACAGAAAGACATTTGAGTTAAAGTATAAATGACTGTAGTAACACTTAGTGAGGTGACTAGCTGTGTAAAGGGTCTACAGGGAGTAATGCATGTCTGTTAATGAAAGACCGTGAACTTTGTTAACCAAAGGTATGGTTTAACTTCTGTATGACACACATAAAAGACTGTATAGATGAGATCAAAGGCACTGTCTTGATGTACCTCCTGCCTTCAATTCAGTATGAATTTTCTGCAGTATAATTCCTTTCCATCTTTCCTGGCAAGGTTTGCTTTTATGATTGTAAAGAGTTGAGGTTTGACATATGCTGACGACTTTATGAGCTACATTTTGGTGCCAGAAGACTGTGTCTCAGCATACAGTACTCAGATGTATTCATTGACTAACTTGATGTTTTGCTCAGATACCTAGGATTCTTACCACATCAGCTTTCAGCTCTAAATCCTATCTATGTTAATTACTGCTTTTGTATAATCTGCAAAAAGACGTTATTTCTCACGTATGGCTTGTGCTTGCATCCTCCTGCTCACCTATGTGTACTACGTTAGGTATTTTTTATGGGAGTGAGCATGTCTGCATAAAATCCAATCTTTGAAGAGGAATAAAAACATTTACTACTCACTCAATTTCAAATTAAAAAAATAATCTTGATTTGGATACTTCCCAGTATTCCTTATTCAGGACTTGAATCTTAAATCTCACTTTTATGTTCTTCCTTTGTAAATGAACACATGCCATCAGGGAGTTTTACTATTGTCACAGCAATGGGGAGCTCAGTTAAGGGAAAATCCTCTACTCTTTCCGCCCTTAAGAGTACATGCTCCTGCAAAATGAAATAGAGCTACACTGTGGTACTGGAGCAGAGAGAGTCCAGCTGAGGGAATGGTGTACACTTAGTGTAGTATGTACAAACCAAAGTGGTCCTGCTAGCTCTCCCACTGCAGTATCACCAATGTCAGGTCTGTTTAAGCTCTGCTTTCTGCTGTCCTGCTTATCTGACAAGCTTTGTAATCTTGTTGAGTTTCTGTTGTAATAATTATGCTGCTAGTAGTACACATACTGTTGAACACACTTTCAGTGTGCCCTGTGGTGACAGGAGTGACTGCAGTTGAGGTGTTGGTGTGGTGCAGTGTATACATAGCACCTGAAGTAGTTATGGCAGTAGGGCTTGCCAATATTTGTTCTGTGATCAGTGATGATTGAACATCTCGCCACAAATGTTATACTTTCCGCTACAGCTAATTTTATTTCGGTAGGCTTCCCTTGTTTTAAAAATGAGCTGTAGTACTGAACCCTGGCTGTGCAGAAACATTTTAAAGAAGGAATTGCTGCTGTGGAGGAGGGAGCTGATTTCCAGTGGGTGGGATATACATCCAGTGGACCATCTACTTGCTTCAAGCCACTGCAGCAACTGTTGTAAGACTTGAAAAATACAAAGGTGTGAAAGTCAAATTTATTTCTTCTGATACAAATTCCATGCTGTCACTTACGCATGAAAGCTACATTGAGAATATGGAAAGTGTCTCTTCTTCTGTAGGAACTATGAGGTACATGTTTTTTGATACCAAGGAAGGAACTTTGCTTTCCTAGAAAACTACACAACCCTTGCAAGAGCAACAGAAGCCTCAGACAGGAAAATGAGAGATCTGTTAATTATCAGAAGGAAATCTGTTTCAAATAAAACATTTTGGGGGGTGAATACCGTATTTAAGAAAATAATGTGCCACTGTAAGTTACCATTAACTAAGAGTTGCTCATTCTTTATCTCAAAGGTTAAGGGCTTTCTCTTTGAAGCAATTCAATAATAGGAAAGCAGGTCTTAAATAAAAACTATGAAGACTGCTTTAATCATCAGGTTTTGACCTTTATCGTCTTACTAATTTAAGTAGAATATTTAAATTTGGCAGAGGTCACGCTAGTTTCACAGGAATGTAACAGTTACAATATAGTAGGAGAATTAGACTGGATAATTTATGGAGTACTTTTGTTCAGTTGTTTTTTAATTCAGATTTATTTTCTCCAACTACTCTACAGGGATAAATTTGTCACATATCTTTATGTAAAAAAATGTTATAAAACATGTAACCTACATGAAACACTTCCACACATTATAAGTCATATCAGTGTTTAATATTTCTCTTACCCAAAACCTGTAAATACTTTTCACAGTTTAGAAGGCTTTGCATGGTACTGCCTACTCAAAGGTAAATGATGGAGGACAGTATGAGACAAATCATTAGTCATATCACTTGTGGTTTTCTTATCCAACTGGAAATAAAATATTTTGAGTGGAAAAATGGAAAAAGAGGGGGAGGGGTGCTTCATAAAGTTTTTTGACATTGCATTGGGATGGCTATGGGAGGCTTAAGAAGGTATCTGCAGTGAGCTATAGATTTATGATGTCTAGTAGTGATTACATTGTTACACAGTTGACCTGTAAGGAATTAAAGGCAAAGAGAGATTTGAAGAGAGCTCGTGAGCTTGAAGGCTAGTCTTTTTTTCCCTCAAATATCAATTGATCTAATGTTACCTTTCTCTAAACTTATAATCTTGGTTTTATCCTATATGGTAAGTCTAAATGCACATATATCTGGGTATTCCAATATGCAAGAAGACATTGTTTCTATAAATATATTAGCAACAAAAGGAGGGCTAAGGAGAATCTCCATCCTTTATTGAGTGCAGGGGGAAACACAGTGACAAAGGATGAGGAAAAGGCTGAGGTACTTAATGCCTTCTTTGCCTCAGTCTTTAATAGTAAGACCAGTTGTTCTCTGG
>NW_010972991.1:14970541-14970902 GCF_000737465.1 Haliaeetus leucocephalus | reverse complement strand
TACACCACTTATACACACGCAAGTCTATGGGGCCAGATGTGATCCACCCAAGGGTGCTGAGGGAGCTGGCAGAAGTGCTCACCAAGCCACTTTCCATCATTTATCAGCAGTCTTGGCTAACCGGGGAGGTCCCAGTTGATTGGAAGTTAGCAAATGTGAGGCCCATCTACAAGAAGAGCTGGAAGGAGGATCCGGGGAACTACAGGCCTCTCAGCCTGACCTCGGTGCTGGGGAAGGTTATGGAGCAGATCATATTGAGTGCCATCACGTGGCATGTACAGGACAAGCAGGCAATCAGGCCCAGTCAGCATGGATTTATGAGAGGCAGGTCGTGCTTGACTAACCTGATCTCCTTCTATGA
>NW_010972991.1:14789169-14969329 GCF_000737465.1 Haliaeetus leucocephalus | reverse complement strand
TTTCCAACCTAAATGATTCTATTCTGTCAGCTAAATGAATTGTTGAGATTCAAGAGGTAGAGTGCCAGTGGTTACAGAATTTCAGTTCTCTCTGCTACGTTCCATAAAGGAGAAAATGGGAAGGTTCCCCATCTCCTCTTGTCACTGAATTACAGTTCAGCTGAGAAGTTTGACCTGCAGCTTAGTCTGTCCTTGCCTCTCTTGCCCCAGTATTAGTATATGCATTATATGAAACTTAAAATGTAGTCTTGTCCACAATGACTTCTGGTGAGCATACAGGAGCCTACAGAAAAGTCAAATGTCAATAATGTGTTGCTCACAAATGTTTAAGTGGATGAAACTTTTATGAACCTCAGCATTAACTTAGGTGCAGATACGCCTAAATTTCAGTGAGTCAGGAGCAATTGTTGCCTCCAAAGTAAATGCTCAGCTTGCCGTCATGAACCTGGAGGAAGATGTTTGCATTTGAGAATGCTAGCAGTTTATTCAGTCCAAATCAGGTGTCTGCCTCCCTGCATCGTATGGGGCAAGAGCAGTAAAACGTCAGAGCTAAATCTGCTTGCAATCCAGTCAGCCCAGCCTTTTTTGTTAGTAGGCATGCAACAAGGCAGAGATGGCTCTCATGTGAATGAAAATTGTTGGCAACAATTGCTGCCTTCTTTTCGTGTAGTGATTTCTTCATTAGAAGCAGTGCTTAGCGAGTAGAAGAGGCACTCCACACTTCCATGTTGCTATTGAACAGGTAGGAAGAAGTGGAAAAATTTAATTTACTCTGCAGTTTCTACACGCTACTTTGCTGCCTCAAGACCTAAGCCCGGAAGGTTTTTTTTGATTCCTACTTCAGCAGTACATGCCTAGTTGTATTCCAGATGTTTCCTTGAAAGTGAAGTAGTAGATGGCATAGATTTCATATCAAACCACAAGCTCTCATTATGTGCTGTAAACAGGCATAATATTGAAATGCACCTCTTAGTGGTATACTGCAGTGTGAGTGTTTCAATTCAAAAATATATCACTCCTACTGTCTTGGGTCAGCAAATGAAAGTAGATGTATATGATTCCTCATACAATGGTGAGGTGCTCTTGGGCTTTAAGTCACACATGAACATAACACTGAAAAAACCATCTGTGGTGAACTGTATCTCTGCTGTGTTGTCCTGTGGTAAGACGAGAGTTCTTGTGAGCAGAAATACATAATTCACTTAACACTTATGTGCCTTTAGTGTGTATTCTTTGTACAGGTATTTTGTATAAGGACTATTTCATTTCCATGTACTCTGAAATCTTGTTCTGGTGCTTTGGACAGAGAAATCTTCACAGGGAAATATTTTAACTGCCTGTTAAAAGGAGAATGTACTTATATTTTGAAAAAACTTATTGATGTTTTATTTCACAGAATATGCATGTGTATTTCTTCTCTAGTGTGTGGGAGGAATAACCCAAAAAATATTCAGATAAGGATTTTATTTATAGTTCATGTATTCCTTTGACAATCAAATTTCCTCAAGACAATTTAGACAGTTGTAAAGGTCATTATATAAAGACATAAAGAATAAGGTACGAATATACAGGTAAAAATTATGATATGTAAGTATTACACTTATAAGTCAGTTTTGCAGGTCAGCTTGAGTAGTCTGAGAGATCTCAAGAAAACATTAAATAAGTTCCATTGAATCCATCTTAAGTAATATTTTTCTTCGTTAGATTCACAACTGTGCCTAAATTATTAACGATTTACATAGACTTCCAATAGAAATAGTAATCAGTTTTTGTATCACTAACATATAAAATATTTTATTTATTTGTTCATTTAAGCTTCAAACTGGAGTACCTGTACTCTCATAGTAAGATAGCAATACTTGTTTTATCACAGAGTAAAGATGTTCATACACCCTTTCTTCTGTAAGAAGATATTTGGTCTTTCAGTTTGAAAGAATCTTATGGGGAAAAAAACCCACTTCTTTTTCATTATGCAAATTACTTGCCCAGGCACCTTGCTACAAAACAAATGCTTTTCATGTGAAGTACATTTTTACCGGAGAGCTATTTTTGCAGTAGTAGTTTAGAGAAACGGTGATCTGTATAATCCAGTAAGCATTATAGACCTTACAGAGGTCTCAGATTTGTCCATAATACAAACAATTTTAAGACCTGGAAGTATTAGTTCATTAGTGTTTACTCCTATTTTGGCATCACCTGGACAGAAATATGTTATTTCAGTGACATCAGAATGGTTCAAATGGCAAATGCTGTAAAATTAGGCCAGTGTTTCTGTGTAATATGAAACACCATTTTCCTTAATGTCAGTTGATTTTAGGTATGAACACTGTTTCTGTATCTGTTCTCACAGAGGTACACTGCAATGGAAGTCACTTTTTTTGGTATACACAACACTACAAGTACCGACTGATTTTTGTATGTTACATATTATTTTTTCCCTGTATTTATAAGAACCATATTTATATAGATAATCGGACAATACATTGCACAACGTTGCATAGGAGGTATTTTTTTATGTGGCTATGAAAAATTTTTTTGTGCATTACATTCTGTTGAGTGTTTTCTCTCCAATATCCATAACTCTAAATAGGAAACTATCTAATAAATTAGTAATATAAATACATTAAATACAAAACCTCATTTATAAAAAGAAGGACTTTTGTCTTTATACGTGGTATGTAAAAGAAAGCTGTATCAGTAGTTGCCACAAGATTATACTACAGTAGTAGTTGCATATCCTGCTTGTAAAGAAAACAAACGTGGTATCCTTGATTCTGTGTTCAAATAAAATTGGTTTTACTTGCATATAAATAAATTAATTAGGAAATACGTGCACAAGATCACTTTCACCAATCAAAAACTTGGTCTTAGTTTATATTGTCATTTGACTTCTGATCTGGCATGCTTTATGTTCATGGTATCCCAGTTTAAATAGTTGGTAATATCTTGAATGTAAGAACAAGTAAAAATTGAAATTAATTTGTAGCTATTTATATTGCTATGGGTTTTTATAATCAGCTGCTGATATTCAATATAGATTTTTCTCTTTATTTTTCATGTAGTAACTAACTGAAGTGTCCTGCAAGCCCTCCTGGTACAGAGGAAAATCCATTTGGATGCTTGCGTTACCATGCAGTAGTTACAAAATACATATTTAGAAAAATGCTCAATAATATTTTCTGTGTGGGTGAATGAGGGGGAATATTGTATTCCAAATGTGTAAATGCTAATAGCAAGGCAGAAAGGGAGAAAGGTTTTCCAAAACAAGTTGTTCTGGTTGTAGCATGCTTATTTTAGTAAAGTTATTATGACATTATCATCCCTTCCTTGCCATAACATTTCTCCCTCAAAGTCCACCAGCCCGTGTTTCCTGGCTCTCATGAGAATCCCAACCACCTTATCTGAAATACGAACGTATCTCTCAAAGAGTTCCCCAAAAGTGACTTGGATCTTGCCATCAGGCCGTGGCTTCGCCATGGATTCAATGATGAAGCACATGTCCCTAATCTCCCGGTGGATATGGGCCTCAGCTCTCTTAGCCCTTTCAGCAGTTTTGGTTCCTTCCTTTGGGCGGCCGTAGCCTTCATCTCCTTTGTGCAGGCGCGTGGACATGGCCAGCTCGTGGTCAAATTCCTCGCTGAAGGGATTGAGCTTCTGCGTTATGATGTGCTGGTCGGCCCATTCTTGCCATCTGTCCTTCAGGCTGTTAACGGAGCTGTATTTCATCTGGGCTTTGGTGCATGCTTCTTCGCTAAACCTGCTCGCGCTGAGAGAAACAAAAAGGGCATTTGAGCATTGCACTTCATCATTTAATTACAGAGTTTTGCTACTAATCTCCTCTTTAACTTGATTACCATGTTTTCCCAGACAAGATGCTAGCCACCAGGTGGCATGAGTTCACTACTTCTAAATTACTTCTTTGGGGGCTTTTAGTCTATGTTCCAGTTTGCACTCGAAAGCAAATCTGCCGGTCACAGCTTGATCTCATCAACGCTACCATCCTCCAGCCTAGGTTTGAGCCTGTTTTGACAAACTTTTGGCCAGAATGACTTAATTCTATGTAGGAGTGAAACAGTATGCTGCTGATTACCTGCGCTTTCTACCTTTGGTTAGTCATGCAGCTCCCCATTTCTGCCTGCCTAGCAGAGCCTGAAATCTGCCTGCCCTGGTGTTATAGATGGCAATAACTGTAAGTGTATGGTCTGGATCCTCAGCTATTCTTGGCTGAAAAACAGAGGGTAAGTGTCTAGAAAAATCTGTCCTCTGTAATAGATGTTGTCATTTAAAACAACAACAAAAAGCTAATAGAGTGCAGTAGCTCTGCCTATGCTTATATATTTTAAGGATGGTTCTGAACAATTATTGAAGTCCAAAATTCACATTCCCACTGGCAGGGTACAAGCCTGAAAGAAACTTAGGGCTACTGAGATTTGTGTCAAGGTCAAAAGATGATGAAAGACCTTCAGAGATCTTACTGATTTATTTTTTTGTGTGTGCTTGTGTGTGTGTCATAGCAACATCATATTGCTGGATGACTCCAGGCAGACAAATTGATACTCTTTCCTCTAGTGGCCGATCTCACATGTTGTGGAGGAGCTATAGATAGTCTGAGCTAGTCTTTGTGCTGTCCACATCCTGTCATTGTGTCTGTACAGAGCTCGGCTAGGGAGTATGTTGTGCTGTGGCTGTGCTGAAGTAATTTGTTTTCTAACGTTTTTACTCCCCAGAAGGCTGCTCTGAAACCTCCCCAGTAATGTCAGCTGAATATTAACAGTAACAGCGGAGAACCAAAATACAGTTAGCAAAACAGTACAGAGGACTGCAAACCTGCAGAAGATTTTGTTTCCCTGCTGTTTGGCCATTCCTTTGTTTTCTACTAAGCCTGTTGAAAGAGAGAATAGGAGTGATAGACATGTCCCCAGTTGAAGTCTGTGCACCAGAAGGATGCCAGTACTGGGCAGCACTGTAGTGCTAGAGCAAGAAGTGCAGACACTTAGTGCCAGGGATAGAAGAAGGAGTAGGAGACCAGGACCAATCTTTTAGCTGTGGAGTTGCCGTTAGCTTGACTTAGCTTTGTTGAGAAACTATTTAAAAAGCATCAAAATGCTCTTTCCCATCAATATGGTGAAGAGCATCAGAACAATTGAGCATATAGTGCTGCCAAGTAAAGGCACCTTCTGTGGGGTGACTGCAGAGCATCCTGACAGTAGGCAGCATTTATGTACCTGTGGTTTTGTTCATTTAAGTGATTAACAGGTAGGTGTTGGCAGGAAAGCATTAAAATATATCAGTGGGGTAAAGCTAGACAATTTTGTTTCCTAATGATAAACCAAATCCCCTGTATATAAGCTGTTGTCATACAGGCAAAGGGAAAGCTGTGATCCTTTGCCCCTTGCTCTGAATTGTAGCTTCATTGCCCAGAGGAATTGTGGGCGCAGGGTTTGTTTATGCAAAGCAATCTGTCTCCTGAAACCTATGGATCTCCCAAAAGCCACAGAAACCCTCTGCCAGCGCAGTCTTAACTCCAGCTGAAGCTCAGATTGATTGCTTCCCCAGCTCTTCACGTGGGAAGATATCGGGGTGGGGGGGAACCCCAAGTGAATCAAAATTGCCTAGAAGAAGTGATACCAACAGTCTTGGCGGAGCTGATGAGCAGATACCATCATGAGGGCTTATGCCTCGGCCACAGCCAGCTGCTCCCCCTTCTCTCCAAGGGCCATGGCCCCTGAGAAAGTCCTGGAGCTGCAATTCCCCAGGTTGAGGGGAAAGAAGACAGTGAGTGAGATAGCATAACTCTGTAAATGCTTTGTTACCTCTTTTTTTATTTAACAGTTTAGTAAGTATTCTCTCCTTTTCCTGCTGAAACCTTTAGTTCTCTTTTCTAGCTGAGTACTATTATCACCTTCCTTATCCGAATAGTCTTCTCAGTGGTTAAGAAAAATACCATCTTATCTATCCTTTTGCTTTTATTGTGCCCCATGTGGGTTTGGAAAAACCTTACTGATACTATATATATTTTTTAATGCATCTTCTAATTTAACCTTTTCTGGTAGCTGAAGTGCAGTTTTCTGCATTGTTTAGCTTAATGACAAGTTAACAATGTGTATGTGTAGAACCATTTTTTTCATGTTCTTACCACACCTACACAACGGATTGTGGATCCAAAGTGAAGGTTGTGAACGTTATCCCACTGTAAGCAGTGCTTTACCTGTAACAATCAACTAAGTTAACCTGTCAACCAGAATGATCACCCTAAATGCATTCTGAACTTCTATGAGGACAATGTCTGTGTTCCATGTTCCTTCTGACCCTTTCTGAAGGGGAAAGGTATGAATCCTTTTTTAATGTTTTGAGTTTGATATCACTGTTGCATCCCTTTGGCTCCTAAGCAGGAATGAAGTAGTGTTTCCTATGCCTGTAGGACTTAACATGCCTTCTGCTAAGGAAGCAACATTATTCCAGTAAATATTGCAGCTGGAAATGATGAAGGTGCTGATGTGAGGAAAAAAAAATACTGGCACCGATGCTTTTTTCCTGGAATATAGAGAGGAAAATGGGAGATTTACTTTAACAACCATGTACTTATAGCCTTTTTGAAGAAGATTAAGCCACACTGAAATGTTCATAACAGTAGCAGGCTGAAATAATGTATTCTGAGGCTATAAAATAAATTAAGAAAAATGAGTAGTTAAAAATTCCAGTCCTGATAACAGCACTGTAAGTGCAGAAAATTACTTTTGTGTCAGATTTCAGTGGAAGAGAGAGCTTTAAGTAACATAAGAGGGTGTTATTTCAATCATTTGCACCTCAGTAAATATGGCTAATTGGTTTTTTCCTAGGTAGCAGCATTAAAATTAGACATATGGGGGAAAATATATGTGAAGTATAACAGAAAGAGAGCTACTTTTTTTCTACTATAGCATTTTTAAAGTGAGCAGTTTGTTTTAATTGAGGTTATTTACAGATAATATCTGCTGCAAATGTATCCTTTTTTTCCCACTGTATGTGTGTTACGGATGCACTGCCACAATGTGTGAAATCTTTGGTTCGAGGTCCTAACTTCTGTCAAAGGACAGTGCACATGGCCTCTCCCAAAAGTGGGGGCCACAGACTTTCAAGCTCTAGGTTGCTGGAGAGCTTTTTTTCACTTTGGCTAGTAACCATTTGCTCCTTGTGGGAGATGACTGGTCAGCTGTACAGCAAAGCATCCTTCTAATCCCCAACTTGAATAGTTAAAATAGCTATATGTGTTTAGATAGTTGTGCTAAAAAGTACCGTATGTTTGAAATCCATGACTATGTTAGTCATAGTCTAATGCTGGTCATGGTAAACACTCGTCAGTAGTGAGGTATAAAACCCGAGCAGTGGGAATGGTACAGCCTGCCTTACTGTCTGCAGAGGGATCGCAGAGTCTGTTTTGGCATTTTCATCAATGCTGGTTCCAGTTTTTTGCTTCTGAAATGGTGATTACGATACAGTATGGTCCCGATCCTGCGATTCCTGCTGCCTTGCTCATCCTTTACACATAGGCTAATTGGGTGTGTGAAAACCCTGCCTTCTCGTCTCAGATTGCCTCCTGCTCAGCTCACACTCACATTGCGTGTGTGCAGGTGATGGACACAGAGTAGAAGCAGCAAAGACCTGGGCCCCACCACATGATGGCTCCTGGTAGGAACCCGTGTCCTGGTGCCAGCCTCTTCCCTCTCTGCGGGCTCAGGCGGACGAGCTCTGCCAAAACTCCTGCCTTGGTTTAAGTTTCACCTCCAGCCATCCTCCCTGCCCAGCAAAGCCAGCGGGCAGCATGTGTGCTGCGCTTTGGCCATGGCTCGGTGCACCCTGGCCTCAGAGGCTGCAACTTTACGGCCAGATGTGAGGTTTCACACCGAAACAGTTCAGGCTCAACCACATTCCTTGCTGCTGTTGTTGTTCCGGGGCATTACCAAGTTTGTAAAACAGAGGGCTGGAGCAAACAGCATGTTGTGTCTGTAACAGCTGCCTACAGTTTCCCATCTTGCAGCACTGGACGTACAGATCTTTTAATCTTTTACCAACAAAAGAGTGATGAATTGGTTTGGCAGCTACTCATTGGCAAGTCTGACCACAACACAACTGTTTGTAGCCATCTTCTGGAAAAGTGGTTCTGGTGGAGACTCAGGGAAAGGAAACCAGAAAATTCCTACCAGCCTCTGCTGTTCATCTGCTCTTCTGGGAGACTTCCCAAGGACTGCATGGCTATGGGTGAACTCCACTTGTTAACAACCTGGGCTTCAAATTTAATATGTGCCTGTTGCTGTATAGTAATCTTCAAACAAGAACCTCTTACTGAAAGATGTATTATTCAAAACTGCCTGATGCTGTGAATTTGCTACTTAATTCAATTTTTTTTTTAAGTACAACCTGTAATAACTACACAGGTTAAGTAACAGATTCTGCTTCCTTTTTTCTTCACACCATTTACAGGTATAAGGAAGTCTATGTGTCAGGAACTTCTACTTCCACAACATATTCAATAACTGTACTTTCCCACACACACCCCTTATGATAGTGTACCTGTAGAGAGACCTTGAATTTGAAGAATCTATTGATGATTCAAATGTTCTTTTTTGTCAAATGATTTATAACATATAGCATGATTCAAATCGATCCTGAAGATGCTGAGGCAAGCTGGAGGCTTTTTAATGTATGTGTGGGGTCCCAGCTCCTGTGAAAGTTTCCATTCTTTGACTTGATGAATTCCAAATCCATGAAGAGCTTCCAAAGAGAAGCAGGGAACCCAGCTTTTGTTAAGGGGTACTTAAAGGTGATTCCTGCAATGTCTGTTTTGGACATTCTCTGCAAATTACTCCCAAGAGTATGTACAATTTATACTAAGCAAAAAAATGAATCAATATTTGGAAATATTATTTGTCAGGTACACCTCTTTAGACTCAATATTTGATGAAATAAATGAATAGCTGTGGGCTATTGCTGAGGTGAAAGATTTTAATCTGAAATGTGGACTAAAGCATTAAGAAGTAAGTAGTGATTTCCATGAACCAGTAAATCCAGAAAATTAAATATAATTAACATTTCATAAATATAACTTACTGTGTCTATTATGTATATAGCACATAAAACTTAAGGCTATAATCAGATGTTGTTGACTAACTCCTTAAGCACAGAGAGATATGTGAAAGGTTTTCTGGATTTTTTTTTTTCTCCTTCAAGAGTTATAATTTCTTTTTGACCATTTCCTACCAATTTTGTTTTCCATTTCTTCCTTAAGGAAACCTGTACCTGTTTCTGGGTCTGCTGACCATTCATGATAATGTAATAAAGGTGTTTTACTTACAAAGATGGCACAGGTCGTTTAATCCTCACAACCGTCATGTCTCGGTCGCTGTCTTCTTGCTCGAGTTTGTCCTCTGCTTCCCCATAGCCACTGTCCTCTGCATCCAGGCTGTCATCATGACACTTAAGCAGCAGTTCTTCCTTAGCCCTCTCTTTGTCCTCCTGTTCCATCTCTTTCCAGCCCTTGGTCAGTTCTGATACCACGTTTGAACACTTTCTCCTTATGGTTGGAGATAATTTGCCATTAAGAATTTTGTCAATAGCACTTGATTCTTCTTTGAGCTTGGTCATCTCTGAGCTACTATTGTTATTCTCATATCTTCCACTGAGGAGGCTAACACCACCTCCTCGTTCGTAGGCTTTGCTTACAACTGTTTTGGTCACCTCTTTGTTTTTAATGCTGAACTTTTTGAGGGCTTCATCTGATTCCCTTGCATTTTTTTCAGCATCTCTTATCAACACTGATTCCTTTGCTGAGGATTTTTTGCCGTCTTCTCCTTGGTCCCTCTTGACAGTTCTAATTGCCCATTTTTTGAAGGGTCTTTCTTGTACAGGCTGAGTTGATGAGTCTTCTGCAGAAGGGACCCATCCAGAGGGCTCTTGGGCTTGCTTTATGTTGTGGTCAGTTGCCCACTGCTGCCAGCCTCGTGCCAAGCTGAAGACTAGGCTGGCCATTCGGATCTTGTGGACAGCCCTTTTCACAGGAGTAGTGCTCGGCTTTTTTTCAGGAGCCATGTTGCTGTCTGCTGCCATGCTGGCTTTTCCCCTTCCTATGCTAAGCACCTTCTGAATGAACTTCCTGAAGTGAATAATGTCGCCTGAAGAGAGCTACAGAGATTTAAATAGAAGCAGGAGCATTTTGTGCCCATGGAAAATATGTGAAACACTTCTCACAGAGATACAGTATCCTCACTATTACGGAGGTCTTTTTTTAAAACACAGGGTTGCATTTCATCACAGCAGATGAATGATGCATGATGTAAGCAGGGTGACACAGACCTGCACTGGAAACAGCGAGAAATTAATAGCTCCTTTAGCCCCTCTTCCCTGGGACTGCTGAATTCTCAATTTGTTGGCAAGGGTCTTGTTCTTCTGGAAGTGCAGAACTTGGGTTACAGATGCTGAACAGAATGTCTGAAACTGCTAAATGTGGAGTGCTGTCAGTTGCTGACAACTTTGGCCAGAGTAGAAGATACCCCTCATCATCACAAATAAATAGTGGCCCTCATCATGGAGTGTAAAGCCTGAAGCAGGCTATGAATGAGAAATTTTTAGATGCATTTTCTAAAAAAGTGCAAGGTGACTTCTTCTTATTGCTCATATGTCCAAGGAAATCCAGGTTTGTTAATTTTTTAAAAGGTATTTACGTGCTTTGTTTGCAGTCATTATCTATTAATGTCCGTCTATTTAGAATGTACCTTCAGGGGGGTCTGGGAACACTATCTTGTTTGGTGTCAGGGCTAAGGATGAGGGAATCGCTATCTCAATGCAGGGATTAATATAGTAAGTTTGACTTGATCAGATGGATGAATGATATCCTAGTTTTAGGATTTTGAAAAAATAAAGTATAGCCTATTGAATTCCTGACTGCTTTTCAAGAAAGTTGTTTATAGAACTTAGTGTTTACTTGTATATTTTCTACAGCATAATTATGTTTACTATGTACAATACAGAAAAAATTGAATTTCCTAGGATGCTTTGTGATTTCTTCATTCCAGAGGACTTCGTGGAGTATGTTCATATCTGAATTTGTAGAATCGTTTAGTGAATTGATACATCAATTGTTAAATAATAATCACCAGACATTTTCTGAGATTCGGTCCTGTGGTATCTTATTTCTTAGTATAATGTTTCCTAAATAGGAACGGAAAATGGCATTGCTTTTTCCATCCATCATACCTTGCAACTTACAGGATGACCTGCGGCACTTGCCACGTGGCGCTCTGAGGCACACTGAACTTCAAGGAATTCTGTTGGCTTCGTTGGTGTTACACCAGAGATAAATACGGACTCTTGGTACTCTGCCTTTTTATCTTCTCTCTATTAGCTGGGCTGTTTGAAGTAGGTTAGATCATATCTAGCTCTTGTTTAATAATAAAAGACTATATCATACCTTTGACTTCTAGGCAGAATTCCTCATTAATTTGTAGGGTCATTTCCTCTTCAAAACTGATGACATAACATAAGTTAGTGTTGCCATTAGATATTTAGTCATACTTTTATTTTAGAAAGAAATGTGTCACCTCTCTATACTGTACAACCTCAGCTATTACCAACTGCATCACAACTGTGAAATGGCATTGTGAGGTGTACTGATGCAATTTGATTAAGAAGCATGCGTTACCACACATTTATTTTGGTGGCATTTTAAGGCTAATCAGGAATGGGAGCTTCTTGTGTTTAAAAAGTACACACGCGCCTGCATGCATGCACACTGGGTGGCGTATGTTCTCTAATATACAAGGAAGATGCAAGTGAAAGAAGAGAATAATGCACGTGCAGAATAGGAGTATGACACCAGCTCATTATACCATTCCATGTGATTTCTTGAGTATAGGGATGGCCGAGGCTTTAGGAATGAGCTGAAAGCTAAATACAGAGGTAAGCGGTGAGGCCAGGGAAGGAGTGCAGTGAACCTTAAGTGACTGTGGAAGGACAATCATGGAGTGTAAGGCCAATAGGGACTCCTGTTGTAAGGTAGGATCAGCTCCACCTGCATGTGTTCAGGTCCCTGTTTTACCTGTTCTTAAAGGCTACCAGCAGTAGATAACTCCCCACTCTGCCTAGGTGATCTATTCTAGTGGTTAACTGGCTTAAATGAAACCTTTTCTGAGGTCTGATGTCCACCTCTGTCACAGCACTTTAAGCCTCTGTCACTGCCAAGGACAAATCCCACCCTTCCTGAGGCAGCCTTTCTTTGCAAAGGCTGATGTATTCCTCCTCAATCTTCTAAACGATCCCACTTCTTCCCAACTTTTCATGTGTTTTCATGATCCCAGATCACGCTTTTTCTAGCTTCTGGATTCCCTACATTAGGTCCACATCTATCGTGTGATGCCCAAAATAGGGATGATATTCTGGTTTAAGCAGAAAAGGAACAGATGTCTTGTATGTTGTGCTCCGGATTCATGTTCTGCTTGTAATCCCTGAAGTTCCCAAGGACCGTCCTGCTAAATGACTATCTATATTCACAGAGCTGACTGTTCCTTCATATGTGACTATCTTTTTTTTTATTAAATGGTGTTCTAATTTGTTCAGATAACTTTTTCAATTTGTCAGAACCAATTTGATTTTTAATCCCTGTTTCAGTGTTCTTGCCATTCAATTCATATTTCATAAATGTCCTGTCTATTCCGCTTTTGGGATCACAAATGAAAATAGCACGTAAGTATAAAGTAGACCCAGTTAATAAGCACATTCAGTTTGATAGATATTGCCATTTATTTTTGTATAGTTTTGCAGTTAATTTTGTACTAGTCCAATGAATTTTGCCTATGAGATAAAAATAAAAAAAACTGACCAATATCAGGATGTGTAGCATCTGCTGCTCTTGCCCATCCTTGGGGGTTGGACCAGATGACCTCCGGAGGTCCCTTCCAACCTGAACCATTCTGTGATTCTGTGATCTTCCAAAGCCTGCTACTTTGCTGTGAAAAAGAATTAAGATTGGTTTAATGTAATTTGTCAAATCAAAATTGCTTGTAACTGTCCTTGTTACAAAGGTCTCTGCTAGGTTTATTGCTGTAATTATTGTTGAGGTTCTTGGACACTTTTACTCTCACACAGTCTTTGCAAGCAGTTGTATTGAAATTCATGGCACTAAAAAAGAATTATATTCCTGAGGCATGTTTGGAAATTACAGCACATTTCAAAGAACTTGTTAATAAAGAGAGGGGTTTTTTTTCTAATGGAAAACCTTGTTATACTGATCATTGTCTCACAGACTTAATGCTTACATAGTTTAGATAAATGACAACAAAAAGTTACAGACTAATGAAAAACACCAAGATTACAGATCAAAACTACTATTAAATCCATGTTGCATGACAATATGTTAAACAAATGTTTAGTATAAATTGGTCACTATTTTAAGCTTAAGTTATAACATCACAGACTTGTCCAAAGTGTCAGTGAAACTAATGTAATTATTCTGAGGATAAGTAAATTTATGATGCTTAATTTTAGGGTGTACAATGATGTTGCCTTGAAAGTGTTGAATGGTGCCTTATGTTATCTGGTGAAGTTGCCAGGCAGAAGTTAATCATAAGAAAAGTATAAATAATGTCTGAGTCATCCAGTCAGATTCATACTTTGAGGGTTGCTTACTTTACAAATGTTTTACTGCAGTAAGAGTAGAATTTATTACTTCATGGGTTTTAATTTTTATTCTTAGTGGAATAACAGGCCAAGGCTACACCTAAATTTCTGTGCCTAATCTCCCTACTGACATTTCTAAAAGCCAATAGCCAGCCCTTAGGGCACAGGTATATTTTAGGCTGCCTGAGCCGGGACTGCATTTTCTATGTGCCTTACATACCTCACAAGGAATACTCCAATGCACAGCAAGATTTGGTGAGGGTGACTGTGTCATGGGCTTTCAGAAGTTCAAAAACTATGTTTGAAGTCAGAGTTGAGAGACCATTTCTTGCAGAAGATATATAGGAGAAATAGCAATTGGAGAAAGTAAATAGGTAAGCAGGCTTGACACTTGTGTTGGAAGTTGTAAACTCCCTTTTCCTTGCCCCTGGCTGCCTATGGTTCTGGGATTTAATCTCTTTGACACCTTGAGACAAATTTGCACACGTTCTTAAGACCTTGTGGCTGCTTTTGGATTGCAGCATTTCACTTAATACCCCTGATTTCCTGGATCCAAAGTTATGAAGGACCAACTGAGAGGTTGCCAATGTCAGTATTTAAAGTTGGGATGTTTTTGTTGTGTGGATTTTTTTTTTCCCTGGATGGATTATGCTCTGTATAGTTATGTACTATCTTAAAATCCTTTTATTTTCTCTCTTATGCTGTGGAATATTAACAGTCTCTGGGAGACCGGTTTGTCTTTTTCTTTTTGTTTAAAGGATGCTTAATTTTAAAAGTAGGACTGTATCCTTCATCCATTACTTTACCTTGTCAGATATTGATATAAGTTATTCAATGGTTTTGATGCATTAAAACAATGAAGTTAATTTTCAACGAATTGTAGGTGTATGAAACATGCTGTCTTCCTCCTCAGAGTCAGTGGTGAATAATGAGAACAAGCTGTGTTTCATGGTAAAGTATAACCAGCTGCCATTATCAATAGAAACCTCAAGACTGAATTTTCTTTTCGTCATGACACTCTTAAAGTACGTTGTGTCAGAACATCGTATGTTGCCAGTGATCACCAGAAAACCTGGGCAAAGTGTTAGAGTTCTGGAGCTCCTTATTTTTAGAGTTCATGTCAAACGTCATTTCTAACAGTAATGAGCAACTGTGTCTCATTCAGCATGCAGTTTTGTGTACAATCCAGGTGTCTGAGTGCTAAGAAATGGACCGCTCCTGAGCCTTTGGACTGAGTCCTCTCTAGCCATTAACAGAAAGCAGTCTACATATTCATTGGTGTAGTTTCTTGTGTTTGCATCCTATATATAGCCATAGTCTTTTTTTTTGCTAAACTTCTGTTGTACTGAGAAAACTATCCCTGTGTAATTAACAGGGAATCTTGAATCTGCATTTGATGATGTGTCATTTCAGGATTCAGCTGCATGAGAGATCAGGACTTATCCATGACCTATCACGACAGTTCTGCTTTGTGAAGAAAATAGACCCAACAAACTGCCGAGAAAACCCTGGTCAGAACCAGGGTTGAAAGACACTTAGTTGTGGAAGGGTAGTGGGGGGATAGGGAAGACCCACTATCCAGTAGCAGCAGTGATAGCTAATGAATTGTAGAGCATAGCCTCAGGGCTCCACTCACTCTAGGTGAGACGGACTTGAATGCAAGCCAGCCAAATAATAGAAAACAGCCTTGTAGAATCTGAACTGGCTGAAGATGAGAATTCAGCATGATTTTTCTCCACAGTCAATTAGAAAGATCTCGCTGTTAGGGCTGAGAGAAACCCAACTCAGGATGCAGGTTTGCATCCATGTATCTTCAAGTTCCTATACAAGTTATACTGCTACTGAAGTGACAA
This sequence comes from Haliaeetus leucocephalus, assembly GCF_000737465.1. Taxonomy (NCBI): domain Eukaryota; kingdom Metazoa; phylum Chordata; class Aves; order Accipitriformes; family Accipitridae; genus Haliaeetus; species Haliaeetus leucocephalus. The sequence goes on along the minus strand of NW_010972991.1, from coordinate 14,953,829 downwards.
AACTTTTTGCTGTCTTGAAAATCTTACTCCTCTAAAGCTGTCTTCACTTTACAGAAGAAAACTAAGATTAGGATGTAGAGCCTTAAAGCGCTTGGGCATTCTCTTCCTACTTTTGCATATAGTGCCCACTGCTTTCCTTGGGAGTGAGATGCCTGCAAGGAATCCATGCAGTTTAATTAAATTTATACAGGAAAAGAAAGCAGAGGTAAGGTCAGATACTTTTAGTCCCAATGTACCTTTAAGCATAAATACATCTTTTATTTGAATATCTGTAGGGAGTGAACAGAAACAAGTAACAAGCAGTAATGAAGCAATTTCATTTAAAAGTGTAAGCAAACATTTGCAGGAAGTCATTTGCAATAGGCATTCGGTTCTATTTGCATTATGAGGGAATTTCTGAAGATCATGAAAACAAGATAGCCTTTAAAAGATACCTACAAATATGTGGCTATTCAAGTTTATATTGATCATATCTCTTTGTCAGTGAATGGTTATCTTTTTCTGATAAGAAAATTATTTAATATTATGAGCAATTTAATTTTGCAGTTCCAACTTGCTGACGTATCTTAGTTTACAGTTTACCAAGAAATAGTTTTATGGCTTTGAGAATATGACATTATTGGCTGCTGTTGAAACCTGTCCCTGAGCAGAACATTGGATACGAGGAATTTAAAGTCTTCACATAACTTTGCAATATGAGACAGACGGGAGCCATACCAGAATAGGGGAACCTGAAATCAGACACCTAAATGTAATGTGATAGATGATAAATGTATTTTAAACATCTACAAGAAAGAAATAACAAGGGGGAGGAGGGGGGGAAGCACACTTCTATATAGACAAAAGATGTTACAAAACCATAATCAAACCACCACCTTCCAGCTATTAATAAGGCAGTGTTACCATGTATTATGGCTTTCATTTTTTTCTCTTAAAATTAACTCCATGTTTCTGTTTATTGGTGTTTCTCAGATTTCAAGGTGGCAAATGTGAGAGGAAAAAAGACTTTTCACCATTTTGCAAAAATTTTTCCTTTCAGAGACAGTGTCTTCTGGTTAATTAGAGCAGAACTGAACAAATAACTTTATAAGTGTTTGCTTTATCATCTCTCTGGTTAAAGTGCATTTACTTCCAGGTATTACTGGGTGTGCATCACTTTGTTCTCCTGTCTTATCTTTACAGTCTACCACTTTTGTTTAAAATCTGGCAATACAGAGTATAAATCATACACAATTGTGCCTTTGATGCATATAGTTGACCTACCACAGGTTTTTGAAGGATCGTTGAAAATTTACATTTAACTTCTAACACAGTTGCTAATTATTGTCTTTATATTGTAAGTATTGCAACTTAAAAAAAAATAATCTTAGTTTCTGAAATCATAATTTGAGGAAGGAGCAGAAAATAGACTGGAAGTTTTAGGAAATATGTTCGAACACAGAAAAACCTACACATAGAAAGAAAAAATATAGAAAAACAGAGTCTGTATATAAAATAAATCCAATATTTCATGATTTGCTTTAAAGCATTGTAATTCAGGACCAGGCTCAGAACTGAGAAAACAGGCCTATCTCAGTATATTTTCAGTATTTTATTGTGAAGATTTTTTTAATATTCACTGAGGGAAATACCTTGAATTAGGCAAATACTGCATTTTTTTAAATCTATCAATTAGCTAAAGCAATTAGCATATTTTCAATGCCTCAGTCAAAATTATTCTCAGCTCTATCGTTATTCCATATCCTTAAAGGTCCTGACACAAAGGATTGTTTGAAACAAGTGACATTATGGCCCAGATTTGAAGGTATCTGTGGTAGAAAGCAGAAATCCTCTTGACTAGTTCATCAAGATGTTCCTTGTAGTACAGGGGATCTCGTTTTAGAAGTGATACTGGTATACCGAAGCTGTAAACTGTGGCTGTGATTCTTGACCTTTGGGTAATGCAAACGAAGTCTCCTGAGTGCTGTCAGCTCTGCCCGCTCCCCCCGCTATCGCATTCCACTGCAACAGGCAGGACATACCGTTATTTATTAGTTCTCGCTAACCACCAACTGCTTTAACAGCATGCAGCTGTGTTATTGTTAGTAGAGGTAGACCCCTAACTTTGCTTGTCTTTAACAGAGTCAAAGTCCCGTGGCCAGTCTGCGAGAGCAGTGCTGCTCTGTGAAGTTACTTGCGTGAGCCTGGTTGACATTAGGTGTCAAGAAGTGAGTGATTGGAATTGCCGGGAGACCAGGTGGTATTTACACTGTCGTAGGGGTATTTCCATGGCTCACGACTGGTCTTCAGTTGCCAGTGAGTTAGAGCTGAGATTCCCAAGGCTCTTTTGGGGTTAGTTTTGATCAAAAACTTCAAAAAACTGTTAGATTAAGTTACACAGCTACCTCATTTTTAAACTACTCTTCAGACATCTGCCTTATTTCTTACATTATGTAAGAGTAATTAATGGGCCATGATTAAGATGTAAAATTCTTTGCAAGAAGGCGATGAGAGCAGAGGAGTGGGATCTTGAGGTCTATACCCCACAGGCATTATTTAAAACCGCCCATCATTTGATTTGCAGTGTGGGAGCAAGCTATGCTTTCCTCTTACACATGAGGATACCTAATTGCTGGTAGCAGCACCCAAACTGGAATGAACCGTTCTGGGAGGGGGTCACAGGTGTATCAACTCAATTTTCTCATCAGCTTGGTGTGCTAATTGTGTGGCTTCCTCATGCTCTGCTTAAGCACATGGACAGGTATGCTTAGTAATGCAGTGGATGATTTAGTGATTTAAAATATAGATCAGTGTATTAACAGATTTGGAGGGAAAATCGACTCCCCATCCCCTTTTCTTGACTGAACCAAGTCAACTTCCCTCACAAGTGGTGTCAGCCATTTGAGCATAGAAAGTTTGAGGAGGTGGTGAATTTTCAAGAGTGGCTTTTGATTTTTGAAAATGCGTGACTGGTCAGCTTGAGATATTTTTCTTCTCAGGCAGGTAAACTGTTTCTAGCTGTCACTGGACTGGACCTTTCTAGCTCATTCACTACATCACTAGTCACTGCTGACTTAATCCAGTGTTGGATATCTCAGGAGATGGTTAGGAGTGGGATCTGACTGAACAATAACAAATTCAGTATTATTTAACAGCCCCAGAATGCTGCCTCAGCTTTTCTAGCTGTTAAAATAAGGAGGAAGGAGAAGCACACGTTTACATTTTGAGAGTGTTATGGTACTCACATCACTTGACTGGGTATGGTAATTTTGGGCCTACTGCATTTGCCCTTTTTTCTCTGTGGAGCCTGTTAAGGTTTGTGGCAGAGGCCAATGGATCTGTCCCTGAGGGCTTAAAGGGTTTTCCAATATAATAACAATATCAGAAATGTAAGTCAGACATAAGTAATCTATTTTTGCTCTTTTCTTAGCCAGATGATTGCCAATAAATTTTTTTGCTGAAATTGCTGCACTATATCAATATTGGTCTTTATTTCCCTCTTGGTATTTCTCTTCACATAGTGGTTTATAAAGTTCCAACTTTACTCAGGAAAGAAAAATTGATTGGGAGATTTTGAATAGTAGGAAAGAGGTAATAAAGATAAAAGACTTCTCATCATACACTTTGAAACCCACTGGGAATCCCATGAGAAGCATTTCAGTGAGTGGAATCCACAGGCAAAGGCTGGCACCAGGCAATGCACTGAGCCGGGATAACCTACTCTCAAGCTCCCTTTTAAGGGCTCTCCTATTTTGTGAGTTGAATAATAAAAAGGGCAAGGTTTAGCTGAGCCCCACGGCACAATATTCCACACATTTGGCAACCAGCTTAGGAAAAATCCTTAGCAGGAAATGTATCTGCTGTGTGTACATTAAAAGTACAATAAAAATAGGAGGCTGTAGGAAGAACGGTTCTCATTGTCATTGTTTTGGAGGTGCTGGTTGTGAGCCCCCAAAGGCGCTTTCGCATGAGATGATTGACAGCGGAGAGATGCGAGGGAGGCCTTGTGCGGTGATGAACGCTTAGTGCAGCTCCCACCCCTCCACCTCCGTTATCAGTCGTCGTCCCCCCCGTAGCGCTCTCATGAGGCGTACGGTCTTCTGGCTCCTTGTGCAGCTCCTCCCTGGTGGTGCTGCCCATCAGTCCTGCTTGTGCTGTGCTGCGGAGGTGAGACTGGACCCAGGTAGAGGCCAGCGAGGCCGCGTACTGCTGCTGGCCAGGGCCTGCGCTCAGCACCGGGAGCAGCGTTCACCGTGCCAAGCACCGAAGGTCTTTCAAGAGCATCGTGGGAAGAGTCAGGTACCCAGAGCAGGGCTCCACAACAGCTGGCCAGCTGAGGAGGTAGAAGGAAGACCTTCTTCTGTGATTATTGGTGAGAATCTTTGATTCTGAGCTGGTTACTAGGAATAATACTTAGTAAATAAAGTAAGATAACAATACAGAAGGACTTCTAAAGGAAGATTTGATTTCTATGACAGAGCATGATTTTATCTAACTTTATCTAATCTTAACTAAGCTTCAGTAAATAATTGTACCGAGCCATTGCACCTTCCGTGTTTGTGCTATTGCCTCTAGTTTGGGATGGTTCCTCGACATTTATTAAAAATAGACCAGAGACTAAAGTCCAGCTGTGAAACAGTACCTTTAGGAAATCTCAGTATTAGACACAGATCAAAGTGCTGTAGCTCTCTTTCTTACTTAAAAAAAATATTAATTTTTTTCTGCATACAAACAACACCGGATGTCTCACTTTATGCATATTTAATGTTTTAGCACAGAAAGCAGTTCAAATCTAGGGAAATCTGAAAGGGTCAGATTATATTGCTACTGATTAAGGCTTGTTATATGGGACTCCCAACAACACCAGTGAGCATACTGGCAAGATAAGTGATCATTATCTGATATAATGAAGGGTGGTGGCCCATCAGAAGATGAAAAAACTTGTATTTTAATTGAACTACAGACAAGCCCATGTTATTAGGACTGGAGGATATGAACAAGCATGGACAAACCCCAGGGTGAAGAGCGCAGAACGGAATTCACCATCCTGAAAGGTTTGTGGCAACCCAGGCTAAAAGTGGAGAGCTAAATGATGGCAGTGATAAATGCACATATCACATGCTAACAGAGGGGTAAATAAACATTGCATAATCATCCAAATAAATCTGACTATATGATCAATGTTTTCTTGAGTGCTGGGTGGATTTTCCCTGTGGAGGACATGGTACATCTTACTATATCAATTTTAGGAAAGTGCTCTTCCCGTTCATTTGGAAACTGCTAAATTTAATGTGTTTGAGAATAACAATGGCAACAGTTTTAAAAGTACCTTAGTGACACTGAAAATCAGAGGAATAACAACGTATCACAATTTACTTTTGGAGTTATCCTTGGAGGTTACATGAGTTAGCTCCTGCCCACTCCATTCTAACAAAAACTTAATTTGTCTATCTTTACTGTCATGAATAATCCTGAGCATTTGCCATAGTACATTTAGTTACATGCCTAACTCTAGGAGGCCTTCAGTCTTTCATCAAAATGAAGCTCTTGATCCAAGGTTGCTCAGGTACTTCTGCAATGAAAATGCAGTGACTTCATTTGGACAGAATTTGTAAGAAGCATGTGAAGATTTGAAGCAATAGCCAGCACACTTCTCTGCCAAATTCACCCCTGATTTTGCTTTGGAAGTTTTGCATCCTCTAGGACAGAACAAGCAGCAAGGGTCCTTGCACCTGTTTTTACTTCATCCATGACACCAGGGGTTGCAGAAGAAATAATGACAGAATTAAGATACCAACATTGATCCAGAGCCCTCTTACTGGACAAAACCAGTCAGAAATATTCTCTCATTAGAGAGTGGTGCGGGTAACTTCCGTGTAAGCATGGATCTATGACCTCCCTCTTTTTCCATGCTGGTATAGCTTAGCTCTTCTCTAAACTTCACCTGCCTTCTGAATAAGGAGATTTTCATAGTCTAGTCAGGACTAGTTCATATAATTGCATGACCGCAGTAAGTCTCAAGTGTCACTTTCAACACTTCTCATTGTTTGCAGTTTTCTTGCTGAAATTCACAGGTTAAATTTCTTTGTACAACACTCTCTGTCCTACCTCTTTATTATTAGACCATTACAGCATCTCAAAAGAATAGATAGATAATCCCTACTCAGTGTGACCGTCTTTAAAAAAAGATGCTGACCTCCAAGCCAATGTAAATAGATCATTTATGGAAATAAATAAATTATTGTTGGAGTCAGACTTGTCCCAGATTCTTCTGTGAGTGGAGAGTTGGACGTAATTGAGAGATCAAAAGTCATGAGGTTAATGAGGTCATACTGCCAGGGTCTGGTCTGGGTTTACTATAACATGAAAGACTCAGCTCTGATCCTGACTGGCACGTTCACTTAGCAGCAATACCATCCCAGCACCAATCTGTTCGGAAACCTGAAACCATCTTCCGTGAGCCGTCATCTTGCTGCATGACACTGTCAGAAGACCTATGTTCCTCTGCAAGTGAAACCCTTAGACCATCTCGCTCTGTGTTTTTTGTAAACATGTTTGTTAAGGAGAAGGAGTGACTAATGGAGCTGCTTTTTTTTAAATGTGGATGGAGTGTAGAGTCCATCCAAAAGGATTATTAAAATTGTAGCAAACAGTGTTTGATAACTCTTAACTAATGTTCCACTTAGATGCCAATGAGCTCTATCTGAACTATGTAAAATGCTGTATTTTACATTGCACATTAGAAAGAGCTCTTACAATCAATAGCTCTTATCTGAAAAATGGGAATTATGTGCCTCCTACTGCTGAATATTTTAGAAGAGCTGACCAGTACCAGTATAGATACCCGCCATGAATTTTTTTTTTATTGGTGGTGTTCTCAGGATAGTGTGTGATAACAAACCTCAGATAACAATAAAAAAAGTATAATGGCTTGTTACAAAACACTCTCTGCCCTGTACACTGAATGAGGAGATGTTTCTGTGGAAGATGGACAAAGTTCTTGTGTTGAGACAGATGCCTGGGGGAGAGAGGGAGCAGAGCTGCAGAAGTATAGGCTTTTTTTTACTTTGGTACAGTAGTACTCCTAATACTGTGCTTCAACAGAGGCAGATTTTTGCACACCACAAGGCATTTTTTGAAGTTCACTAGAAAATTTTCCATGGAGCACTTTCTCTCTTGGAATATAAAGTTATATAAAAATCAAATGTTTCTTGAAAATAGTTCAGTTACAACAAAATTCTGATAGAACATCAGGAATTTTCAAAATTGCATCTTTTGCTGCCATATAAGAAAGACCCTACCCTTAACCTGCACCCCTGAAGCCCAAAGATTTTGGAAGGAAAAATTGAAAACAGTTTGTAAAAAAATTCAAAACATTTCCCTTTCAGAGCTTGCATTTCATTTTTTCAGTGTTTTACTTCAGAATTTACTATATGCAATATTAAATGTAACCTCACACTGTAAACCTTACTTCTGCAATGAAACAAAAATCGACCTCCCTTTTTAAAAAAAAAAAACCAAACAACAAAAACTTCTGCTTCTTCCATTGATTTTTCATTCTGGAAGGAAAGCAGAAGACTTCATTTTTTGCTACATCTAAAAAGGGAAATCACTTACTTTCTCCCCGTATCTCCCAATGTCTCACACGTGTACTTTGTGAGCACTGCCAGCTGCTGAACTAAGTTACTGCAGTCCTTGTCAGACTCACTGCCCTCCTCTTGACTGTCATTGCCACACTGACAAGACTGTCTTTCCCAGATAAAACTGATGAGAATTGCAGTACCTTCAGTCAGCAGTTGTCAGGCCCTTTGAGACCTCAGCAGTTCTGTAGTCTCCCAGAAATTCTGGAAATAACCTATTAATATTTTTCTATAATGACATGTAGTGGAACTTCATTTCCACACACATCTCTGGCCTTTTTCGTCTTGACTTCGGCTAATAGAGCTCTGTGAACTCAAATGTTTGTTACACTGAAATTAGGCTGTGCAGTAAGTCTGTGGACTAAGATTTCTTTTGTCTTTTTCCTGTCTTATTGGCTGCACAGGGTGTTTTTTCACCAGACCTGGAAAAGTTTTAGGGTAGTTTAAACTTAACAATGCAGTGTGTCTTAGTGCTGTAATAGTTAATTTAGATTCTACGACGTGCTATGGTCATGCTTTATATTGATTTTTAATTGTTTTATTGCACCTTGCTGGCTCCCTCTTTGTTGTTCATTGGCATTTCCATTTTATATAGTGTTTCTCTGGGCTGTTCTGCAATAGTCCTTTGAACAAAGCTGATGATAGCCTAAAAAGTTTATAGACAGAATCAGCATCAAAGATGAGGGGATTTTACTTTTGTTTTGTTTAAATAGAGCCTTGGGCTTAAAATTTCCTATCAAATACTTTAAACTAGATTGCAATTGTTAAGCATCAACACATTCTTAATTGCGTTTTACTCCAAAAAGGAACTGGTCCTAAAGTCTTCCAAATGCACAAAACGTTTTAAAAAAAGAAACACCCTGTGTGATGTGATGTGATGAAAGACTATCTTTAATGGCATCTTGACCCAAGCCTTGTGACTCTGTTTCATGATCTTTTAACTAATGTGAGAATCATGGAGAACCGCTGCCACATTTGATTAAAATAAGCACCACATCATTCAGGGACAACTTTCCTATTCCTATTGCTAATATATCATAGTGGGGCCAACACTGAAGAAATACCACCTAGCACTGCTATGGGGTATCAAACCTCCCATTCCTCAGCAATCACAAAGAAAATGCTAAGATCGTTACAAGTTTCTCTAATTGAAGGTAACACTTTAGATCAGTCACAACATGGATTCAGGTCATGACAAGGAATGGAAATAATTTTAGAGTCAGTGATGGATGGTCCCCTGTTGGTAATAGATGCTGGGCAGGAACTGATCCTCGGTTCTTAGACCTCTCTGCAGACCACAGAAAAACAGTAAGGCCTTGAGAAGTGTACTAAAATCTGATAGATTCTTCTTGGGGGTCCCCAAAAGGTTAAGAAAGGAATGTCTGCCACTAGACCTTGTCTTCTTCCTACTGCCATATTCTGTAAATCTCTTTTTTTCTCCACAAGTCTATCAAAACTTGTATGAAGCTGCGAGGGGAATAGGTGAAGGCTGTGGCTGGATGTCAGCTGCTGAAGGCTGTGAAAGCCATGGCTGATATCAGCTGTCATGTTAGCATTCCCTCTCTCCTCCCATAGCTGTTCATCACCATTTACTGAGGAAGGCAACACGTGAAGGCTCCTTAAAGAGTACAAGTCTCCTTTCTCAGCCTTAATAAAACAAGTTTTCTGCTGCTTGTCTTCCAACCTGATGGATACAAGATTGTCCTCAGTTAAGCTTATGTGCTTATCTAGGAGCCAGGTGATATTAACTGACATACAGCAAAGCATATTTAGGAAGCTTTAGCCAGCAGAAAGCACTGCTGCACAGCTTACAAACACCAAATGTTTTTACAAACACCTCAAATCTGTCCTGTTTCTCCACAGTGGCTTTCCATGGAAAAGAAGTTGGGTTGGAGACCTTGTTCTTATCTTGGAAACAGTAAAAATTTTTTTAAATGATTGCATAAAGCTCTAGGATGAAGGTAATCACTGAAAAAAATCATTTCCCTGGTATGAGGAAACCTTCTATTGTAATAATGATGTGTGGGAGGCAGAGGACTTTCCTGGGGCTGTTCTGTCTGTAAAATAAATTTTCACAAGAGCAAAGAATAAGGCTTGTCACCTTCCTCCGCAAATGACTGTTCATGTATAGCTGTTCCACGTACAGCGCCTGCTTACCTAAACTGCTTCTCTAAGCAACTCAGAGCAGCCTTTAAAAGGTACAGGTCAAGGAAACATGATCAGTTTGGTGGAACAGTCTCAGTTGATATTGATTTGAAACTTAAGGGCAGAACTTGGCCAACAAGGAATCACCCAGGGCTGTTAAAAACAAAAGTGGAAAGCTGCTCCATCTCCTTCCTAGAAAAGGTATCAATGGTTGTTTTGCTGGAGGCAGAGAGTGACTTCAGACCGTGTAGTGATTGTGAAATTGGACCCTGCGCAGTGGTAGGCGCAGCCATGCTACCTTAATGGTGGTTGCTGCTGCTCTCCATTTATCAGCAACTGAAGCTGGTGGCTGGAACAAGCTGCTGTTGCTTCTCTGTCAGTGGCATGTAACTCAGCACTGAGAGCACCAGCTGCAGCCTTTCCAGTCCTAACATCCAGAAATCATATTAAGGCTACAGAATTGAAGACCAAGGGAGTTTCACATCAACAGCAAAGTCAAATCCTAGCTGGTATCACCTGAATGTCTTCTCAGCCACAGCCACTACTCTTTTTATTTCTTTTAAAGACTTTTTTTCCATTAGCTTCATTTTTCCCCCATAACTGCGGCTCTGATCTTTCTTTTCAGGGATCAGATTTGATGTCCTTCCTCTAATTTTCACCAAGGGAAAGCATGTGCTGAAACAGGAACTTGTTTTGAAAGAAGCTTCAAACTATGATCAATGAGGATCTTGCACCTTGTGCAGCACTCAGTTCTTCCTACTGGCTCCCTCTAAACGTAATCAAAAAGAGCTTGACAATAAACTGTCACAGCCATAGAGTATTGCGTAGGAGGTATTAGCTGCCCCCCCTCTAGCATCATGAATAACATGGACTATTAACGTGAAAATACATTAAGCCACTTGTTCCTTGCTGTGGCAGTTTTCATTCTGCTTTCCCGCATTTTATCAACCAGCAGTGGCTGGCAGTTGCAGAGGAGATATTTCACCAGAAATCTGACAATTGATCTTGTCAGCCTTCAACCAGGCTACCGGAGGATGCCCTACGGACAGGGAGAGACTCCTGTGGCTGAGGAGAATGGCATAATCTAGTTCCCCCCTAAGTACATTCACAGTTCCCTGACGAAAGGGGCAGTAAATATGCCAGATCACTCTAAAATCACTCTTAATGTGAAATGAGGCTAGAAGTTTAATTTACAAAAGATGGAGAGGAGCTCCTAAATCAATCTAGAGACAAACAGGCTGGAAACACAATAAATGTCTCAATAAATACTTGGTAATTTGTTGCAATTTCAGGGTTTTGTTTTTTTTTTTTTTATTCAGCTAGCGGAGCTGAGCACTGAGACGGATGGACATGAATCATCTTGGATACCACAGCTGGTGTCTGATTCTTAAACAAGTCACATTCTCCCAGTGTTGTCTTTCCAGGTAATTCTTAGTGGTATATGGAGGATGTGTAGGTGTTGTACCACTGCTCTGCAGTAATATTCTCCTCCTGATATGGTTCAGATGGGAGGGGAAGATCTAGTGGTTTATTCAGTATAAAAAATGTGATTCTGTGCAGGAAGAACTTGCTCCTATCATTTCAACAGGAGGTCGAACAGAGTTCTGCTCATTTTCTTGTGATTTTTTTCACTCTTGGAAAGCAGAGAATAATTTCTGAAAGCTCTTAATCAGTTAGTCTTCTCTGACTTCCCAGAAATATTTCAGCTAGCAAACTAAGCCAGTCCTCTGATGCAAACTCAGGTAAAGGGGAAGATTAATAAATTTGGGGCTATATTCAATAGGAATGAAAAACTGAAAACCACCACACTGCAAACAGTGCCACTCTGTGCAAATTGTGCTGCCACGCATTTCATCCGGCTGTGGGGTGCTCGGCAGTAGCTTCATTGGGATATTGCCTGTGGGGTGCTCTGCAACCACAAAGAGAGCTGTTGGTCAGGCGCTGGAGTTCGTGCGGGCTGGACGGGGCCGCAGGGCACGACTCGCCTTTCCCTCCCTCCCTCCATCGCACACGAGTCTGTGCAGTGCAAGGTGGGTGTGCGGGAGGCCATGCCGAGGTGCAGGTGGGACCCTGAGGGTCCTCACCGGGTTCTCTGGTGACATCTTCAGTGTCCCACAAATGGCTGCCCAGGCTATTTCATTCCTGCACGTAGATTTAGGTTTCTTCTTTTAACAAAAGGCACCAGTGGGCACTTCTGATGATGGCTACCTCGCACAGCTTGTGCAATGCTGCCTTGGCCAGCAGTGTTTAAGGAGGAAAGCGTGCAGAGTTCAGCCTCTTTTGTCTCTTAGAAGCGTCCAAAACATTTTTTGGCACATATCGCTAACTGCAGCAAACAAATCAACTGGATGATAAAAGCAACAACAGCAACTACCAGCTTTAGCCTTTTATTTCCTGTATGACTTAGAAGGATGAAATGTTTGATCTTTGAGGTTATTGATGTGTGACTGCTTGCCCATTCTGGTTTTTCCTTCTCTCTGCAAATCCTTTTAACTAACTTTCAGGAGTAATTTTCCATTCCCATTTATTTTCTTTCCTAGATACATTGCATGGTTTAATGTCCTCAGCTGTTGCCAGGGAAACTGAATTTAGAACCTGGTTTGTCAAGCAAATGAAGGAGCAATTATTTTTGAAGCATTTCTATAAACTTGGATCAAACATGATCACATATTTTTTAAAGTAATGTTGGTAGCACTTTTCTGTAAGGTTACCCAACACTTCCAGTGGCAACCCCCTTTATTGTAAGTCCTGCTGTTCAGCATGATGTTTCCTTTGGGTACCTTGTTTGTAAAGTCCCAGCAAACCTGACCCAGCTGTTTCCAAGGAGAGAGAGCACAAAATGTTTTACACGTCTTAAACTAATTCTTACAGCTGGCTCCTCTGTGTGTAGAGCTGCTACTCTGGTGCAGCAAGGTGAAATTTTCCAGGGAAGAAATACCCTGGCAGCAAGGGCTTGGAGGGAGGGGAGGGACAATTTTCTCTCCTGGAATGGGCTGGCACCATTCCCAGGTGAAGCTGCAGCTATCCATTTAGGTGGTTTCTTCCCTTCTGCTGCTCATTGGAAGGGAGTGTGGAAGTGCAGGCAGGCATCGGGCTCCACTGGTGCTGGGCTACATGTGGGCACTGGGAGATGTGTTGTACGGACAGCCCCGAGTCCTCCCCTTCACCCTCTGATGCCCCATATGATCACACAGCTTCTCTCTACTTAGCTGGTGACGGGCCACGTCATCTCAGAGTTCAGGAAGACCCAAATGCGGTAGAAGCAGGAGGGAAATGGAGGGGTGGGCATGTTAAGCTGCCACCGAGGTTGGCTGCAGCCCGTGTGATGTCTCAGGGTTGTTCCGAGACTCTCTTCTGGAATGTGCAACCCCCCCCGAGGTATGTTCAGTTTGTGGCTGGGCGCCTGCACTTTGCCATACTGCCTGCACAACCTTGTCCAGAAGTAGCAAGTTGTTTCCAGTTTTAATGTTGCTATCTATAGAGGCTTCAACTCTAGCATTAAAAAAAAAATAAAATTAAAATCAATATTACCTTACACTTCATATAGCTGTCTCAGGGAAAGGATCCTAACATACCCTGAGACAGACCTTTAAATGGAAACAGCCTGCACCATTTTCTGCAAGAATCTTCTTGTACTTTATGGCATTTATGTTAACTCCACGAGGATTTATTTTTTTATGAGGACACTGTCTGTCAATGAAAATCATTATCCACTCAGAACTTCAGCCTATTAGTGGAGTTAGTAAACTCTGTAGGTATTGGATTTTTACTATTTGGTAATGAAAAATGTTTCTGCAAAACTGAGAATAAGGTAAAAAAATATACATGCATAGACTATCAATAACTTATGGGTTGGTGCAAGGCAGCTGATACAAGGAAACATTTTTCCTTTCCCAGTGCAATTACATGAGTTGTGGGACAGTTTTCACTGTGCCCTGGTTACAGGATACACATGGAGCCTGACTGGCTCACTAACATTCTGGAAAGCCTCAAGAGAAGTGATGTGCCACTTCTTGCTCTCTACCCCTACTTAGTCTTCCAGAAGAGCTGCTGGAAAACCCTATTATACCTACTGTCTCCTAAAACAAAAAAATTATCTGAAAATGTCAGATCAAAATATTTCAAGAAAAACAACATTTTTATTTGTGTTCACAACCTGAGATTTTTTGTTACTGAAATGGTTTTGTTGTTCTTTTGTTTTCCTCACCTTTTCCTCAAGATGTAACATTAGATGCTTAAAGTAACGTATTTTGGGTGGTTGAGATCCAAGTTAATAGTAAATTTCATGGTTTTGTTTAAAGTGGTTATACTGCTGCCTTGCTATGTTTCTGTATAGAAGAAAGAAAAGAAAAAAAGGGAAAGCAAATAAAAATTCATTAAGGATCAAAAGGCCTGACTCATTTAATTTGGAATAAGCATTTTGGGAAATAATGTGATGGTGTTTCACCTGTCTGATGGCCTGCTAATACACTGTAGTTGCTGGTGGGTAGCATCACTGCTTCGTGGTGCTGAGGCCCCTGTGGGATCTTCCTCTAGTTTGGAGCAAAAGGGATCCCTTACTTTGTTTGTTGTTTCTATCCTTGAAAGCTTGCCTGTGTAAAAGCATTGTGTTCAGGATGGCTGGACTGTATGTCTTGTCTTGAAAATAGCGGAAACTGTGTCCTTTCTGTTTCTTCTCAATTACAGACCATATCTATTTGTCCATTTCTAGTAATTGGTGGTCAAATACTCCAAATGAGAAATTTGTTTGTTATAAAAGGCTCTTTCTGTTCCTGTTGTGAGAATTAGTTTTGAAGTAGCCTCAGTGTTGATTTTGTTCCGAAGTGTTCTTTATTTTGGTGTTTACAGAAGCGAAAGCTGGGGTGCAGGACCCATACAGAGGGGCTGATGATTGACAGTTAATCTAGAAGTGCAGTAACTGTTAAGTCTTTCTAGCCAGACTTGTCAGGGGTTTCTTTTGGAAGACAGGTATTTAAATAAAGACTGTGATATACAACCCGGCTATCAAAGGACACGTTAGTTTCTCTATGGTAACTACCTTCACGTGCTTCTCAGCCATCAGGCACGCTTCGAGAGATGAAAAATGAATTGATTTGCGCCTTATTTGAGCAGTAAGCCGCTTTCAAGTGGCTGCGTCCTCCCCGCCCCGTTTGCTCTGGCCGTGGGTGAAGAGCGCTCGCGGACAGTCCCCAGACCCGCAGCTCTCCGCGGGTCTGTCCAAGCCCGCGGCGTGGCGGGAGGTCCCCCCGCGTGGGGCGGGAGGTCCCCCCGCGTGGGGCGGGGGCTGCCCGCACTGGCGGCTGCGCCCCAGGCGGGAGCGGGGCCGTGCGGGGCGGGGAGCGGGTCCGCCCCGTTCCCGATCTCCTGCTGACACCTGCTGGCTTCCCGCTCGCTCCAAGCCCGGGGCCGGCGGAGGTCCGTACGGGGCATCTCCCCGCAGCGCCTGGGAGGACCGCAAGTACGACCCTTGGGTGCGTCAGCATTTCTTCTAGGGACGGGCCGTGCTGGTGAGGATGGAGCGGAGATCCACACCCGCAGACCGGCCGGGGGCTGGCTCAGCGCAGGGTGAGCGCCCTGCAACCCACCCAAGGAGCCGAGAGCTTCGGCAGAGCAGGAACTGTACGATTTAAATCGGTTCATCGCTTGTTTCAAAACGAAACGGGCAGTAGTACTGGCAATTTGGCATCATTTATGGCAGGGAAATATGAACCATTAATTGTTAGATGCACTTCAGAGTTTCCGACTTCACAGAGGCACTCAGTGCAATGCTGAGGTCAAACAGACGTTAGGCTCGACAAAACGCAGTATTTGTTTTCTAGCAAGCCTAAGTTATGCGAAGACCTAATTCTCTGTTGCCTTGCCTGAAATATACTCGCTACACTAAAACAAATGTAAAAGGCAAATAACTTTACGCTTCTCTAAATGACAGTACAGCCAGGGTAGTAGGAGATAGGGTCCAAAAGTTTGAGCATAGGGTTACATCTCCTTATCTGCATGTGAGTATCCTGTAATCGGAACTGAAACAAGAGTGTTTCTTTTTCCTTTTATGTGACAGTTTCAAATCTCAAAAACTGTGATGTGCAGTACAAACCAGTTATTGTTACTCAATGGAATTAGACAAATGGAGTATTCGGTGAAACAAACCAACAAAACATGCTGTACTGTGCAAGATGCTGTTTTGGAAGTGAATAATGCTTAGAGTGGCAGGGCTGGTCCCTAGTTTGGTTACTCTTGTGTTGCGGTATCACCTGCAGTGTCAGGGTGAAAGGGAAATGCTTTTCAGTGTTCTGAGGAATAGCTGAGCAGAAGGAAAGAAGAGCTGCCATCTTGTGTGGGGAAATGAGACTGCACTAAAGGAGGCTAAAATTATAAGATGTTTAAAAAATTATTATACCTTCAGAAACTCCTTAACTAAAGATAATTTCCTTTGTAGTGACTAGTTCCATACTTTCTTTTTTATTTGTTTTTAACTAATACAAATGAATCACTTTTTGTTCATAAGCTCTGTTTTTCTAGCTTCAGCAATACTGCAAACTCACTGAGAGGCTGCCAAGGCAGTGGGAGCAGTGACCACTCTCTACCTGCACCAGCTAGGAGAGCTGACTGTCCATGGAGCAGGACATCTTGCAGCCAGGATCACCAGCCCTGTAGACAGAAAAACATCTTTGTGCAATTTTGTATACAAACTATGGTAACCACAAACAAGCTTATGGTGTGGTATGCGGTGTTGATGAATCAGATGGTAGCAGGCATGTCTCTCCAAGTCTCTGGGTAGATTCTTTGTGGAATCTGGATTCATTGCTTTTTCTTTTCTTGCTGGGTGTGGATGCTTAACACAACCAGGCAAAGAAATGTCCTTGCCACTACTGGAAGCAGTAGAGATGCTTTTCCAGTTTCTGTTTTTTTCCCATTCCCTTCCAATTCCTAAAAGCAAGATTGCATACCGGAGCTATAGCAGCAGATTATGAGTAGACCCAGGTGGACAAGACTGTATGCAAAACCCTCACCTGCTCTCCCTGTGGTTGCCCTGGGCAAGGAAAGTGGGATGCTCTGTTTCTGAAGTCCTGCCACGGGCAGGCTGGCACTGTCCATCACTGTGTCATCCACAAAGTCCACAAAGTAATCAATCCTGTGTGCACCAGTGATGGCTGCATTCCCTGCCTCCACCAGTGAACAAATGTAGAGTGAGATGTACAGTGACACCTAAAGAGGCTATCCCAGATGTGCTGTTGAGAATTTATTACATCCATACAGAGCTCATATGAGAGATGATCATCAGCATTACCATTGATGAGCAAGAGAAAGTATTCCCCTTTTGTTTAGCCAAGGATCTTCCCCTACTACATCACCCAGGAATGAAGCTGGAGTCTTCTCCAGCCACTGAGGCAGCAGCAGGAACTAGAGCAACATCCTTACTTCAGCTTTTGCCTTTTGACAGTGGTAACAAAACTCCAGGACATGAAGACCTTGTGATAAAACTGAGCGTATGTAATACCTAGGCAGAAGAAAACAGTTCCCTGTGAGTGTATGGGGGTGTGGCAATGGAGTCTCTGATCATGGTAAGTGGAAAGACAGAGGATGGTAAGACTACCAAAAAAGTTGGATTCTTAACCCAGAAATCTGGATAAAAGTAAGGGAGAGTGTATGTCAATATCTGTATTTTTTCCCAGGTGGAAGACATTGCCTTGCAAAGCAACATAACACCTTAGCCAAGACACAGACCATGTCTTCATGTTGGAAAGGTGGGCTTTGTGTCTGACATACTGTTGTGAGAAAATCCCTTTTGGTATTTGGGAGTAAGTCCAAGGGTTTTAACATGACCTCACGGAAGCCCAGAATCCTGAGGTGACAACCCTGCAGCTGCTAAGCAGGAGACAGACCAAAGCACGTCCTCACCTACTTCTGCTTGTCAAGCATCCAAAGGATACGGAAAGGTTTAGTTTGTTCTGTCAAGCTTACTTTCCTCTAAATAAATGTCTGCCAGTATTAGTTCTGTTCCCTGCTATAAAGTTCCCATTGAGAACCAGACGGTGCAGGCCTCCTGGGGAAGAGTTTATCTGATTTCTGCTACATCCTGTTAGCAGTAGAATTAGCAGAGACAGGGTATCCTTGAGGTCTGTGACCATCAGAAAAGTAACAGACAAACCATGAAAACGTTATTCTTGTAGGCAGGCTACATAGGGAGATCCTGAGAGAGCAGGTCAACTTCTTCAGAGTGACAACTGTATGGAAAGTTTACATAGCTTTAGCAATTATCCAACAGCAGATGTTAGTATATGAGCTGGAGGACACTGAATTTTGAAAAACTGTGTTGACAAAGGTTACCTCTGTGGGCTTACTGCTAAGGAGATTGAGAGAGAAGCCTTCTTACTTCAATTGCTGGTTAAATCCAAACCTAATAAATTGGACTTCTAAATCAGCTGCCTCTTGTAAAATCTCATCGTGTTTTTTAATTTGAAGTTTAAGCACAATACTTATGGTGGTCTTAGCCCTTATCCAACTGGCTATGTCAAGTTAACACTTTATGTTTATGCAACTAAATGAACAGTATAGTCCCTTATTCTTAAGCTTGGGGAAACAATTCAAACTGTCTGCTGTTAAAGTGGTACTGGGAAGGAAACCTAGCTGAATTAGGAACTCAAGGTGTCTCAGCACCAAACTTGCTTATTTCTTGTTAAAGTTGACCTTTCTGAAGGTCTTACCCTGAATAATTAGGGGCACGCTAGAACTTACTCAGTCGTCTCACCTCACAATGAGCCGTTTGAGCGTTTCTTCAAAGACCACTTGAGAAAGACCGGAGAGGAGCCACTGACACTGTTCTTCTGGTCTTCCATCATTAACAGTTTGGCTTTTCTACAAACAGGTAACTATCTTCAGTAAACCCTATATGTATTAATGAGAACAGCGGACATCATCTGCCTCTCTCCTGTAAAACATGATCTACTATGATTACTTGTTACAAGGAAACTTTGTTTTCCTAGACAGACAACAGTTCATTGGAAGAGGACTCAGACTCTGTGCCTTACAAAGGCTTTACGCAAGCTAGCTAATACCTATTCATTCTTTCTATTCAGGGCTTGCAGGCATTCAAACCTCCTGTCAGACACAGCTGGCCCAAGATCTCCTTTCACATCTCATCAGTACCTCATGAAATGGTATTGACACACCCTTTGTCGGAGATAATTGCCTATCTACATTGTGGGTTCATGTTTAGATTATAATGTTTGAGAACACTTAGCCATTTTGTGATTGCCTAACAGTGTCTCACTGCCTTTCATTTCACACTGTGAGACTGTCCCGATTTATACCTGAAATTCTTACTAGTCTTTTTGTACATAGGCATGCACCTGGAATTTCATCGTGTTCCCAGTACTGTTCCTTATGTCCATCTAATGCCAGGGATCACCAGTTCTTCTTGTATGCTATTTTGAGCTCCCACTGATGTTGCTTTCCATCTAGGTGTCAACAAGTCTTACAAGCATGCTACTTTTTTGTGACAAAATCTTCAGTGAAACTCCTCCCCAAACCAAGACCTTGCAAGGCTGCACTGTAGCTCCTTTTCTTCTCCCAGCCTAATACTTCACCTTTCAATACTACCCACAGCTATTTTCAGCCTTTCATAATTCTTTTATTGTTTCTATTTTGTATTGTTTATCTATTAATGTCTCATGCAATAACCTATCATTTTCACTGAAGACCAGCTAGATCAGATGGCCAAGAAAAATCAGGAAAGAATGACATGGGCTCAGTTTGGCACAGTCTATCTTTGATGAATTCATATGCATTAACCCCTTTACTGGGCACTTCTATTTCTTTTAACATTCAGCCTATTAATTTTTTGGGGGAGGGTAAGAAAACACATTCAGACACAAATGCAGTGGGAGGGAAATGAGATCTGTAGTTGTGTGTACTGTTTTCTCCTTTTTAAACATACATAATAGACTTGCTCTTCTGTACCATCATTTGAGAAACTTATTAAAAATCCCTGCTACACTGTGATTCCATGTTTCTGTTACTTCAGTGTCATATGGCTGAAGCTCATGTCTCAGTTTCCTAATTTGAACATAAAAACTATATTACCCTGAGTGTGGGCATTAAAGAAATATTTCAGGCTAGAACTAAAAGTAGTATCTACTGTGTCATTAGGAAATTTTCATTACCGTGCTCAGTCTGACCTGTTCTTAAAACAATAGAGAAGCTCTCAGTACACAGGCAAACACAAATCTGAATTACATCTGCACATTATCCCATTTGCTAGTATACTAATGCTTATACGCATGAATCGAGGAACACTCCAATTCCAATCCTAACCACATACCAGAAACATCCACCCTTTTAGATGTAAAGTACGCGTAATCAAGTTTCAGCTGTTTAAATTCTGTTCTAGAAGCAGATGTAGCCAGTCTATTTTAGTTTATGGAAGGCCATTAACCAGTCAAGATAACTTCACTTGCATGTCCTGAAGAGAATAAAGGAAATTGACTCACTTAAGTGTTTGTGTCTTTTTGTGAAGTTCCCTCCATGGATCAAAGAAGCTTAGACAGCAGGAGCAACCTATGGTTATAAACTCTATCCTGAACTTCAGGTTGCTGTAACCGGTGACAAGTTTTCAACTGCTTTGTTTTCGTATTATATGCTATTTGGAAAAATGGAGATAGGATGAAAGAACACCAAAGTTTGCTGTACTGCAGAAACCACTATGAACAGAAATACATATAAACAGGAAACCTTCTCAAAACATGGCTGAATAGAAGTTACTACATAATAGTTAAAGTAGCAAATATTAAAATAAAGAATGAGAGAAGATAGAAGGATCTAGCAATATCTATCAGATTGGTAGTACAGTGACAATATCTGGGATTGTAATTTTTTGACCAAATCCTTCAAAGTGATGATAACCTTGCATTTTCCATCCTTCCCTTGCAATTTTTATTTTTTCCCAGAACTAAGCCCTGAATGTGCTTTAAAAAGCATTTGCTTTTTAAAACTGGTAGTTGGGAAAAGGGGCAGGTAGCTCAGCATGACAATTTTACCACCGTTAAAAATCACCCAAGTTCCTGACCATAGAGGAATGACAACTTATGGGGTTCACTTCCCTAATGTGAATCTGTATATCCATCCCAAATAGCAACTTACTTAGGAGTTACCTTGAGAAGATGAATCCTTCATACTTGATCCAGTTTAATTCTCTCCTTTGAATTCTGGGTTCTGCACAAGCAGTTAAATACAGTAACACTATGCTGTATCTTGCAGTATATCAAGATATTTCTCAGGCAATTTGGTAAGAAATGTATTAAGAATAAGCCTTATATTAACAACTAAAAGAGAAAGTATCCTTGCAGTGAGTTTGGAATTCTGCTTTCAAGTATATGTTTAAGATGAGATGTATGGGCTTTTCAGCATGTGTTAAGGCCACTAAATCATGCTGGCCTTGTTTTCAAAGGACCTGAGCATTTAAGATATGCTTGACCAGCTCAGTTGGTAGATACTCAGTACTTCCAAGTACTCTCTCCATTTACTACCTCATATGCTCAACTACAACAGAGCAAATTGCTGTGTGATTCTTTACACCAGGGAAGCATAAGCATGTACTGGGCATTTTTGGGTAGAGGCAGTGATGTCGAATCACTAAGTTGATGATGAGATAAAATGGAAAGATGAAACCTCCTTGTATTTCTGTTTGTTCTAATTCTGTTTTTATACATGCAGTTTAGACTGATATTGCATGAGGATCTCTGGAAAGGCTTACCACGCTTTCTTCAAAACAGTTAATGTTACCTTTGTGAGCTCATAACATTTCTGTGGCCTAAATCAAGATTATTCATTCCTACCTCGGATCATATTATCTAACTCCTACCAAGTCTGGGATTTGGATGCATGTCCTTGTTTGGCAGCAAAAAGTTCTGTTCTTAGGCTACAGAGCTGGCTCTTTGCAAGCATAGTTTTGAAAATGTAAATGCAGTGGACCATGTTTCCCATGGAATTAAAATAGCGTGCAATTCTAATTTATTGCATTCAGTGATTAAACAAATAAATTCTCCCTTACGTATTCAAATTGCCATCCATCAGCTCTTTCACGACTGAATCTATAGTACCCTTCTAGATAGTTGAAGAAAAGTCTTTCATTAATTATCACATACAGTGTTATTACTGCCTGTACACTGCTGGCTGCAAAAATAATTCTTTGTGTTTCTTTGTTGTAACTTATTGTTTCTATCTTGGCAGCAAATGTACTCACTTGAGGTTCATGAACCTAACCAGCACTGCTACCATGTAGAGAGCCCTGTACTCACCTCAAACCTGTATGGAGAAGACAGCAACCCTCTGAGTGAAGCATTTATCTCATTTAGTGAGAGGTGAGAGGCCATACTCAGCAGGTAGACTGAGGAATGTTTCCTCCCAAACTTGACCTGGCTGCTGTGCAAACTGCTCTGCAGTGCTGGAGAACTCAAATCATAAAACGATAGAATCACAGAGTGGTTTGGGTTGGAAAGGACCTGTTAAGATCATTTAGTCCAAGCCCCCTGACATGGGCAGAGGTGTATTTCACTAGATCAGGTTGCTCAAAGCCCTGTCCAACCTGACCTTTAACACTTCCAGGGAGGGGGCATCCACATTCTCTCTGGGCAACCTGTTCCTGTGCCTTACCACCCCCACAGTAAAGAATTTCTTCCTTATATCTAATCTAAACCTACCTTCTTTCAGTTTAAAATCATTACTCTTTGTGCTGTCACTACAGGCCCTGGTAAAATGTCTTCATCTTTCTTACAAGCCCCCTTTAAGTATTGAAGGTCTCTCTGGAGCCTTCTCTTCTCCTGGCTGAACAACAACAACTCTCTCAGCCTGTCTTCACAGGAGAAGTGCTCCAGCCCTCTGATTATCTTAGTGGCCCTCCTCTGGACTCGCTCCAGGAGGTCCATGTCTTTCTTGTTCTGCAGACCCCATAGCTGGATGCACTACTCCAGGTGGGGTCTCACGAGAGCAGCGGGGCAGAATCACCTCCTTTGATCTACTGATCACGCTTCTTTTGATGCAGCCCAGGATATGGTTGGCTTTCTGGGCTGCAAGTGCTCATTGCCGGCTCATATAAAATTTTTCATCCATCAGTATCCCCCAGTCCTTTTCCCCAGGGCTGCTCTCAATCCATTCATCCCCCAGACTGTATTGATACTGGGGATTGCCCTGACTCAGGCGCAGGACCTTGGACTTAGCCTTGTTAAACTTCATGAGGTTTGCATGGGCCCACTCCTCAAGCCTGTCAAGGTCCCTCTGGATGGCATCCCTTCCCTGTAGCATATCAATGTGGTTAAATCCACAACCACAGGCGCAGTGGAGAATTACCTATTTCTTACAGCTCTGTTAACTGTATTGTATTCTGTGGCCCCAACTAGGTGTTACAATACACATCTTTCCTGCCTGCAGACATTAATTGTCTTGACCCTAGAAAACTGATTTTAAATTCTTTGTTTTGGTAGCCTTCCTCATTTGTGTTTACTTGAAAATTTTTACACCGTGCTGGTAATGAATGTACCCACCCTGCTCTGGCCAGCTCCTGTTATTTTTCCAGCCAGAGACATCCAAATTTTTGCATTTAATATGCAGAGATCTTGAACCATTTGTTTAACTGGTCAACTTAAATTTGACATAGCTGAAGCTGGAATATTTTTTGTTGTTCTAATTCATTATGAAATGCTTGAAAAATGGTCAGTGCAAAGTAACATTACATTTCACTACTGTTATGAGTTTCTGTATTATTCTTCTGAGTTACAGACTGTTTCATTACACTTTTTCAGACTCTTTCCTGTGGCTGAGCCTTTTTTCACCAGATGGGCTATACAGGTATGTTGCTGCAGGTTGAATAACATCTACTCTTTTCTTTCAGAAATCACTTGAACCTACAGTAGAGTGGGGTGTGCCCAGAATACGGAGAATAATATTTCATCCTTCTTTAAGTTTAAAGCTCAGTCTCTACTGTTACTGTCAGTAGACTTAACTAGAAAGCTTTGCAATGTGGTGCATTTTGTCCAGGTTTTCCTACAACCTTGCTTATTTATGATCTTAATTTTCACTCCTTATCTCCCTTTCTGTCTGTGACTTGTTTGCTAAAAAGGCAACTCTACAATAATTAATCTCTTTAATGATGGTACAGAAATGTTAAAAATCATTCTTAATTATAAGGACTACAAAACAATGAAAGGTGTTTTGAAGATATAGTCTACATAAGCACTCCAGAAGCTTTGACTGCTGGCAGAAAATTGAGATGAGATGGTAGTTTGTATTTAAGAACTGCATTTGGGTGTTTTACGTTTTTTCCCCATGACAAGAAAGAGCAGGATAATACAAGGAGCTCAGTGGTGCTTCTTGCTCAGAAATAATAAAAAAAAATATGAGAGTTGCATAAGGAAACAGTTTGGGACAGAAGGTGCTGATCTTTCAAGAGGGACACCATTTAAGACATGTAGGTTATTAAAAGTAAAAAAAAGAAACAAGGTAGGAGTTTCGGCTTGCCAATAGAGTTTTCTGGGATTGCCAGAGGGCTGGAGTTGGCCAAGTTTCTCCGGGCTGCTTGGAGGATGGCAGATGTGGGAGCTTCTGGAAAAGGGAACTTATGTTTCTTAGGGCCTGAGGCCATGGAGGTTGCTTGCATAGGTTGGTAAGTTTATTTTGAAGGAAGCATACAATAAAAGAAGGATTTGAAAAGGAATTCTTCCTTACGTCTTTCTTCAAATCCATATGAGAAAGGAAGTGAAGAGCTTTGAAGCTAGAATTTGGTGCCATATAAACATCGTTCTGGCTTCTCCAAGTGCATCCCTCAGGGAATAGGCCTTGTGCCTTTGCCTCCCAGGTTGGAAGCCCGTGGTTTTCCTACTCTTACACTAAGGTGAAGGCTATGGTATTTTTGTGTTTGAACTCTGTTCATCCAGGAGATCAACCAGAGCTTCTATAGGTACATTGGTGATAAAAGGAAGACTAGGGAAAATGTGGGCCCTCTCTGGAAGGAAATGGGAGACCTGGTTACCTGGGGTATGGAGAAGACTAAGGTACTCAGTGACTTTTTTGCCTCAGTCTTCACCAGCAAGTGCTCCAGCCACACTGCCCAAGTCACAGAAGGCAAAGGCAGGGACTGGGAGAATGAAGAAACACCCACCATAGAAGATCAGGTTTGAGACCAGCCAAGGAACCTGAAGGTGCACAAGTCCATGGGACCTGATGAGATGCATCCATGGGGCCTGAGGGAATTGGCAGCTGAAGTGGCTAAGCCACTATCCATTATATCTGAGAAATTGTGGCAGTCCAGAGACATTCCCAATGACTGGAAAAGGGGAAACATAAGCCCTATTTTTAAAAAGGGAAAAAAGAAGACCTGGGGTACTACAGGCCAGTCAGTCTTACCTCTGTGCCCACAAAGATCATGGAGCAAATCCTTCTGGAAACTATGCTAAGGCACATGGAAACTAAGGAGGTGATTGGTGACAGCTGACATAGCATCACTAAGGGCAAATCGTGCCTGACCAATTTGGTGGCCTTCTATGATAGGGTTACAGCGCTGGTGGATAAACTAAGAGCAACTGACATCATCTACCTAGAGTTGTGCAAAGCATCTGACACTGTCCCGCACAACATCCTTGTCTCCAAAATGGAGAGACATGGACTTGATGGATGGACCACTTGGTAGATAAGGAGGATTTGATGGATGGGCCACTTGCTGGATGGTTTCACTCAAAGACTTGTGGTCAACAGCTCGATGTCCAAGTGGAGACCAGTGATGAGTGGCATTCCTCAGGGGTCGGTATTGGAACCACCACTGGTTAACATCTTTGCTGGCGACACAGACAGCGGGATTGAGTGCACCCTCAGCAAGTTTGCTGATGACACCAAGCTGTGTGGTGCAGTCAACACGCTGGAAGGAAGGGATGCCATCCAGAGGGACCTTGACAGGCTTGAGAGGTGGGCCTGTGCGAACCTCATGAAGTTCAACAAGGCCAAGTGCAAGGTCCTTGCACATGGGTTGGGGCAATCCCAAGCACAAATACAGACTGAGCAGAGAATGGATTGAGAGCAGCCCTGTGGAGAAGGACTTGGGGATGTTTGTTGATGAGAAGCTGAACATGACCAGGTAATGCATGTTTGCAGCCCAGAAAGCAAACTGCATCCTGGGCTGCATCAAATGAAGTGTGACCAGCAGGTCAAAGGAGGTGATTGTGCCCCTCTACTCCACACTTGTGAGACCCCACGTGGAGTACTGCGTTCAACTCTGGGGTCCCCAACATAAGAAGGACATGAACCTGTTGGAATGAGTCCAGAGGAGGGCCATGAAGATGATCAGAGGGCTGGAGCACCTCTCCTATGAAGACAGGCTGAGAGAGATGGGGTTGTTCAGCCTGGAGAAGAGAAGGCTCCGGGGAGACCTTATAGCAACCTTCCAGTACCTAAAGGGGGCCTACAGGAAAGATGGGAAGGGACTCTTTATCAGAGAGTGTAGTGGTACGACAAGGCTTTAAATTGAAAGAAGGTAGATTTAGATTAGATGTAAGGAAGAAATTCTTTACTGTAAGGGTGGTGGGGCACTGGGACAGGTTGCCCAGAGAAGTTGTGGATGCCCCATCCCTGGAAGTGTTAAAGGCCGGGTTGGCTGGGGCTTTGAGCATCCTGGTCTAGTGGAAGGTGTCCCTGCCCATGTCAGGGATGTTTGGAACTAGATGATCTTAAAATGTCCTTTCCAACCCAACCTATTCTATGATTCTATGATTACTCTTGCTAACGTTTTACTTTAGGGCCTTTTATAGGTTTGGCAGAATGAGGAGGCACTTAAAGTGCAGTTTCCTCTTACCACAACATAAAATGACAAAGTGGGTTTTTTAAGTCTAGAATTATAAATGTGTACATAAGTGCCTACCTGACTGGAGCTTTTCACTTCTGTGGGCTGGATGCCAGTTTATTGCACAGTCATTTCTGTTGATTACTTGGCATCATTATAGCTAATCAAAGACTTTTATTTTCATGTCTTAGCTGAGGCATATGAACTAGTTTAATAATACTCAGAAAACATAAAGTAGTGACATTAAATGCATTGCTTTGATGTTTTTGCGAAGAACCTGCTATCTGGTTGTTACCTTTTTCCTCATTCCTGCTTCCGTTTCGTCCCAGTCCTACTATTGAATTAATGCAATCTAGGCCTATAGTAAACAGCCTAACAGACAGATCATGGCACTCTGATGCATTGTTATAGGGAAGCTGAAATTTGTCACAGGGGGAAGTGAACTGGAACTGATTTTAGCTTCCCATTCAACTTCTCAAGAATGCAAGAAAAAGAAAAGCAAGGGGAGGTGGGACGGAAAGGGGAGGAAGACTTTAAATAGTATTCTTGACGTTTTGAAATAATGATCATTGGCACTAATGCTGAAAAGCTTATAAACTACTGCCTTATGTGGATTAAAGAAGTAGAAAGGCCAGCTCCTTCTTAGGCAGAGTACTTTGTAGTGCTATCTCAGTTTTGGGGTTTATGATGGATTTCAATAGGCTTACATTTTCTAACAAGTCTATGACCACCAGTGCCCTTTATGGCTCTCCCAGTGCACACTCTGACCACCTGCGAGGGAGAGGAAACTCATCTTGCTGCTTGTAATCCAGATCCAGCACTTGGAGCTAGAAACATTACTTTTCTTGGGCTGTTATCTACTCATATCATTTACCGTATGAAGTAATGTGGATTGTAACAGAAATGGGGAGCAGTGGCAATACGAATCAAGGTTAGTCTGGAGCTCTTGGCAATGCAGAGGAACACAGATTTAAACAAAATTTCTTCCTTCAGCCCTCTCTGTTCCTTTGCTCCAAACTTCAACACACTCTTTTCTATGCTGTGAGATGCCCCTGCCTTCTGTGATTTTTCAAATAGCTTTCAACAGTTTTTGAATACTACCATTACTGAGGAATTACATCCTTTCTTGGGATCAAACTGTTCTGGCAATTTTGGCGTACTTGCAATGTCAGCCAGGCTGCCTTCCCTGCTAGCAGGCTGACTGTGCAAACACTGGTGGGAGCCTAGTCAGCCCCCAGCTTTGCCAGGACAGAAAGCTCTGTCACAACAAAGTACTTCTCACCATGTGTAGGAGAGCTGTATAGACACAGGAACCCATCCGACAGGGGAGAGACAGACATCTGTAAAGTGAGAGGATAGCTAATTTGAGACAGAAGGTGATATGTCTGTATGAAATGATAAACTCTGTTGGGGACTGGGTTCTGAGTTGTTAAAGTTATTCTCTAAAGAGCCTGTGGGGGTGTTTGACAGGTGGCAGCCCTGACCAGGAAAGCAGTTTGCCATCTCCTTGAAGGACTGTTGTGGGGAAGGCGGTGAGTGCTCTGCGGACAGCGGGCTGATGGGGCTGTGCTCCCCTGGGATGGCTGCAAACAGGCTTCGTGGTGCTGAGGTTTGTGCAAGTCAGTGCTGTGAACTCAGGCCCAGGTACAGAGCCTGTGTCACTCTGGAGCACCTGATACTGGAGGGGGGTAAACTGAGGTAGCAAACACTGCAAAGGATGAAGTTCTGTGATGGCCTTCGCAGAGACCCTGGTTCAGGAAATCCTCCTGCCTCCTTGTTCCCATCCTCAGCCACGACTCCCATTCCATGCCACAGCTGCCTCTCCCCTCATCTGTGCTGCTAAAATTGCCGCTGGACAAGCTGTAAACCTGACCTCTATACCAGGATTTTTCCTCTTTGAAGTTTTCTGGTCAGCTTTTCCACTGTCTTGCCAAATGCACTCACAGGGTGTTTGCACAAGCCAACCCATTAAAGAAAAAGATCTGATTTAAGTTATTTTCATCCTCAATTCACCCCCAGTTGTTAGTTCTGCACCTGCCTGAACTTCCTGCTCCTCCAGTTATGCCTGCTATAAAAAACATTTCATTACCAATCTGGCTCATAAAATGGTCAAACAAATGGTATATCGCGCTGGCATCATGGAAGTGGAATAGCAGGAATGAGCATTAAGGGACAGTCTGGAGACTGGAATGATTAAATCTGTACCCACTGCACCAGCTCATGTGGCCACAGTCTGAGAATTAAGGTAGTCCCACCTGAAACTCTCCAGAAATGCAAAAATTTTTTTAGTAAGAGAGTGTAACAGAAGATGATGTGGAAGGAAGCTAGCTGGTCTAGCAGAGACAGCTCTTCACTCTGTGAGCAGCAGGAATCAGCAAAAGGGGATATCTGACTCCCAGACCTCCTGCCAGACTCATCTTCTGGCAAATATCTGTGCATGAAAATGTCAAACTCACATGCTTTTCTTCACAAGTTAGTTGTTGACTAGTTCTGTCTATGTTGGGATGACAAAACAGCAGTACCCAGAAATGGAGGGATAAATTGGTTTTGGTGCCATCAGCTTTTATGGCGTGAACTTTTCTGTGTAGTCTCATAGCATAAGATTTTCAGAGCTGCATGGTGACTGACGCAGGCCTCTTTTCTACTCCTTGATGCTGAGACATTAGATGGACCCTGGACTTTGTGCTTTTTCCCAATGGAAAATAGACTTCATTTTTGTACAGACTCACACAGGCAGGTATGGCTGGGGAGGCCTAGGCCTCACCTGTGTAGTAGGAAGCAGAAAGAAAAAGAAGTTTGTGGAAAAGCATAATTATACAAAAGGCTCAGACAAAGCAATTTCCCTGATCTGGCATGAAGGGGTGACACCAGACCCAAGACAGCTTGCATCTTGGGACTATTGCTTTCAAATAGCTATAGCTTTCATGTGCTTTGAAAGTAAAGTCACTGTGGTTATGAAAGTCCTGTTAAGAAATAAAGAAATCATTTCTTCCCTGCTATGCTCTCTTCCTAAATTTAAGCAATGATGTTTCCTAGGTTGGGTGCATGTCTGGGAAAGTTTAAAAGCAATTGGCTTGGGTTCAAAGAACAAGACATATGGGAAAGTGGTCTCCCTTTCTTTGCAACAAAATCATAAAAAACTGTGCCTGGAGGAATGGGCATTATAATGAAATAGTGACAGACACTTGTCAATCTTCTTTTCTATTAAAGATAAATAAAACTAGTGAGCTGGTCCACTTGTCAGACCAATTTGTGGTAGAACAGGGTTATCCAGTGCAATGTCAGGCTACAATATAACAACAATTGATGTTGGAAGAGAAAAACTTAATTTCATCTTTTCTGAAGGCGACTCTTGAGAAGCTTCCGTTTACTCTTCCATTTAGGCAATTTTTGAACTAAATTTTGTTCTTTCACAAAGGATTCAAAAATATTGTTTTCCTGAAATCTCGTAAAACACTGAGGTATCTATCTCAGAAATAGACTTGAGGAAATTTGATACAAATTATGAAGCTTTCTTTAGGACTTCTGACCAGATGCACTAGAAGACATTCCACCCTTAGAGATAATGCTTCCCTGTCATTGCCTCCATATGGTTTTGGCATGAATCAGCCTTTTGACTTAAGTTGAGCTACTTAAGGATATCTTGTGTAATGTTTATGTGGCCATAAATGAGCAAGACCTCTTTGCTAGGAACAACATATTCCTTGAGGGGAAACAATCCAAGGGTTAAGTGCAGTACCTGTGGGATGACATTCTGTACAGCTGAAGTCCAGACCAGCCTTTTAAAAGAAAATAATGTTTTCCACTTTTCTGTGAAAAACACCTGCAACTGCGGAATGGTTTGCAGAGTAATAGGATTTGTTTTTCTTAGATGTAAGGAAAAAAACACATTTATTTTTCCCTGTTCCACTTCAAATTTGTGACAAAGTGTTTGCTGTGAGGTTTTTAACAGAATTCAATAAGCTTAGTAGAATGAGGCTGTCAAGAATGGCTGTCAGATGCGGTTGAAGTTCTTGTGACCTAGGGCTGAAAAAGAACAAATTACCAGAAACAAGTGGACTTTATCCATGGTAGATTTGGACCATGTTTGCAATGCATATTTATAGTTTGAATTATGCTGTGGTATAAGATTGTTGTGTTCATATAGGGAAACACTCAGTCAACTTGTATGAAAGTTATTCACCAACTTGGTTGTGTAAGAACTCTTTCTCCTGGAATTTACTGCGTTTGTTCTATAAATATTTTAGAGTAGGAAAGTTTGTGGTCATTCTGATGTTTAAAAAAATCAGTAGTTAGGGTGTGAAAATCATTTTCCTGCAATTGTAGGGTTTTTTTGTTAGGTGAACAAAGAGATGTGACTTGGTTTCATTTACCTGCAGACCCTTTTGATATATGAAGCATATTCTTTCATTTTTCATGGTGGACCTTTGACTGTTCTTTCGCTTGTGTTTCAATATGACTTGAAAAGAAGCACTTGCTTTTAAACAACTTGGTATGTTGAAAATGAAGCTATCTGGAAAAGTGGAGGAAATTGGGAAAATCAGGAGTCTATTGCTTAAAGCTGAGCAAGAGCAAACTTACTCAGTTCTGCTTTCCAAAAGGGCTTTCTTAAAAAGATTGATGTAGAAGGCCTAAAATAATAGTCTCAAATAAAGAACATGTTCCTTCTCTTATTTGAGTTGGCTTTGATAAATACCCATGTAAAAGAATTGCAGTTTTTTGACTTTCAGGTGTTTGGAACTGTTGCTTACTGGTCATCATCTTTATGTTTTCATTTTACATATAATTGTTGATAAACCCCATGTTGATAAGCTCTTTTGTGTCACTGATCATTGTAAATAACTTGAGTATGGTTTGAGTTTTTTTCTGCAAGTTGAAAAGTTTTTATAATCTT
Organism: Haliaeetus leucocephalus; assembly: GCF_000737465.1. NCBI lineage: Eukaryota > Metazoa > Chordata > Aves > Accipitriformes > Accipitridae > Haliaeetus > Haliaeetus leucocephalus. The sequence continues at coordinate 14,922,352 of NW_010972991.1, read as the reverse complement.
TTTTTGATCCATAGTATATCTATACAATGCAGACAGATAGACCATGGTTGAAACTTAATGAAGAACCTAGAAAGAAGTCTTCTACCACATCTTCTTATATTGTGATTTGTCTCCCATATGCTGGTAATAGCAATGTCTTGATGGACAGCTGGAGAAGTAGTATTAGAAGCAACTGCCATGGATACTCCATATCCTGGCTGAGAAAATGCACCCTGATCATGCTAACCAGGAGGAATCCCTGAATCCTCAAGGGAAAGCATCCATGTTTGTATATTCAGTGAATATCTCTTAGAATTTAGATATGAAAGCATAATTAAATTGTTATGCTATTCTGAGTATCACTGGAAGTCTCATATAAGCACAACAAAACCCTAAGTCTCCTGACCCAAAAGAGCATTTAGACTTATACATCTTTTAGACTTGGTGGCTACTGCCTGAGACTTGGAAGTAGACTGGATGCCCTGTGGTGCAGCTTTCACAAGGGAGAAAGAACTGCCTCTTTTCTCCTGACACTGGGTTAGTGGATGAGTTCAGCTGAGGAGGTTGGGCAATCACCCAAATTAGAGCAGAGATATAAATATTAGCAGAGCATTCTCATGGGAGGTCCATAGAATTTAAAATTGGCTTCCTTGATTGGTCTCAGAGCCTGACAGAGCTTGGCAGACCCATGTATTTTCTCAGGCATTAAATGAGCATGGCTTGGATTATCTCCTTAAATGTTTTCTTTCTTTTTGGTGAAGTATAGAAATTGTGGAATGACTTAAAAAAAAAAAAAAGAAAAAGAAAATGGAAAGTTTGTATCCTGAATCCATATTTATCATAGAAGAAAGGGCTAGGAAAGATCTCAGAAGGTCACCTAGTCCATTTTCCTATCCCAAGGCAGGATTAATGATACATGAAGTAGATTTCCCACGCTGTGGTGCACTGGTGATGCATGAACCCCTTAAAAGTGAGTGTAGCAGTGCTGCACAGAGTTACAGCATTCTGGGGCAAAACTTCAGTGTGCCGGAAATACTATTTTCAGGAGATCATTTGGGATAGGCTTGCTGAGCCTGCAGCAATGGAAGGGAGGCCTGTAATTGATTGAGGCTGTTCAGCCTTGGAGGACAGCGAGAGCAGCTGAGAGTGCTGGATGCAGCAGGATGCATCCCTGTCTCCTGCTGTTCAGCTGGGCTTTCTGCCTGTGGCGGTTTTCCTGGCTTGCTTCTCTTAGCTAGTGCTATAGCTGCAGTCCATGGGTTTCTCAGCCACTCTGGCTAAATGTGTCTGTGTCCATTCCCTGGCACTGAAACTGCCCGGTGGGGAGCAGCCCTTGCTCTCTTTCTTATGCTCTGCCACCCCTCAAAACAAGGTGGCCACCTGCAGGACAACTGCCTGTTGGGAGTGACATGTGGCCCATTTGGACTCCAAAAACATGCACAGGAGAGAGAAAAGCAGTTTGTTTGGGAGCCCAAAACATGTCCAGGGATCATTTTAATAATTTAATAGAAAAGGTAACTGAGGCCCTGTGCCTGGGTACGTTCCCTGTTGCAACTCAGTTTACTTCAATGGATGTAGCCCCTGCCCTGTAGGTGCAGCCCCTCCCTGTACCACCTTGCAGACTTCCTTTATGCATGATCTCTCTGTATGAAGTGATCTTGTCATCCTGGCAAACATACATCCCTATCTGCCTGGGGCTTTTTACTTGAGTAGATTTTTCTCTAGCAATTTTCTACATATTCTGGTCTGTGGCTTCTTCCTGCATTCAGTTTACCCCAAGGCTCAGATGACCTGTGCTACAAAGAGATGCATACAAGCAGTTATTGCAGATGGTGTTAGTGAGTGCTGGTCACCTGAATGCTGATAACTTGCTGCTGTGATCTTTAACCTATTCTGCTCATAGTGCCTGCTTTGGGGACGCCACCAGTCCTATGATCCAAAATTCCCTCAGGGACCCTGGGGCAGGGACAATACAGGTGCAGTAAAAGAGCACAGTTCTGGGGACAAGGAGTTGCCTTTGCTAGTCAAGTGAAGAGGACACCATAGGAGGTTGAGAAAGATGGGGTTTGTGGGAGAGGGATGTGGAGTGAGGTTTCCATCTGACAAAGGATGTGGGAGGTGATAGGGTAATAGAGAGTCTAGTGGCTAGACACTGATTCATATCACCCACTGACAAGGATGGTCAGGAAAGCAGTCTGTGCAGTGTTTGAGATAACATACACAGCTGCTAGATCATCAGGGTGCTGATGGCCAGTGCTGATGGGGAAGTGCAACCTTGGCTTTTGGGTAGAAGAGGCAGGCTGTGTTACCACATTGCACAGGATGGCACTACAAGATCCTGTATCATTGCAACCACATATTCCATACTAAAATAAAGGAGCTGACCAAAAAAGACCTTTTGAAATGGAGGTCTGCCATGCCTGAAAACCTTACTTCTCAGAAGGGTAAGTATCTAATGGAGGTACCACCTTTTTTGTATCTGCTGAAGGAGGCAGATGAGGGACAGAGACACTCCTAAGACCATATCTTGAACTGACAGAGGCAAATTTTTCTCTTGGAAAAAAAAGGAAAGCTGATAGCTTTCAGCCCTGTGAAGAGAACATCCTCAGGGAGTCAGTTTAGAAAGGCATACTATACCATGCTGGCACCCTATTATGACTTTGAGATTGAAGATGTAGATTTATAATCTTAGCTTTTGATAGTGACTATTTTAGTGAGTATTTTGTGAAGAAATACAAGGTAGCCGGGCCCGTGCCTATTGTCATGGCTTTACTTCCATAGTGCAGTGTTGGGCTTCCATCTCTGTTGCAGGAGGGGAAAGAGTTATGCCAAGCAATGTTGTTGCTCAATGGCCTGTTAGATACTTTTCCTTTGAGGTGCAAAACTAACAGAAGCAGAGCTGACTTTGGCTAGCACTTGACTGCCCCTACAATGGTGTCCTTCTGTCTGACAAGGGCTTTTTTTCACTTCGCTTTTCTGTAGTTCCATACTGTGATTTGACAGAGCATTTTGGCAACCTGGTCTCCCACCTAGTTTAACATCGTGATGTTCAGAAGACAAGTGATCCTCCGAGAACTGCAGTGTGTGTGCTATTAGGAAACACTGTAATTAATGTCTGCTGAAATGTTAATATTGAAATGTAACATACAATAATTCCCTGTTCTGAATTTCTGAACCACAGCAGATTGCATCGTGTATTATGATGTCCTCAAGGTAGTAAAGTATTTACGGGCATGCAAAAGAGAAATTCTTTCCTAAATCTTGTATCAGAAGATTTAGAGAAAGAAATCTACCTTTAAAATTATTAAAATTTTTGAACGTAAAGGTATGGCATCAGCAAGCTTTTGAATGGTCCTTCTGACACTATCACCAGTCACCAGGGAATCCAGCTGCTCAGAAATGGCATCATAGTTCTCATATTGGCACTTTTCCTGCTTTGCTCCTCTTATATTGCTATATTACTTGCAGAGAGCTGTTGCGTTCTAGATTCCCAGCCAAATAAATAATGACTATGGCTTCATTTAGCAATTGAGACCTTTACATCTGTAAGTTAGCTATTTTTCAGAATTGTGTGCAGACTGAAAACCTTGAGGATGAGGAATGGCTTTATTACATATGTGGCTGTAATGTGATCATATAGCACAGCTAAATATTTTTAACATAGAAACTATTGTTATATTAAAAACCCAAACTTTAATGATGGTATTGTAATCTGTCTGGCACAGGTTGCTGCTAGGGAAGAATACATTTAGATGTATAAGTTAAATTTCATTACTAAAATAACTTTCTGAAGTTTGGTCTGAGACTGTGTGTTATATTTCTGGAGTAACTAAGAATATCACCAACACATCTCTGAACTCACCTTTCACTCCACACACAAGGAAAATATTTTTGATTATCTTGTCTTTCACATACATTGGTTGTATTTCAACAAGAACAGTCAGGAAAGCAAATTGAAACTCGTAAGTATTCCAGAGAGGAAAGTGAATAATTACAAGAAGAAAGTGAATAAACAAATAAGTTATGGTTGGAAACCTCTGTGATGAGCTTCACATCAAATAATAGTATCACTTTGGCTTTTTAAAACAATGTTCTGTAGTGTTACTGGGAAAACTGCAAAATACAGCACCTTAATCAAGTTGACTAGAGTCTTTAAGTACAAACTGAAAATTAATTTGTACTTCTTTGCATTTTTTTAACAGAGCCCAAAGAAACTGTAATGTGTTTCACAAACCTTCTCTTACAGAAGTCTTAATAGACTATCAGGGTCTACTAAAGGCTTCTCCCCAAAACTTCCTCTCCCCTTCTCCACTAGTTATCAGCTCTGTGTCCCTTTGGTCACCTTTCAGCAGAGTTCAGTCTTTGTAGGTATAGGATAAAGGGAAATGACCTTAGCATTAATCAGTGATTTAAATGAATACAGTCATAGGAAGGAGATGTCTGTATCCCACAAAGGGCTCCCAGCCTAAAACCCACATCATTCAGCCTCATGTGGGAAAACTGTTTTACCTGTGTGGAGCTACTTAAATGCGTTGGGCCATGTGAAGAAAAAGAAATCAATGGTCTGGAAAATATTATCCATGCTGGAAAATGTGTAATGAGATGCTGCCAATAGCTCATCTGCGTAAGCACTAGGAGCACAGTCATGAACATCTGTTGAAAGCACACAAACTTTGTCTGTGCTAGTTGCTTGGCACTCGTGTAGCTGAGCTGCTGCTGAAAGCTGGGTACGAGCTGTCAGAAGAGAGAATAGGACTGATCTACTTGGTGCTATGAATGCAACTTTGCCTTTGCCTCCTGGTTACAAGTCTTCAGGGTAGTATCAGGTTTGTATTCCTCCTGTCCACTGAAAACCTGACAAACTAGGCCTCTAGTGAAAATTTCAATATGAGACAACCTTTGACTCTATAAACATGTTCTTGGCTGTTAAGTCTAAACTAGAGTTAAGCAGACAATACCAGGAGCCACAGATCAAATACAGCTTTTGTGGAAGTGGATGTTGCTTCATTTACTCCTGTTTTATTTAGGACTGAAGCTCATTAGATGCTCAACTACTAAGAAGGTATGGCTGAGGATCTTGAATTACAAAATTGCCTTGTCCACTCTCCCAACTGAGGGAGCTCTCAGCAGTGATGGCTGAAGTGAAATGTGACCAAACAGTCTGGGAACTGGAGAATATGTAAGCTAAACACTTTTGTAATGACAGCTATACAGTCCTTCCAGCAAAGTTATGCTATAGATGAGGCAGATAGGTGGATAGGTGATTACTGCCATTGAGGCTATATGGAATCCACAGGACTTTTCCAGGAAGAAGACTTCCAAGCTTGTCTGTAACTCTGCATCTCACAAAATCTTTTCATGCAAACATTAAATATGATACACTGTATACATTTCAATATGCATCTTCTTCTAGGCTAATTATGCCTACTCTTTTTCTCAGTGTCTCTGGGCTTACTAGGAGCTGGACACCTGCATTTCTTTGAAGATCTGATTCTCACTGCCTTAATGACATCCTCATAGGCTAAGAAGAAATATGTTAATTTTATGTATGGGAAATTGAGTTTTCAGCTAGATTTACCTGTATCCTTTCCCTTTTAAGCAGACTTTCCTTTTTTTTCCCACTAGTTTGGCTTTTTGAAGCCAGTAAAAAGGAAAAAAAAAAAGCTATAACAACTACCTTGTAAAAATCTTACCTACTGCTTACCTCACAGCTATGATATCAGAGCACTGTATATAAAATATATTGCTTTGGAGGTTAGAGTATTTAATTTTTTTTTTCCTTTGCCAAAGGACATCCAAATGATCAAAAATCTTCAGATGTAAGAACCATAGTGTTATATCATATCATTATTTAAAAAATGTTTAGTGCTCTGAGATCAAATAATAGCCCTCCAGCTATTTTGGAGGTAATAAGCAGTTTCTCGTAATTTCATATTTCTCACATGGAATCGAGGATTTATTGTTTTTATTTTTTGGAGTGAGGATATAATTTTTCAAGATTAACTGATTAAAAGAAAAAGGGAAGATAACCTAGGTGTGACTGAGATGTCCTTGATTTGCCTAGCAGTACATCTCCATTAACTTTCTGTGGCAGGAATCAGCCTGTAGATGTCCCCCAACACATGTTGTGCTATGTCCAGTAGTTCAGTTCTGTTGAAAGCAGCTATCACATTTATAAATTACCAACAGCTCAAGTTAAAGAGAGACAGAGAGATGAAAAGCTGCTCAGGAATGGCTATTCTGTGGGAGGACAGTGGAGGTAATGACAGAGTGAAGAGCATCTCAGACCAAGAGAAACATGAGCTAAACAAGAGCTGATAAGAGAAATAGGAATAAGAGTCTTACAGAAGACATCAGAAAAGGGGAGCCAAAAATGACACACTTCACTGTGACTCTTAGATATGGAAATGATAGATTTTCCTCTGGCTTACTGAACCAGAACTGACCTTAGCACTGTAATACATGATGAAAAGAATGCTGCGCTTCCATAAAGTGACAGGTTTGCAAGTGCATAACATTTTCGACAAAACCAACAGGTTAGTGGGAAAAAATATAGTTCAGCCCATAATCATCCTAATGCGATGATAAATTTTGGTGACCTTTACTTTTGTTAAGCTAATGTAATTAAGCGCCGAATAGTGCCTGCATCAGTGGTGGACTTGGACCTGCCTGCACAGCTTATGGTGGAGCTGGCTGAACCCTGAATGTAGTTTGTAACAATGGGTGGAATCCTAAACAGTTGTTTGTTTCACCCATTTTGCAACCTATTCTCTTCCAATAAACAGTTGGTTTCTTTTCACACAAGACTTTGATAAATGGTTTCTACTTGTATCAGTACCCATATTCACAGGCAAACAAGCACATTTGTCAAAGAGAAAGAGTATTCACTGGTCACAATGTATTATTTGCTCTGTTATTTGTCATTTTCATCATTACTCTTCTGCTTTCAAAACTATCCACGGAGGACCTGAAAGAATACGGAGTAATCTTTCCCTCAACACAGCTAATGAAGAGTCAAAGCAAACAGTAATGAGTGACCTTGAGCTGGGAAATGTTAATTCCAGACACATTTCATAGCACTTGTATTCAACCCTACTGCTTTTCCATCATAGCACGGTAAATAATAGAAAGTCAGCAGCATTCATCTTGCTGGAGAGGAGTATAGAACCACAGAATGTGGAGCAAATTTCTTCCACCATAGTAGATGAATAGAATCATGGAATCATAGAATCATTTAGGTTGGAAAAGACCATTAAGATCATTGAGTCCAACCATTAACACTACCAAGTTCATCACTAAACCATGACCCTAAGCGCCACATCTACACATATTTTATATACCTCCAGGGTATTGTTCTCTAGACCCTTCACCAGCTCCTTTGCCCTTCTCTGGATGTGCTCCCACACCTCAATGTCTTCCCTGCAGTGAGGGGCCCAAAACTAAACACAGTATTTGAGGAGCGGACTCACCAGTGCTGAGTACAGGGGGACAATCACTTCCCTAGTCCTACTGGCCACACTATTTCTGACACAAGCCAGGATGCTGTTGGCCTTCTTGGCCACCTGGACACACTGACTGCTCATATTCATCCAGCTGTCGACTAATACCCCCAGGTCCTTTTCTGCCAGGCAGCTTTCCAGCCACTCTTCCCCAAGCCTGTAATGTTGCATGGGATTGTTCTGCAGGATCCAGCACTTGGCCTTGTTGAAACTCCTACAGCTGGCCTCGGCCCATCAATCTAGCCTGTCCAGATCCCTCTGTAGAGCCTTCAGGTCTACCTGTGTCCCTGCTGACGAATACTTCTATAACCAGCCCTTTAAAATCTCTAGTAATGGACTCTCTCCCAAGCCTCCCTCTAGGCAAGCTACTCATATTTCATTATCGTAAACATTAGAAAACCTTGTTAAATAACTTCCTTGATCTTCTTTGCTTCATCTTCTTTGCCTGTCTGTTGTGGATCTAGCTAATAGCAGAACCTTCAATGAAATAATTGTTTCTCTTGTACAATGATCTGCATACTGGAAGACTACTATGTTCCACTCTTTCCTCAATCTTCCTCTTCCTTAAGCTGTGCAATTCTGTTTCTTTCAGCTCTTCCTCAGTGAAGACTTTTTCAAGATTCTGATCTTCTTTATCACTTTCCTCTGAAGTCTCTCCAGCTGTTACATGCTTTACTGGAAGGAACAATGTGATATTATCTTGTCATGTTCAGCTTGTCGTTCACCATATCATACATAATTGTTCCTGCAGAATTGTTAGATAATCTTTTGCTTTGTTTCCCCCATTATTTCTTCCTAAATTGAAATGTTTTGATGATAAATCATAATTACCTATGCGCTAAATACAATTTTCACTATTTTTCCACCCACCTTTCAGTAGTTCCCTGCAAATATCTCTTACTCAACCTCCGAGATTGTTGAATCAATGTAATTTCTCTCTATAACAGTGGAAAATATCCTCAGAGATAAAGAAAATAACTAAACATGAAAATATCTTTATTTCAGTAGGATTTTGGACACTGTTAGTGAGGAATCTTAGTTGACTCTTACTCAACTGTTACTAATCAGAATGACTTTCCCAAAGTCACACAACAAGCATTTTGATGTAACTAATGCAGCACAGAAATGGAGATCACATTTTTGACCAATTCATAAACCAACAGAGAAAAAAAATTAAACCTTGGAAAAACTAAAATACTCACCTAAGAACCATTTAAAATATGATATACTAAAGTATTTCTAAAAATCAATTTTTCATGGATAAAACACAACAAGTTTTTTTCTTTGTGTGTGTGAAAGGCACCAGCACAATTTCTTAATGTATAAAAGACATGTTTAAAATAATTGTTTCTAGTAGTTTTGAAAGGAATTTGCAAAAAAATTCACTGAAGGAAGTGTGTATCAGACAATATATCTACCTTATATGCCGATGTTTTGTTACACAGTTCTGCAGTAAGCTTTTTCTCACTCCATGGATGAGCTAAGGTGAATAAATTTCTACAGGCCTATTGCTTCTGACCTGTAAGAGGACGTGTAAATGAGCTCTTTCACTTGCAGAGTGAGCCCCAGTCTAAAGGAATGTAAAATACTGCATCTGAGCTTTCAAGAAACAAGTTGCACACAGGAGACTTGCTGTGAAGGAGCTGTTGAAATGTAAGGTGCTAAGACTTTTATAACAAGGTAACCACATACATTGAGCCTTCAGTATGATTGATTGTGGTTTTGGTAGGGTTTTTTGTGGTTTTCCTTTTTTTTTTTTTCTTTGCAGTGGTGATGTATTGTATTTTGCTTTGTTTTCTGAGACAAACCTGCAGCTGGATTGTAGGAGGCAAAAAAGAGACAACTTGAACTGCTGACTGTTTCAGTGAGACTGAGGGTACAAAGGAACATCTCATATTTCATCTTCCCTCCAAAGATCAACTGGAGAGATTGAGGAGAGCAAGTGGGAATCAGGTCTGGGTGAGCAGTACCATTAGTCAGTGTAAATTATGAGTCAAGTACTAACCAATATTTTTTCTGGATAGCTACCCCATCCAATCATTCTCTCAAAGCCAGAGCAGGTGTATGAGAGTTGCATTTGATAAAGATTGATTCTACACATGTTAATCAAGGACAAGTTTCACATCAGGTTGATGTACCCTAGCAAGCCAGCTTACTTGGCTGCAATGTAGTCAGAAAAACTGTGAAAATTTCTTGAATTTCAGGTTTTCACTGAATCTGGTGTGGTTTCCTGGTTCCCTTTTGCTACACACCCATAGAATTGTTCTTCCCGGTGGCATGGTCAAGGATATGTCCATAAATTAAATGAATCCACTTCTCTTGTTGGCACTGTAGAGTTTATACATTTCTTTCTCCTAAGAAGGTGGACCAAAAAAGTAAATTTATCCTTTTTTTTTTTTTATTTTATTTTAATTTCTCACTATATCAGTCAGCTACTCCCTGCTTTCACTGGTTCCTGTCTTTCATGGGGCGAGGAGTTGACCTCAGTACTGGAAATTTTCTCTCCAGTCATGTCAGTATGCAGAAGAAGATAATTTCTACATACATAGAAATAACAGATACACACATACACAGAAATACACACATACACAGAAATAACAGATATCTCAGTATGCTGAGATCAGACACTAAGGGAAGCTGGGAAAGACAGACATGTCACATCAACAGCGCTTTTCTTCTTCTGACTTAATCTCAGTACAGGGTTGTTTTCTGTCCTTTTTCTTCCTAATTTAACCATATTGTATTGAACTAGTTCTCCTGATATCAAGTCTAATTCTTTGTGGTTGTACAGGGACTAATGCAGAAAATCATGGGTTTAGCTTTAAAAGCATACATATTTTTCCATTGGAAATTTCTCAGGGGAAGTATCATCTATTTTATTCAGAAAATGAAACTCTCTCTGTAGAATAAAGTGGGGCCAAAATATGTCCTTTAGATAGATGCATTTAAATGGCATATTTAAAAACATGTAAAATTGTTATGGAAACAAACTCTGTGGTATTAATTTTGATAGAGTAAATGGACCCAGGGTCACAAAGGTGTTAAATTGATCATGTTGTTATAAAACAGTCACAAGTAGCTCAGATATTTGAGTACAGAGACACCTTGGATTGCTAATTCTCATGGTAAATAGACTGGAATATTTATGCCAAACACTGAAAAAAAGTTGATTAGACTGTACAGGAGGAAAAAACCCCCAACAAACCAAACCCAAACAAAATACAAAACATATGGTGTTTTCAAGCTGAATTAGGAAGCTGCCTGATTGTGGAAAGCAAATCTATTTGGGAGTCTCCTGAGTCTTTTTTGTCAGAGATGTTGGTTGGGGACTCTTGGTCTGGAAAGCATCCTTGTTAGTAGAGAATAAGCTGTTTCTGCTGGTGATTTGTATTAATCACTCTGAAGCAAAGGGTTGTTTTTATTCTTGTTCTTTCTTTGATAAAAGGAGAGAGGAGAGAAGGGAGGAGAGGTTAGGCAGTAGCAGGTGAGGTAATGGGGGCTTACTCCTGGTCCTGGGAGCTGAAGCAGCTTTTTATTCGTGGTGGATGGTCAGAGCTGCTGGGACAACCTCAGCTGCTGGCTTTGTGGGTCTGGCTCAGTTCCACAGCAGAGGTTGCAACCTGACATGTCCAGCTGGGCTCCCACTGCCTTTCCTGGAGTGGGCTTCTGGGGCTGCTCCATAGCAAGTGCAGAGTCATGGGAGATAAAACAGACCGAGGGGAGAGAAAAAGGCCATGGGGGTGGGGTGTGAAGGAGTGGTGGGAGGAAGGTAGTGCCAATGCAGTGGCATGTTGTAGGAGAGAGGAAGAGACTGGAATATGATCCCCAGTCCCTCCCCAGGTGAATGCTTCTGTGGTGCTGTAGTCCTACACATGGTTATGCATCTGGGATTGCTGTCTCTACCATTTCCAGGGTTTGGAGATTAGCTGTGCACACTGTCTGGAGGACTTAACTATGACGCTAACATTGAGAGTGTAGCCACAGAAGATTTTAATCATCACATAAATTCAGAAGTAGGACTAAGGACTTTTCTTAGGAGACTGTATTTCCCTCATCTTGGGTGGGGTTTGCTCTTTAAAGCTGCCTTAAGGGACTAGTTGAAATATATTTTTCTAATTCGTAGTTGAGAAGAGTATTCGGAAATATTAATTCATGTTGGAAAGCATGTTATCTCCATGCTCCGTTGCTCTAGGCAGATCAGATGCACGAAGAAGCTCAACTGCACCCAGAGAGCAGGTCATGTCCTTGCAGAGCAGGAGGATGTGGTTCACATCTCATTCCCCAGTTCGGACTGTTTTGTTACCAGGATCCCCTTCATTCTCACTCAGCTCCAAGATGACATCTGTCTGGTTACCATCTTCCTGTGGACTTTAGTTTCCTTTCAAAGACAACCTGGGCTGTGGACAGGGAGGAATTCTGTGGTGTGCTCTGATATCTTCCCAGCCAGAGTATTCAGGGGACGAGGGGTGTGGGGTGCACCCATCCTGCATCACGGCTGTAGCCAAGGGCTCTGCATAGAGAACAGCACTGATATCACCAGGAGGAGTAGAACTTGGCAGTGTCCTCAGGCATATCAGCTGCCTGTGGAGGGCAAGAAGAGGCAGAGCAAAGCATCACATTTCCTCACTGCAGGAGAAGAGTGCTGCGTGGCCTCGGAGTATGCCTATCTCATTACTGCAACCACAGGGAATGCTATGTCCTTCCTGGACAGCTTTCTTTTACACAGAAAGCAGAATTCTTCCTAAAGGGCTATATTATGTCCTCACAGCATCCTTTCTAGCAAGCATAAGGCTGAGAAGGCCTGGAAAGTATCCTTGCTTCAACTGAATGGTTAAACACATTCTTAGCTAATAAAAATGCAATATATGTTGATTTCAAACTTAATAACTTATCAAAACTGGGATTTCTATTGTGTTATAGGAAGTATCTACAAAAAAAGAGAGAAGGTGAAAGAAGTCCACAACCTGTGATTACACAAGAACTCCTTTATCTCCATTTTTCTCAATGGCGATATGAGAGAAAGTTGTAATAATTAATTAAAATAGTATTGTTCATTGTAATCAAATTATACAGCTTTGCTGGCTGCTTTCTATAAACATTACACTACAGATTCTGAGGGGAAGCTGAAATGTAAACTGTGCTTTTTTACATAAACACTCACTAAGAGTCTTGCTCTTTTTTCCTAAAGACTCCACACCATCACTTGATTGAGAACCTAAATTAAATTGTTTGAAGACTGGATTTAACATTTTTCAGTACAGATAAACAACATACTTCAAAGTAAATGCTGTTACATGACATATGCAACCTTAGGAATATACCATTTTAATCATTACTGCTGACATTGCTTGTTTATCCTTGGTATAACATCATTAATTGAAGTGAAATTACCTTTGATTTTACAGACTTAAATAGGCAAATTAAAATTCTTAATTTCAAATATGTAAACAACTAAGTTTCATGTGTCTCTTATGAACATTGGAGGTGTTATTAAATGCCAATACTGACTTCATGTCTGGTTCCTGAACAGACTGAAAACTTGGGCGTGTTTTATGTGCAAAGCAAGAAGGTTGTTTGGGGCATGCTCTCTCTCGTTTCATTGCTTCTTGTGTGTGTTGCTTGAAGTCCTTTGTACCTACAGGTTTCTATGGCTGCTTGCTTTCTACAGTCATGTTTTAATCTCAAGGCAATCATTCTCCAACAGTATGAACAGGGACCCCCCAGTCTGTCCTGGGTAATCTTCTCGTATGCCCAGTTCAAAGTCAGTTTCTTGCTGGTATTTAGTGCAAAGCCTGAGATGGGGCACCCATGTTCTCACTCATGAAATATTTCTCAGTTTAGTTGTTGCCTTAATCTAAGCTAAGGTTCTTCAGACTGAAAAGATGTCTGTATTCTTCATGTCTGGAAGAGTGAAGCACTCTAATAATGTAAATGACTGTCACTGGCATATCTGGAAGAAATGGTATCACAACACATCGTGTCTCGCGCCTCTGTCCTTCCACTCCATTCTCCTAAAGTGGCTTTTTATGACAAGTGTTGCAAAACAGAAGCCAGTATGAAACATGCTTCTGAGCAAAGTGACTCTGTGAAGCAGACAGAACCAGAGAACAAAAGGTTAGTTTTCTTGTAGAAAAGATAACAGCTTGAACCTCTCTCCCTCTTCTCTCCCCACATTAGAAAAGGGTGCACTAGTGAGGTTAGGTCAGCACACACATGTTTTAAATTAGTGGTTTCTAAACAGGGAAGTGACAATTATTTGTTATGATTATTTGTCAAATAATCACATCTGTACTTAATTACCACGTATGTGCCAGTGTTTGCATTTCTCAGTAGGCTGAATTCAGTGAGAATAGCTTTAGATGGTAAAATGTGAGCCCCCATTTTAATGGGCACAAAAAATTTAACACAGTATACATTGTGTTAAAAGTTGTAAATAAAAGTCCCATATAGCCCTAATCAGTCTCACTCCTTATCTTTCATTTGCAATGTTTATGAAACACAGCAATGAATCTTACATAGTCTCTGTGATGTGGGTTTCTCTCATTCTCAAAGCCTTTTTATCAGATAAATTTTAGTCTTATTGTTTTATTACCAAATAGTGTTCTCTCTTTGTTAATACATACATAGCCTCACTGTACCAGGGCCAGGCTAATATTCTCAGTATTCATCTTATTTATTTGTTTCTTTCTTCTATCATTGCACGTAGTCCATTCCTTTAGAAACACACGTTTTCACCAATGGTTTAATTTCCAAGGTCAGCTGCAGTCTTATTTTAAGTATCACAAACTCAGCTTTTGAATACCAAAGAAAAAAATCTTTCAATGCTCATTTGAATAAAAATAGAGATTTTTCTTTGACATTGTTCTCCTTTAGAAATTCTTATCTCAGATTCCATCTGAAAGTATATTTGGGGAAAGGGAAATTGTAAGTATGCCTTTACATGAGTGCTTGTTTGCCCCAGAGGTGTTTGTGCTGTCATCTCTTAAAGTGCTTGAGTTTAGGAGTCACTCGGGGTCCAGGAAAACATAACATGTGTTTGAATTATTCCAAGGCTTTGGACTGAATCCTTGGATATGAGCGATGTCGTCTCTCCTGCTCTGAAAGAACGCTTTCCCAGCTGCGTCGGGGGTTGTAACACCCTGTTATGTCATTCTTCCATGTCTTACAGGGAGCTGGGAGCGGGGGGAGATTTGTATCGCCATCCTGTTTGTGGTCATAGAGCATGTCTGTGACAAATACAGATAGGGAGACTCGGTGGGAGTCCCTGGCTGGACGAATGCCTCTGTGGTTTAGGCTTGTCTTAGCGCCGTGTTTCCGTGTGGGGTCACGCTTTGGCAGAGTCCCACACAGTGGGAAGTTTGGGGTGTTGCCATTCAGCCCCATCCACGTACTTTTGCCTGCTTCTGGCATCTTTAAATGAACTAATTCAAGGGACAACAATTTGGCCTCTTCCTCTCAGACCCCACTATCTAGACCATCTCTAGCCCAGGGCTGTGAGCTACAGCTGGGAGGGCAACAGCATGATACAGCACCCATGCCACCCAGCAGGTCCATGTGCATGTGGATTCTGCACAATTTCTTTTTGGGATAAGCGACCAGACAGAGGCTTCAAAATAAAACATTGGGTAATGTAGCAATGGGAATAGCTACAGGATTAAAAAAAGAGTTTTAGCATAGTTTGTTGTGTATCTGTGGAATTAGCAACCACCCATAGAGATGTGTGATGTTTGTCATCTGTAACAGCATAACCCCACATTCGTCACATATTTCCCTGCTCCTTTTTAGGTAAGCTGAGGGACCAGGGATGATCCCATGTGCTCTCCTGTGATGGTCTTACTCCAGCATCCAAAGGAACAAAATTAGCATTGATCCTTGATCAACACAGAGTCAATATCCTCTTGTTTAAGTCTTTTTTTGGCTTCTCAATTATCTTATTTCTGGTGTTAAATCATATTCTGCCAGTCTTAAAATTGAAGTTGGAAAATTTCTAACCTGGCAGTTGTCACCTTGCTGTTCAGCAAAGTGAATTCAAACCACCTAAGGTTTACGTGAAGTGAACCTAAAATTCTGTTTTCCAAACTCCTGAGCATGTGCTCTCATGAGTAGGTCATTGCTCCTAGGTAAACACCTCTCTGTGCTCCTCTGCGCATGCTTTGCAATCAGAGGGTGAGCTTTGCATTGGACTAAATTCTGTCCAAGGGAGCTAGGAGTTTAAGCATACCTATTGAACTGTTTTCCTGTGGGAATTTAGATTTAAATCAAGTATCTTTCACCAGGGCTTTGACATGCTTCATGATCCTGTTTAAGAAACTCGATTTTTTTGGCCCCCAAAGGTGGTATTGAATAATTTTTGGTGTATGAGAAGAGGTGATCTGAATCCTGAGACTTGTATGCCTGAATTCACTCTTGGTTTGAGCTTTGATGGAAATCATGTGGTCTGAATCCATTCACCCCTCAGGAGAAACAGCATCTCCCTTTCCAGAGGGAACAAATTGATGCATAAGGCAGAAAAGTGTTACTCTAAGAGCAAAAGGGAAAGGTGAAATTTGTCTTGTAGTGTTAATCAGATCTCTTCAGAAGATTTGCATGACTGAAATATTAAAAATAACGAGCTCTAATCTGTTAGGGAAAAAGGAAAGATACATTGTCTACTTTCATTTTTGCTCAGGATGAGGATTTCAATAGACACCACAGAATATAGTCACTTAGGTGGCAGCTAGTGTTAATCAGCAAATTACACCTGAAGACAGAACTACAGACTGAAGGTGAAACCTACATTATCATGGTGGAATTCAATCTGAGCTGCTGCTTGTACTGTTTTGTGGACTATATTTAAACTTAACAATTTTTGGAAATGATAGATGACTTTTATCAAATGAATGAGTTACAGTAAATACAGGATATTCTATTACTTCCCATATTGTCAGATAGGAAAGGATTAATCAAAAATCAAAACTTGTTGGATACTTAGATTATAAATATTGTAAATGAATTAAGGCAAATGACCTCATATAAATAAACATGTAATGCCATAAGAGACTTTAATTTCTCAAAGCTGAAATTGATTATGAGTCAAATTATCCAAAAGAAAATTTAAACAGAAAAATATGATTCATATCTGAAAATGCAGAAAAAAAACTTTACTGAATTCCTCAGAAACCACAATCTGGAAAAAAAAAAAGTCTTGGCTGATCAAAAAAATCCAACTCATAAGCATAAGAACCTGGTGTAGAGAGAAAATGGAATTATCTAAGTTGAATTTTATAGCAATGTCTATAAGAGTCAGGAACTGGAGACAATGATTCTTCTCTTCAGAAGCTTATACCTGGATTGAAACATAGAGGGTACTATTGAAACTGCTAAATGAAAGAAAAAGTATTAGCCCAGCAAAGTAAAGTAGAACTCAAAGTAATTTTCATACAGGATGTTAGAAAAGGAAAATTAGAATAGTAATATTGGATTAAATAATAATGCAGAAAATTTGAAAGTGTTATTTCAATTATTATTTATCTTTAGGTTAAAATAATGGGATTGTATCACATAATGGCACACATGTGCTTTCTTTTCCACTAGAATCTTAGCAGGATGTCATAAGGTAATTACTAAATTTTAGGTATTTTTAAATTACTGGTCCGAATAAACTGTGTCCAAGAGATTGAAAAGATATGGCTTGAGACCTGTCTCATTTATTCATATTTATTTTCAGTAAACCAGGGAACACTGAGAAAAATCCAAACTAAGCTAATGTCAAGCCAAAATTGGGATATGAAAAAATCTGAATAATTCATAGACCTGTCATCATAACTTTGATAAATGACGGGATGGTAATCAATTAATAAAGAATTAAGGGGTGGTGGGTGGGCAGTAAAATTAACAATAGTCAGCATGGGATTGTAGATTTATTCATATTAACATTGTATAATCACTTTAGTCAATAGAATATTAAAGACATAGTATATTAAATGTTCTATTAAATACTTGAATTATTACACCACTGTGGTTTCATTTAGGAAACTAGAGTGTTACAAATGATATATTTTAAATGGATTAAACCCTGACTAAATATGAATGTAAATTGGGATTTATTACTGGCATAGAAGGGGAGCTTGTATCAAAATTAATTTTGTTGGAATGGCATTTGGTCCCAGGGTTTTAAAAATTATCATAAATGACTTGTAAGAAACATAAAGTCATCACTGATTTTAGTTACATATGATTCCAGGCTTAGGTGAGAGCTAAAGTAACTCGCTAGAGAGGTGTGGATCACCTTGTAGATGAGAGCCAACCTATAGTATGCAGCTCTATTTCATGGCCAAAGGAGAAACGCATGTTCACAGGAACCAAAAAAGTAGGTCATGGTTACAATATTGATGACTTTTTGAAGGAGCAAAGACTAAATTGACTTGGTCATGGTGGATAAGCACAGTTAGTTCCCTGTACAGTCTTCAAGCTTTTCTCTGACTGAAGCTGTTAATGCAATCTTTATGTTTTATATAAAAAGCTGAATATTAGGGAATAGGTACATGATGTACAGCTTAGTATTTCATGCTTCTGCACTCCTCATAGATATTCAGATTTAGTATATGTAATTTAAGAAAGATACTGAAATATTGCATGAGGTTCCAAAACCATTCAGAGAGTACTTAATTTTTTAAAAAGTTATACCTTATAGTAAGAGATTGAAAAATACACTGTTTATCAAGGAGAAAATTACATGGTGATTGAACACTGTTTTTAAGCATTCTATAAGAAGAGTTCTATCCCACAAGTGGATGGCTGTAGTGTAACAGAAAAAGATATTACAAAACCAAATGGATAGAAGTCAATAGTAGGAAAATTCACTTTAAAACAAAATGTCAATACTTATGAGTGAGTGATATGAAAATTTGAATATTTATGTAAAAGAGCAATTTGATAATGTAATGTGATATACAGAAGTAATATGAAAGTAATATGATAAAAGTTAAGCAGTATTGGGAAATTCTCAAGTCTTATAAAAAAACCTCTGTCTCTGGACATTTTAAAATCATACTTGTTCATCAGCAAGTTTCAGTTACAATATGATACAATACAATCATGAAGTCATATGGCCAAAATTGTGTAGTAGTCCTTCTACTTCACAAGATTCTTCACAGTCATAGTAGTCTATGTTTACACCTATGACTTGGTGAAAGCAAGGCCTTGGTCAAGCTAACCAAATCAGAAAAGCATTTGTCTTTTCGTGACAGAACTAAACTTTCTGATTGAATGTTACTAATACTCACTAATAAAGCTATGGGGCTCTTCAGTGGTAACACACAACTCTAAAATGCCTGCTAGGGTTCCTGTTAAAATACATTATAATTCTTTACATTATCTGAACTTCAACTGCAACTTCTCCAAGGTGAAAACTTGCAATTTTTAACTGCATTATAATTTTAATTATAAACACTTTATAAGAATAATTCCTTAAAACTGAAATTGTATATTATGCAATCTTGGTTTTTTCGTGTTTATGCAACCTCACCCAGTGACTGTGGTCTGAGCATAATTACTCTAATCACAGTTTCTTATGTGTCCTGGTTTTTCCTCTGTGTGCCATATATCTGTTCTGATGACACAAAGGGCATCAGATTTAATTTGTGAAAGACCTCTTGAGTGTTTTAAAACTTTCACATTGGTACAGTGGTTGTCATTACAAAATGGTACCTAATATATCACTCCCTCCCTATACTTCCAACAGAAAATAACTGTGTATTTGTTGGCAGATGTTGATTTCTTAATTGCTCCCAATAGCAGTTCCTTCATGTAACGCAATTTTAGGGCCAAAATTTGCCCTTAGATGAACTTGTCTTCAGTGGTTTTGAGCCTGCAGTTGGCTTCTAACACTAGCAGACTCTTTCAAAGGTAAATGTTATGCCTGTATTTGGAGCTCTCCTTTAACCTTGGCAGATAAAGGGTTATGCTCTGTCTTGGTACATATGTGCACCAGTCGCTTCAGGAATGATAAGTGATCAAGACCCTTAGACAATTCAGGTCAGTTCTGAAAGATAAGTGGGATTAACCCATTTTTAAGACACAGAGATCTAGAATAGCCTTTTTAGAAGAAGAGTTTGGTCAAAACCTCAAAAACTTAGCAAAAAAGACAACTGAGAAGATCTATGACTAGAGATACCATAAAAGTACAAACAACGAGAAGGTGGTGAATACTTACTAGCCCTCATATTAGGAGAATAAAGAAGTGTAATCAGGAGTCAGGTTTAAGAACAAACGGAAGACACAGTTGTTCACATCCATCTTCATCTATGGAGCTCATTGCCATGAAGTGTACAGGATGCCAAAAGTATAAATGGTTCAAAAAGTTATTAGGTACAATCATGAGAAAGTTCATGGAGTGTTATTAAATGTGGATGAAAGGTTGCAACCTCTGGCTCAGGATTTCCCTAAATCACAGATTGCCAGCAGCTGAGATGATATGCCATGGGGACTATTATTTTATACTCACTCAATTTTTATTCCTTTTCCTGAAATAACTGCTACTGGCAGTGTCAGAGACAGGATCTTGGGCTAGAAGAACCTTTAGTCTGATCCACGACAGCCATGCTTATAAGAGCCCAGACAGGGCTTTTTCTAAGTAACAGGGCTTTTTCTAAGAAAGAAGATCCCAGACTACTTTATTGCACCTGTGACATCCCATGCTAAATGGTAAAACATCATTTACTATTGCAAGACACCTAAAACCAGGGCAAGAGTAGTTCAAAGTAAGAGCCTTATCTATGACTTATTTCCCTTTTATCAATTCTAGTTAAATCATTCATGTTTCTTCTAAAGTAGAAGTATTTGTAATATTATATTTCATAAAATCTGTCTTCATGTTGTATTTGTGTTGCCACTATTGATTTATGTGCTTTTAATACATTAGTTTTAAATTTCTTGGAATGTTGATTAAGTCTTTAGTGTAGTTTGAAATGTGTTCTTTTAGTGCTTTTTAATCCAATTTAAACAATTTAATGATTTAATCATTTTATCCATCATTAAATCATAAAATTTACCTTAAGAGTAGTCTTGACTACATATACTTCTGTATTTTAGGTGGAAAAAATACAACTCAATACTTTAGACATCTTAAAGGTAATTTAATTTTTTTTTTAAAAATCCCAAATTTCAGAATTAATTACTTTTCTTCAGAATAAAACTCTGTGCCCTGAAAAGGCACTTGCTTTTATTTCTCTAGGTACAGGCTTTCAGTATATTCCCATTCAGGAAAATGAAACACGTTATTTCTCCTTAATGCAGCACGTACTTTTCCAGTGAAACTGATGCATGATGGTAAAAATCTCTCTTCAGTACTGCTCTGCAGGGTAGCAAATGTGTACACACATGCACACACTTAGAGGACAGTATATGCATTATTTCTGGCTATAAATAAAACCAACAAAAAAGGTTCAACCAAGCACAAAAGAAAATAAAGAAAATAAAAGTGATATGGACAATCAAGATGTGAATGCCCAGGATGCCTTGGAACAATAGATGACATATTCCAGCTAAAACCGTTACTTTTTAAGTACAAGCAATAGTAAATTTTCTTTTATTTCGATAGATGTCAGGCTCCTTTCCTGTTTGGCCTGAATTGCAATATTTAGTCAATATTATTACCTTTTCTATTTTTTCCTTTTTATTTTCATTTTTTTTTTTTTTTTTTTTTAATTCTGCTTGGCCTAATCAAAGGCCTCAAAGCATGAGTACTGGTTATTTATGCCTACAAAGCAATTTGGGAAAGGTAACAACTATACTTTTGCTGATCTGCCACTACAGGGAAACAGAAGATTCTTCCCCTCGCCATGTTCATTGTACTAGCAAAAGCCATGGACAACTCTCCAAGCTGCAGTAACATCAAACTTCTTATTGTATAAACAATTCTCTCACACTTTAAGTGGGTTGGAAGTAGGAGAGCAGGGAAGATTAAATTTGAGATTATTTTATGAAGCACTGAAATGCCTGGTTTAGCCAAAATCCTGGATGAGAAAATAGCCCAAAAGAGAGAAGTGATACAGTCAAAGACGTTACTATGCTTGTGTGTGTCAGCTATAGGAAAAAGTTAACAAACTTACCATATGCCTTTTTATCCATTAGCTGTTCTATCTCTTATTCTGCTGTGTAGAAATTGGTAAAAATTTACCAGCCCATTATCTGAGTACCACTTTTGCTTTGCTTTGCTTTGCTTATCCTTGGAGTTACCATGTCTATTAGTTTTCCATTAAAGGTTGCTAGAAAACTATTACCATGCCCATCTGCAGAATGAAACAGGGCTGAAGCGCAGATACCAGTAAGAGAGACTGGATCCAAACACCATCTTCACTGGCAAGGTTAAACATTTTTCTCTAGTTCAATGTGTGTGTGAGATTTCAGCCCTCAAAAGCAACCGAATGGAGAAAATGTAGAGCCCCCACACCTATTGGGACAGAATGCCACCATCTCCATCACCTTCACGTTGCCTACATTTACGCCTACTTAGGTCTTTAATTTTAAAGCATTCACCTTTCATTTGTTTCCCATCCTGATCCAGTTAGTTTGGGAGGCAGTGCCATATTAAAACATCTGGGATTCATCAAATGTGTTCTTTTTAACGCAGGTTCAGTGTGATCAATCCCAGATGCTCAACAACTGAAGTTAACATATAAAATGTTCATAGGTTTTGGCCAAAATCAGATTCAGCTTCCCATACCTTAAAAGTGGAAGTTCTTTAAATAGATATGAGTTAGATTTGAGTCATTTATTAAAAAACCAAACCAAACCAAAACCCAAAAAAAAGGAAGAAAGGAAAAAACTGGAAATGAACCCCATCTTATTTAAAGCACAATTGAGTTAGACAAGTTAGATTAGTTTATATGCCATTTTAGGCTGGATTTTCAATGTTATCAGTCATTAAATTTGCCAAAGACTTCTTATCATAAGCTACTTCTTTCAGTCACTTACATTTTGAGCCACCAGGGTAGCTGACTCAAACTGAAATCTTTCAAGGGGATTTTGGCCAATGCAGTTCAGATTTTCCTGAGAAGTAAGACTCGGGAGGAAGGAGATACCAGCTTGCCCATGAGAAAAATATACTAGAAAACAGCTGTTAGAAAGTCTCTCAAACCAAATGCAGTGAAATAGGACCTTGAGGTTAGGTGGAGGAGAGAGGAAATACAAGGGACCCCCAAGTCAGAGACAGGCCTTTTGCCATTACTCTGAAGTTTTAGCCCGACTTTAAGATACTCAGTTACTGTTGCTGGGGGAGAATTTTTAAACTCCTCCTTATTGTATGCAATGCTTGGCACCACCCAAGCAATGTCTATGCAACATGTCCACTAATGCTGATAAACATGGAATGCTAGTGGGAATGTTCCAATTTCCAGAGATTTTAGTAAGCATTTGATTAAGTTTCATTTATTCCTGGAATAAAGCTGCCACTTGCATAAATGTAGGATGGTTACATGAACCTTCAGATGGCTTAGTTACAATAACTTAGGCTAGGCAATTGAATTAAGTGCCAGTTGTTGACTGGAGTCCATAGAGCTTTGGCATCAAATCTGAGACTGCCATATATTTATAGGCACAGAGTCACGTAATGTGTAACTGGTGTAGTTTCTACTTCTCTGCTCTAAAACCAGAGCATGTTCATGAAAGAAATTCTGAACTGAAGAAACACCAAAAGAAAAAAAATAATTAACTAACTTATTCAAAGTAGGTTTCATTTCTTCACAAATGCAACAGTTTCAAAAGCTATTATCTAGTGAATTTCCAGGGTCAGAATTAAACAAAAGTATTCCTTTAATCCAAAGGTAATTCTCATTTTCTAATGATATTAGTATCTCATTTCTAGTTCTGTTAAAGCTGTCACTAATTCAACAGCCTATATCATAATTTTCATGACTGGGAAAAGGCATTGACATTCAGGGGAAAAAAGGGATTCTTTCTATGGGACTTCAGGTGAATGATTTGTTTTGGTTTGTTCTGTTTTTCAGCGACAGCCCTCTTGCCTCATTTAATGTTTGAAAGGTCAGTGACAGTCCCAATTAAGAAGGAGTAAAAAGGAGAATGTGAGTTATGTGGACAAAGGTGTCTCATAAACACAGTTTCTCACCACCAGCAGCTCTGCGTAGTGTTGTTTCTCAAACTAATTAATTTATATAGTTAATGATTGCAAGAGGTAACTAATGGCCACACTTAGCAATTACCTTTTCTAGCACCAGCATTCCCAACTGAAACTGCTTGTGAACTGGAGCATTGTAGGACTTGATCTCTGCTTTTTTTGCAACTATCTGACTATACTGAATGGATTTTGGAGATCATCAAAGTATGCAGGATGGACAGCACATCTACTCTTGGAGAGATGATGGTAAGACATTCTTCAAGTCATTTTCAATGATCTAGCTGTACCTTTATTAACCATCTCTCTCTCTTCTCTGTGAAAGTAGTTTTGAGGGTTTTGGTTTTGGGGTTATTTTGATAGGGCAGAAAAATTGTTAATTTATATTAACAATTTCTCTTAATTTAATACATATATGTCTTTTTTAATGGGATGGAAGGCAATTAAAAAAAACTCAGAAAAATCTCACAATTGGACTATCATGCTTAAAATAGCTTTGGATAGTAAAAGAAAAATATTGACTTCTCTTCAGAAAGGCTTATTATATGGCAAAGCATGTCATAAACATATTGTGTGGCATTGTTTATTTATGCTATAATATTGTCTAGGAGCTTCATCATTCAGCAGAAACCCCATTTCTAATCCTTTACAAAGCACTTAATGACACTTCCTTTGAAGATCTCTGAAGGAGACCAAGGAATTAAACTGTGTAACTGTATTATAAAATAGGAAGTGTCTCATTCAAAAGTTCTAAGCAAATCCAAGTCCACAATATTTGTGAGCTTATTATCTATAATTATACAAAACTTTTCCTCGAATGTTTTTTGCGGGAAGAACAAAACTAGTGTATTTGCTGTTAAACAAGTCTGACTTCTACCAGTTTGTAACGCAATTATGTCTTACCTTCTCTTTAGAGATGGCTCATCTTATGCCTGGCCTCAGCTGTCTAGCATTGAACCAAAAGAGAATATGTCATCCACATTGGGAATTAACATTTTTGGGGCAGAGAATGCTCCTATGATGGGAAAATGTGGACTGTTTTCTCAGACCTTCAGATTCCCAGTGTAGCCAAGAAGCCTAAAAACTCTTCTTGTGCAGGAGAGCTATGAAACTATTTTCAAAGCTCTCACTCCTAAAACTGAGCATGGAAGCTATGGGGAAAGAGGTTACTGAGCTCAGACAAAGCAGAGTTCCGCATGACAGTAGGTTTTAATAAAAAGCAAGAGATTTTCTGGTCAACCAGAAACACAAAGTAAAGGCCAATTTGTAATTTATTCATTCCGGAATAATTTTTTTTTTTTAAATGTAAAATACATGGACTTATTACAACACTGCAAACCAAGGAGAAGTGATCTCGTAAAAGGGGAGAATGGGACATGGAAATGATGAAAAAGAGAAATATTAAAGATTGATAGTAAAGAGTTTGGGGATGGGGAAACACACAAGTAATAAAAAGCATGATAAAGGAGGAAAACACCTAAAGTAATGAAAAGTTTCAAGTTTCACCCTCTAAGCACGTCAAACACTTTTGAAAATGTTTTAGATTATTTTAAGGTTTTGGAAAATGAATGAAGAGAAAAGAATAAATTAAAAGACAGAACCCATTAACTTTCAATATGGGCATCTCCATAGCACATTTTGATACATCAAATCTTACTGTCTGAAGCCTAAGAAATACTGTATAAAATGTATAGAAGAGCAAGAGAGGGAATATAGTAGAAAGAAAGAAGAGATAGATTGTTTTGAGTCTCCAAGTCCAGACTTCCCTCCTTTTAGTCTCATCACATTGATTAACTGGACTTGAATATGAAAGTAAAGCAGCAACCAAATAACCTATTTAGTTCATGAAGAGTTGCATCTATGTCATCAAAGTGTTCTACTAGGCTCAATATCCCTAAACTGCAGCTGTTCCTTATTAGTTTAAGAAGGCTAAGACTGGAACATATGATAAAATGAATAGGCAAAGTCTTCTACATTGAGAAAATGAAACTTCTTTTCTCTGTAATGAGTCATTTAAATATAAAAATCTTTATCATAGGGATTTGTGCAAGTAAAGAACTCAACAAAATCTAAAAATAACTTTTTCATATACGATATAACTCTTCAGTGGTTAATTGACATGGCTAAAGAATTATATGCAACAAGGCTGCAGGATAAGTTACATACGGTATGCAACTCCTTCGCTACTGATGACCTCTGGAACCTATCCCTTAAGCAGCTAATACTTTACTTACTTGGAGAGAGGATAATGGGTAACTGGTCTGCTTAAATCTGACAATTCCTAGGTTACCTATATAGTCTAATGCAAACATCTTTTGAACTCTGCATCCTAGAATGTATCAGACCATAAAGATTCAGTAATCAGATAAAGCTGGCAGCCACATTTCTTCAGGCTTCATACATCAAAGACACAGAACAACATTCTGAGTTATTTTAATGTCTGCTGAATAGAACATTTTGAATCTCCAGCTGAAAATAAATGTTTTGTGTCACAAGTCTGGATCTAATCTGTCCTAAGCCTTTTTGGCTGTCACCAAGCCACTTTTTCACAGATGAGAGGATGGATATAAAATAAATAACACATTCCAGCATGAAAAACAATTACCAAGAGGCTGATTTTGCTTCTGTTTGCACTGGTGAGAATTCATGCTTTATCTCAGTGAGCTCTTTTAAATCTAAGCACAGCCATACAGAGGCAGAAGAAAGTGCATCTCCTTCCTATTACAAACCCAGTTTTCAGGGACCGGTTTGCTCTTCTCATCTACTTGTGAGCATAAAGCCCAAAGGCAACAGACATGGAACACTTTTTACCTGAATTTGGCTGTCTCTGAGCTAAAATTTGCTTGAAGTTAGCTTGCTAATATAATTTTTTAGAACGTGGAGAAAAATAATACCTCATACTTCAGACACTTTTTTTAGATGGAATGAATCGACCTCTGAAGATGCCTAAGATGGAAGAATCACAAATCAAGCATTTAGATGGCAAAGTTAGAATGCTGCCAAGGTCATTCTTGTCATACTCTGCCAGTTACTTAATCAGGAGTTTCCAATGTCAGCAGTAAAAACCATGTCACTGCAGAATGCAGAAAGGTGGGGAAAAACAGAGGAATGAATAGAGCAATGCCTCTCAGCATAAGCTACAACTGATCTAACTTTGAAGTTGGATCTGACCTCAATGTGAGCCTTATTTGGAGCAGCAGGTTGGCCGAGATGGCTTCCAGAGGATTCCTCTCATTTGAGTCATTCTGTGCTTCTACAATATCACCGTTCAGGTTTACAAATCATGAAGATTACAGGACTGGATTATAATTTCAGTTTTCCATATAAACACAACATATCTCGGACTACACTACCAAGTATATAGAAATTAATTTCCGCAGTATTTTCAACAGTCATAGAAACATTACAGTCATAAATTGTTTATTGAAGCTACCAGTGAAATGTATCAAAGATAGCTGTCTGAGGCTACATGATCACCAGAACTGCATGCTGTAAAAAAGAAATAATTAAAATGAAGTTGAAACACATGGAAATAGACTCAAGGAACATATGTCAATAAAAACACAAAAATTTCAAAGAAATGTAAAAAAATGTATTTAAATTCACATACTTTCACTCACATGAAAATGTTTTACTGTAAACAACGGGTATTGCTCTCTCTTTGCAAAATGTAAAAGCTTTTTCTTCTGCAAAGGAAAAGGGATTAATCAAGCAAGACCTAAATTGTCATTGATCTCAAGTGGAACGATCCTGATAAAATACACCTGGAAACATGCACACAGGACTTCTGAGAAAACAGCTCACTGCTAAAACACTAGCCATGTTTGCTGCGTTAAGTAGTACTCATAAAATAAGTTAATCTTGTAAAGCTTGGAAAGTCAGAATGATAGCGTGACACAATGCAATAACTTCAGGAACAAGCAGGAAACAGACCCTATCTCTCGTGAGTTACGGTGGCTGACACAGAAAAGATAAATATATTTCCTCTTCCTTCAACTGTCTGCAATTAATAAGCCAGCAGTAGGATTGATGTCATGCTGCTTTTGGCCATCTAGAAGTCTCATGCCCCATCACAAAGTGATAGGATAGGGACTTTTTGCCCAATCAGCAAACTGATATCTCTAGATACATAGACTGTGTGCTGGTGACTATTTCCTGTCTTAGCTGCCTTAGTTAAGTGTCTAAAGCTGGCTGGGATGAGTCTGGGAAAAGGGAGCTGTATTTGAACACAAGGAAATGAACATACTTGTAAGCTCACAAACTCATCATTACCACAGTTGCTGCAGATCAAACTGGAATTATTCTCTCATATTTGCAGTTTAATCATACTATTTGAATTCTGGCATCTTAGATCCCATGCCTGCCCTTGCTTATACTTGCAGCAGGAGTACATATGCTATAGCAGGTATACTAATGTCCAGACACTTAAAAAATCTAAATCCTGGTATATCATTATTTAAGCCTAAAAGACTTATGCATGTTTTCACTACCTTTAGTGCGTACCTTAGAAATGGCCTGTGAACATTCAAAGATTAATAATATGTGTGTAAAAAACCATGATATCACAGTCATCCTAAGAAAACACTCATTTTGTGAAATTATTCAAAATTCCAGCTAAACAAATACGCTAAAAGTATTTTTAGTATTGAGGGTGGGGTGCATAATTCCCTTGGTTACATGGAATTACTGTCTCAAAACAAAACCGAAGTTGATTTTTCTATTATATTTCTTTCTAAAATCTATAGTAATATATCATTTCAGAAAAGTGACATTTATTTTCAAAACTGAAATTATAATAGCTGAGAAAATTATACCTTATTTCTACCATACAGCTTTAGTATCTCTGTGTTTTACTTTTCTTTAGCCTTCTATGAATACATTCTTACACATTTAGTGTTTCACTAAATGATTGAGATCACTCAATCACCAAGTGACTGAGATCAGGGTTAATAGCTTCATACAGACAAATGGATTCATCTCTGTTAATATCCTGAAGACTAACAAATTGCTAAGGAAACAAAATCGGTTGCTTAACATTTTCTCCCACAGCCTTTCCACTTTTCACAGGAATAACATGCTAACCATTTTGCCGTCTTTCTACAGATATACATGACTGGTGCAACGCATGGGTCTCTTCTGACTCAGTCGGTGTTGGAGACAGGGACAACTGCGTTTTCTTCTGTCTGTAATTCTAGCATCTGTTGAGGAAATTTTGGCCCTGGTGTGTTGCTTCATGCAGCACAGAAATCTACAAGAAGGGAAGGGATGGAGTATCTGAGGCATGAAATGGCAACCAGCTATCTACGGATACTACAGTGAGGGACTCCTTGGCTTTGGGCTGGGTGAAGGCATCCTGGCAGCACATCTTCAAATACAAAGAGTGAATGAGTACTCATTCCTTAGAATGAATCAAAAACACCACCTTTGGTCATAGGAAACCTATTTTTGTGGCACTGATGCCAAATAATCTAGAGAACTCGGTGTACTTACTGATAAGTGTTTTTTGATATGGGCACAACTTCTATGACCCTTTGGGCAATGGATGCTTTCATGGTGACACTATGTATTATCACTGCTAACCCTGGACAGTATGACTCTCCTTCACGTCTACGTGTCTACATTTCTGTCATGTACTACAGAACGCTATTCCTGCAGTAAGAGAAATATAAAATAATTAATCAGTAGTCCTGAAAGACAAAGTGATGATGATATGGAATTCAGGTAGAAAAAAAAGAATAGTCTTCAATATTTCTTTTCGAAGCAGATGATATTCTTATGCTGACTGATACAGGATCTAGGCTTGATGGTTAGATTGCATACTTTTACACTGTTGTTTTTTATATTCTGTGTGAAATTAATGTCTAAGTCTAACATTCTAATGAATTTTATCTCTATAAATTCAGTGTAAAAAACCATTTCAGCATCATTTATCCAGTAAATGAATGTTTTCTATAACTTCCTCTTATCAGATGGCCTGTGGTCTAAGGGAGAGGATCTGGGTAGAGGAAAAGCACATCTGTGAAAGAGCAAAGGGCATCTCCTGTGGGATCAGCTCTGCCCTTGGCAGAGACCAGGAGGAGCTGACAAGGATGGGGAAAGCTAAGCAGCCCCAAATCGTAAGATTGGGACTTTTTTGCTGGAAAGAAGTTGGTTTTAAAGCTGAGCTGAATACAATCATCATATTTAGGAAAGGTAAGGCAACTCAGTTGTGTTCAGTATGTCTGAGTGAAGTAATGAGCAAAGTAACTAGAGTGGGTTTTTTAGGATTTTTTTAAATTGTTATTTTTTTTTACAAAGAAAAATTTAATCCAAGATTAAAATATTATTATAAGGTGTCTGCCTGGTTACTGTGTCTCACTGATCTCAGTTTAAAAGAAATGAAACAGTGTTGTGAAAGATGGTCCAGCAGCTGCACAGTCACAGCTGGAGCTGGGTGGCACTGGTAGGGACAGGCCGTGCTGCCATGAGGACCAAGAGGCTGTACTGCCAAATCAGGATCCTGCTTATGAGCAAAACTTGGCTCTGATCTCACCAATGCCTGGAGGCAAAGAAGGAGGTACTGGACTTTCTGGTTGCAGATTTTGTTATAAGGAGATGACCAGGCACATAGTCAAGCTTGCTTAGACACCGAGAACTCAAACCTAGAGTAGAAATATCCTATTCTATTACACCAGATTTTGCTAAGGAGACCTCTAAGTAACATTTCCAAGGAAGCCTGAGAAAAACTTAATTAACTAGCTCTGGCTAGATTATGAATGCTGAGGTTCATAACAAAGGAGAAGTATCTATCTCATTGAACATTGTTCTCATTCTTTCAGGCTCCAGCCCTACCAAAGTTGACACACTTGTTTAGTTATTGAGTTAAACAGGACTGTTCAGCTAATTATAATACACCACAATTAAAAGTATCTGTAAAGGATCAGGCCCTGTGACAGTGAATTCCAAATTTATTCATGAACTCTGCATTTCAAAGAAGAGTCACAAGTCAATCATGGCACCTCTGGCCCGGTAAACGTTTAGTTAATCACACCAAATAGAACAACTCTGTGAGGAAAGACTGACAGCATCCTAATCCAGAACAGCCTGTAATCTGATGATTAAACCATGTAACTGGAAAATAGGATATGCTCGTGATTTTTCGTGGTCACAGCACAAGGCAGCACCTGTCCCCCTGACTACTCCAACAATTTTCTACCTGTTTTTGAAGATCGCTTCCTTAGTCACCTATTCATCTCCCTCACCCCATCGTTTTGGGATCAGGTCCTTCAGGTACCTCGGATTCTGCAATGCTCTATGCCTAGCAGGAATTGAGTGATTTAGGAACCAGAAGAGACTGGTTCCTGCACCTGAATTTCAATGAGAAGCCAATGGAATTTTGTATCTAAGTGCTTAAATCACTATTAAAAATGAGTGTTAATTGATTTGCTTCAAATAATTTGAAATATTCACATTTATTTAAAGAATTATACATCAGGACTTTATTGTTAACACATTTATTACCTTATTTTGCAGATCTTGGCCAAAGGAAAACAACTTTAAGAGTCAAGAACCTGTCAAGCAGCAGCTTTATTGACCAAGCCTTCAAAAGTAGTGAGAGCATTAAACATAATATTTTACTGGGAAGGGCTGGAAATGCAAAGTATTTTTGGCCTGATACAGTAAATCATTTTCCTCTTTGGTATGGCAAATAGAGGGACCACTATCAAAATAGATCATCCCTCAGGCTCATATATTCTGCTTTTTTAAAAAACATGTCCTTCTTCCTCAGGATGCATTTGAGTGTATATGAAAGGCAAACACAGATGAATCAGATTAATAGTATTGGAGCATGTCAGTTTGGGATTGTGTAAGGATCAGCGTTTGCCAATAGCTGGCCACAGTCAGAGTGAGAACATGAGGCTCACATTACCTCCATCCTCCCCTGAGCAGATACAAATCTCGGATGTGTCAAGTGTATGTTCAGTGCTGGTTAATCATAGGAAGAGCAGTTGCAGCGTCAGTCTCATGACTGACATCAGTACTGCACCAGCCAAGAAAAAATCTTTCTCTGCTCAGAATAGCACTTCACTCACTTCATTTTCAAATCATTTCTGGGACTGTCCTCCATATTAAATATTTTCATGGCTTCCTGAAAGCCTTATTTTTTATCCACCAGCTGAGACTGATTTCAGTCAAGTTTTTCTTTCAAGGTTATGCCAATGTCTATCGATTAAAGGGTTGCATAGGAACATCTGTTTTCAAATCTCTCACTTTTTTGTCTGTAACATATCTTCTGATATTTAATATATATGAACAACAAAACAAACATCAGAATATAAATTTAGGTAATACCACATCTGAGTATCAATCTTATTTAGCCATCCACATTGTGTGACACACTTACTTAGGTATATTGATAAATATACAGATAGTGGGGAGGAGAAAATTCAGGATAACCTGGATAAAACAGCAGTGAAACTTTTAGTGTTCCTGCTGATACGTTTTGGCTATTAACTGGCAAGAATACAGGCTCTTGAGTATGCAGATATTTGTAGAGCTATGCAAATATGTCAATCACACTTTAAACTGATTTAGACTTTTTTGACTTTTTTTTTAATTTTACCTTCTATAATTAAAACCAAGTATGTGTTTTTATTTTTTTATTTCACGACTATTTTGTAAATAAAAAAAAATCTGAATGGATGTGGCATTTTAGTCTTTGTGCACCAAAAGATATTTTTAAAAAAACAAATTTGGTTTTCAAGATATTTTAGTAATCAGTTCAATATTCACAGCTCTGTTCCAAGATACACAAAACACAAGCTTTAAATGCAAACATTTCATTTAAGCATAAAAAGCCATCTCTTATCATTAAAAAAACTAAACTAGAAAAGAAAACAAGACAGTTAAAGATTTAATATTCTGCAACTATTTTGGTCTTGTAATGTGCGAAACAGACTCGTTAAATATGGCACACAAATTAAAGCTATAGATAAATATTAGTTGCTAGACTTGATTGTAAGTGAATGAATGGAAAATGCAACTTTAATTTGTTGTTTTCCAAGGAAACAATAATCACTTATTTATGTATTTCTATGCCAAATGACTCCTTTGAATACTAACCAGAGATTTTGATCTCTCCTAGTAGTTCAGAAAAGAAAGGATTTCATTACATATTACCTGTCTTCAAATCTTACCAAAACCAAAAAAAGAATGCTGATGTTAAAGAGCTGGGTTTGATAGCTAGGTTTTCTGTCTAGCTTACTAATGAAACAATTGCCACGGTGTCAGTCACAAGGCAAGATTGCCAACTTTGCTGTCCTTGAGGGGGAGTGTTTCAGGAAGAAAATGTGCACTCAGTTATGACTCTGAATATAAATCCCTCATACTTTATAGTGCAGCTCTGAAACCAAAGTTATTGAATATGTTCTGATACGACAGGGAAGAAATTGGGACACCAACACCTCAATTACCCAATTTTTCTGGAAGTCTTCCAGAACAAGTTTCCATGCTGATTGGGACCCAGAGCTTCTGGAGCTCTGCCTTAAATCCTTCCCCCTAGATCACCCAAGTACATCCCACTGGGTGAAAGACGTGTAATTCCCTTCTTCCATACAGCTGGAAACCCAGCAGAGAGGGAACAGGGAAATCAAGACCCAACAGTAAATACTAGTTCCTCTGATGACTGACTTAGTTGAGTACAGAGCAGAAAGATGAGTGTTCTGATTTGCATCACCTGCCTATGGTCTACTAGAGGTTTGTATCTGCTGGAAAGCACCCGGTCTGGTGAGACCATAGGCTTAATGTTAGAGAAGCAGAGCAGGACAGTACCTCTGTTTTCATGGAGTAGTGTCGTTTTCATCAGCACAGAAAGCTTGATCACTCAAAGCTTGATCACTCCTGTACAGAGACTAGCACTCTGAACCATCATGAGTAAGAGGCCAGTGGAGAAACAGTTTGGTGACAGCTTCAAAGTCCCAACTTGTCAGCTTTTAAACTTTAAAACTGCAGGCTGGTGATTTACAGTGACCATAATGGTAACATAAAAATGTTTTCAAGGACATTCTTGTTTGAAGAAAACAAATCTGAGACCTTCAGTCAGCGAAACTCTTCCCTTACTGACCCTAGTGTAACATTGCGGTTGATAACAATCTTTACCAAACAAGACTACAAGTTCAGTAATAAAACAGTCTTCAGTATGATCCCCGTCAGTACAGATGAAAGGCCAGAAACTCAGATTATATTCTATTCTATTTGTAGACTTTAACCCTAAAACAACAAACAATTAAAAAGTAATTTTAAAGGCAAATACCTCTACAGAAAAAGCTATAGTTACTTCCTAGATGTATTTGACAAAAGCCATTTAATCTGCTAAGTGTTGCAAGATTGGATGTTATTAAATATTTATAGGAAAGAAACACCTACAGTCTTATAAAAAGCACAGTATTTCTGTAATAATGTTAGAATGAAATATAATTGCTGGTTGGTAAACGATCCCTGTTAGTTCTTTACATTAATACTAAGGTAAATGACATTTTCAATAGGAATGTAAATGACAATCCAGAAGAGGTATGCAAAAATTGTCCCCTAGGAGTATCAGTTTACTTTTTGGATTGTTTCCAAAGCTCTCAAAATTCTTTGGAATTCTTTCTATTGATTTCAATAGGGTCAAGCCCCTAATACGTTAAATCATTCTACATGTTGTTGAACCTAATATTGCTCAAGGGTCAACAATTTGGTAGTTGCAGTATTTGCCTTGAAGATATGTTTCTGTATTATTTCCATCTTTTTATGCTCCTAGTTTTCTTTAAAAGTGCCATTTTTTGTCTAGCAATTTCATTGTTTTGTCATAGTTTCAGAAAACTGATGTAGACATTTTTTAATTAAGAAGGGCTCTTCTTGGCAGAGTACCATACCTTCATTCTTGTATAGTGTGTCACAGGTTCAGTGTCTGCCCAAATTAGTAGCAGTAATAATATAACTAAGAAAAACAAAACCATGTTCAGATAACTTAAAACACAATCAAACCTATCCATTAATTAAAACATGTCAATTACAAAACCAAGATTTGATATTCAACTTTTAAAGTTTTCTGACACGTGTGTCTAACTTTTCAAACTTAACATAGTATTAACTTTCATTTAGCTGTTTGCTCTTGTAAACTCATTAAAAGTTACATTGTCACTGTAAGGTTTTATTTTTCAATTATACTCATCTGGATATGAGTGCAAAAAATCTTTTACATGAAAAAAAAATTAAACCACTTTTATTAAGGAAAGAGATACTTGGGAGACCAATGAACAGCTATTTGTCCACATAGGCATCAATATTCTATTTATGTTAATAAATTCATATGCATGTGTAAATCTAAGTATCATCAACTAAATTCTGACAAGTCCCAGATCGTGTTTCAGTGTCGAGCTGGGGCTTTGCAACACTGACAGTAAGAAGACATGGTGAAGTTCTGTCAGTGGCTGCTTGTGGTATTCTGGTCTTCTGGAGGAAAACCAGAGAGATTGTATCTCAACAACAAAATCTTTGGTCATGTGGTGTATACGTTGGAAACAGGGAGAAAGGGTAGTGTACATGGAACTATGATTGTTGCTTTGTCTTTGAGGTCGTATCTTCAACAGACAATGAAAGCATAGCTGGTCCAGTGCTTTATAAATTTCCAGAACTATTGTCATATTATAACTAGCGCAAAAGGGATTTTTCTTTCTCTTTAGGGTTGAAAATTCACCTGCTATTAAATCGTAAATACACATACCCATGAAGAGAAATTTGCCTCACTATGTTTAACATAGAGAACACTTCATCGGCATTTTAAATTTTGCCACGCTGTTTTTCTTGTAAGATACCCAGCATGCAAAAAACACCCTTCTGATCTATGTATATGAAACTACATTAACTTATTTAGATTAACAAAAATATGGGAGCTAAATCTCAGGCTTGATCGATACACAAAGTTATTCAATAGCTAACAAAAATAAAGCCTTTTGTATGAGACAGCCTAGAACACTAGCCAGATCTCCATTTAGGAAGTCTTTCTAAGAATTATGTTCCTCTAATACAAGAGGTAAGGACTATAATAGTTCAGCAATGTTTTTTTGAAATATGATTGGTAGTAGCATTAGCTCCCTGATGCCACAAACCTTTTATAATCATGTTCAACTTTAAATACATGAAAAAACTGTTGTCTTTATTGCTGCTCGTGAATTCTGGCCACACACTCAAAAATTTTGCTGTTGCAGGGTTGGTACCTTACAACTAAGGTTATCTGTCTGAATCTCCAAGTATGTGTAGCAGTGATTCAGGAACAGCAACACATGCCCAAAACCAAAAGCAGCATAATAGAATGTTTCTACTGTAAGTACAAGTACTGAAAGTCTAAGCTTAATTATATATCTAATTATCTACTTAAGCAATTAAAAAAATCTTAATCCAAGAACATGGAAATAAAAAAAATTACAAAAACCAACACAAGAAGAATAATGAATGTTTAATAATACATCTGAGTTTCTCAAATTCATTTTGAAGAGAAAGAACTGGGAAAGAGTTTACTTCTACAGCCTTGCAGTAGTGTATGACAGTAGTTGAAAGCCTCAAGGATGTGAGAAGAACAACGCTTCATTTTATAAACAATGTAACTAGAGGTAAATATTTGGTCACAGCTGTCAGTAGAGCATGGGATAATGCTTTAACCCTTTTGTTTTAATGTTTTTAGGTTTTCCAATCTATCCTGTACAAATACAGTTCTGCCACTAAGCACTACAAGGAAAACCCATAAATTACATGAATAAGGGGTGGGTTTGGATTTATAATACTAATAAACAAATATGAAGGACCAGCATTCAAACTCAAGCATTTCTTTACAATGCAGACCCTCTGCCCCAAAGGCCAAGCACACATTAACAGCCATACCACAGGTAGACCTGCTGTGATACTTACTAACCCAGACCATGATCTCTTCCAAACATGCATAAAAGCCACTCACATGGTATGTTTCAGTATGAAATGAGATAAAATAATCTTTGCCTACATCTCCCTAAAATGCTGAATCTGTTGTTCCTAACTTTTCTTGTTCTCATCTAGTAAAGTGGTCACCAAAACAGGTTATGACTCTTGCAATTTTAGAACTTGAAATAAGTATATTTTAAAAAAATAATATCACCAGTTTGGACAGTAGACCATGTAGGCAACTAATCAGAGCTATGTTAGCTAGTGTAAGTTTTTTACATATTATTCTTCCCTGCAATAGGTAATGAATAGTGGTAATACTAAATATTGCATATTGGTAAACAAATAATCACATTTTACCCAGAACTATAAATAAAGAGAGTGTGTGCTTGGGAAAACTTATTTTATTAGTATCTGAATGTCATAATGCTTTATAATAAGTATATTTTCCTTGTACAGTGATAAATGAAAGTTTAAAGAGAAGTTTTTACATTAGTCTATAATATCAATATGCTTGCATTTGAGTCACTGACTTTTTTTTCTCTTACAGAGACAAGAGTTCAGTCATAGCCAGCTGGCCAATCTTTTAAGCTACAATTCCACTGTGAGTAGTAAACTCTATATAAATGCTGTGCAAATTTTAGGGGGGCATAGGGAAGGATTTTATTCCAAGATAGAAAAATATGTAAGGCTTTTTTATTTCAATTAAACAATAAGTAACACAGTTGTGATGACACAATTTATGTATGAAATACCTGTAAAATAATTATAGTAATTAAAATGTAATAGCAATCATATAGGATCCAGTTTACTAAAAAATTTATAGTATTGCATTATTGTAGTCTGGTGTCCACCTGTCCTGAGCAGTTATGTAGCAGGAACCTTGCTGTGAATTCTCTAAAATGTAATAAAATATTATTAGCACAGGGAATTCTGGACAGATGTCAAACTGGACCCAGCCTCTGCTGCTAAAGTGTTTCCTGTAGTTGAGCACCCAAGAGCTGGAGCTAAGGTGAGGCATTTAGACCTAAGATTTAAATCATGAAAAACCATGTGCCTCCACTGCTAATGTTCTGGGAAGCACTTGTATTTCCTATGTGCCAAAGTTGCTTCCAACACAGCTACCCAAATGTCCACGTATCTACCAAGGGCCCAGGTGCCCAGGAGTCCCAATGAGCCAAGACTTCATACCAACAAGCAGGATAGCCAGGTTTGAATGTGGTGCCTTCTAGGTTTTTGAAACTGTCTTGCAAAATGGAAGGCTACAGTGTCCATCATGTTTCATGATGGACACCTCAGAGTCCTGTTGTCCGAAATTGCTCTTCTGGGATAAAACAATGACATCATTAAGTTAGGTAAGGGCATGAAAATGGCTCTGTAGGTTATTGCATTCTCTTGGGCATAAGCCATTCTGTTCCACTGAATTTAGCTGAGTATCTTGCTTTCAGGGGACTGATTGGTTAATGAAATTATTGGTAGGATCAGTAAAGTGTTTTCTCCTTGCTCCATCTGTAATGAGTCCTTTTGATGAAAGGGACAGATTTGGTGTCACTTTCCACCTCACTTGCCTTCTGGAAAATTTAAGGGAGTTGTTCAGGGCATTTCAGAGGGGAAAATAAATCTGAATTCAGTCTAATCATTATTTCTGAGTGGCACGAATTCTCTATAAAGCTAGCTCAGTTTTTCAGTCCAAGCGTAACATGTGGTAGGCTGTCCTTAAATCTACTGACACACACACACACACTCTCTTAATTTATACAGCTTTAAAGTTGTGCTCAGCTGGTAAATCATTTTTACACCAGAAGAACTTTTTTTGTAGAGTTCTCTGAAAATGCCATTAAAGCCAGGAAAATCTCAGGATCTTTCCTGTCTTCTGTACATCTGTCGGCCATTCAGCATGATGCTTGGAACAGCATTATCTACTTGAAAAAGGATTGGGCATGTGTATTTTTCCTTCAGTTGACACTTGAACCATCAGTTTGGATATCAGAATGCCACAGTTCTTTTCCATCTAAGGTACTGTCTTTTCCTAGAATGTTGACCCAGGCAATTTTGTAAGGAAGTACTACCTGTTTAATATGATGCATTATTCCATGTCCAGAATTTAGCACTGTGTATACGTGTGTGTTCTTTGTTGGTTCTTTCCCTTACCCAGAAGAAGCCTCAGAGACCCTTCTGTTGAGGACTCTGTCATGAAGAAGGGACTTTTTTTCTTAATGATTGACAGTTTGTGGTTGTCATGATAACTGCATACTGTGCCTTAGTATAAAAAATATATTTTGAAAATTCCCAAGAAAAATCTAGTACAGAGTGACTGACTTGGAAAACAATTTTTAATACTTTTGGATCCCTGAACTTTAATTTTGAGAATTCCCAGATGTTTACATATGGTACTGCAGGAACAGTGCTGATCCTGCATGGGGACTGGGACAGGGTTATGCAAGGTACTTCGCAATGTGCTAGAATGTGACAGTCCCAACCCTGATGAGATTTTTAAAAAAAAGGAATTAAAAAAAAGAAAAGCCAAGGCAGACAAAAATTAGGAAAGGAACCAATAAAGAGATGGCGTGAGCTTTTCAGGGCAAGATAACAAATCAGTGACAGTATCAGAACAAGAACCAAAATATCTTTTGCCTGTCCCAACAAATGCTTCTCCAGGTTATAATCCAACTGAATAACTGCCAAGCATGTTTATATTTAGCCTGTCCAACTGAAATGCCCACATTAGAAGCCTAAATATTCTCACCTCTCTTTAAAAACTCCAAGGAATAAACGCCTAAACAATATTTGGGTTTCAAAGTACCACCTGATAACAGAAGTAAGCAGAAGTTTTTTTGTACCAACTGGTATCTCCCTGGTGGTTCCACATGGGATTTACAGATCACTTTTATTAAAAACTTCAGCTCTATCTGAATAGGCTGAGATAGAATTATTCTATGCAGATTAAAATAAGCAAATGACCCAAGGCATTTATATAAAGGGGAGAGAAAAGCATGACTGAATTGGGAAAGTCATGGAAACAAGACATGAAAGCTATAAATCTATTAAATGAAAATCTATTGAAATATTTATAACTAAGGCCAGAGTTGAAGAAACCTATACAAATATTATCATTTTGTGCAGCAGCAGACACCAGTAGGTGCTCTTCTGAGAAACCAGGAAGACCATGACAGTCTAAGATTTACATTGGTTTAGCCTATATAAATTACACTATCGAAACAAGCTTTTTAATTTACTCTCCTTTCCATTCTACTTCATTTGCTGGATATACTGACCGTTTTTCTGGTGAAACTTAGCCGCATAGCACAAATATTAGTAAGCAGAATATGAAATACAATGAAGATATGATTTAGTTATGCTTGGCTCCAGTAGACTAAAGATATCAAACATTATCAACAGAGATTTTCCTTTTATGGTGGAATGTGATACAGTTGTAAAAGAAGGCATGGCAGGAAGAGTTTGAAGTTATGCTAAATTGGCTACAGCAGTTTAATTAGGGACTTGGACATAAAATGTTTTTTATTAAGTTCATGCTTATTTTTAACAAATTCTTTAGCCTTTAAATTTGTGTAATACACAGATGTTTTACAAGCATGTGTTATTTACTAAAGCATGTTTACTGTTGAAACACAGTAGATTTACTGCCAAATAATGCTCCCTAGCTGTTTTAAATGCCAATAAGTAACAGATATGTCTTTACTGAAGTTTATCACCACTGTTTGGGCTGCCGAAAATTTCATAAGGTGACTAGAGGTCTCCAAGAGGCCTCAGCTCATAGGAACGAGAATCCAGATGTTTATTCTTTCATCTGGCTTAGCTTGAGTTGGATGCAGAGCTCACATCAAGAGTGCTTTTGAGTCTGAGTCTCCTACTTCGGAAGTTAGGGCTTCCTTATTTAATACAACAGTGTTAAGCCATCATTACCCTCAGATGTCCTAACTAATCCTGTGCTGAAAATCGTCATGGAGATAGTAGGTATGTCTGAAAAATCAGTCTGCTCTCTCCTCAGCCATCACAGCTCACAGTTACATCAAACCACAAAAGGCAGCATCAGAAAAGGTGCTAGCAGGATACCAGAGTTGTGTTGAATATCTTCTGTTCTGCTGCCCATGCTATGGTGTCAGTAATTTACAGCAGCAGATCAGTGCACATAGCAGTAGCCTGCCACCACCTTTAGTGCCATGGCTAGATTCACCCACTTAAGCCCTTGTTAAAAGCTTGTGTGAAATGCATACATTTCACTTTGGCAGTGCAGTTTTATTGTAATGTTAGGCAAAATTAGTAATATTGTATTATTTTACTTCTTCTGTTCATGATCATTGTACTCAGACACACAGCTGCAGGATCAGGAAGTTCTTGAGCCACAAAATATTGGAGGCTGGAAGAATATTTTGGAATGACTAAATTACTGACTATTTCACTATATGTTTTCTCTGTTCTGAAATTCCTTCTGAGACATCTGGTTTTGGCCCTAGTAAAGGAGACAGAATTGGTGGAGGTGGAGTCAATGGGCTGTCTGGTCTTGGTACATAAACCTCTCCTTTCTTCGACTCTGAGCAAAGACACAGTGATAGCAGAGAGATCAAGCAGTGCTTGGCAACTAGGAATCATGAAAAAAATAATGAAAAAAGAGGACTAGTTCCAACAATGGACATAGAAAACAAAGACAACCAGAACCACATGGTAGGAAAGTATTTCTCAGTCACATATCATAACCACACAGAATTCAGGAGACCTACGCATATAAATATTAATGCTGGAAAGAATGAAGAGCACCTAAAAATAAGATGGGACTTGACCTTCACCTCAGTCTATAATCAGTCATTCTTGTAGTCAGGATGAGGGTCTGTATGATCTTGTAAGAGACTTCAATGTAACTACTCATTCTGCCACAGAAGATTGACTTCCCTTCTGATAAATAATGACAACAACTGAAAGAGTACTGTAACTCAGAAAAGCCGAGTAGGAAAGCAAAAAACTAAACCAGCCATTTCAGGATGGCTTTATGTGAGAAGTAGAAGATAAGTAGAGACTGAGAAAAGAATTTGTGAACTACCACAGCTTTAATGATAAAAACACTACAATATAAACCAAAACACATTTCTTGACCAGTAGTGTTTCATTTCATGCTTGTTGTAAGGATGAATATGGACTCCCTACTAAGTTCCTAGAGAACACCAGTTACCATACTTTTGATTTCACCTGTATCAGGCACAGTCAAAGATTATATCCCGCTATATCGGTACTAATGATCATTACCAAAGTCCCAGACTAGTGAGTTGTGTAATCTGGGTGAACTTCCATGACAACCACACATCCATCACAGCACAGCTGTGCAGAATCAGGAAACACACCACGGCTACACCTGCCTTCAAAATGCAGTCCTCAAAATGTGAAAGGATGGAAGGTGTAATCCCTATCTTCAAGACAGTCCTAGGTAATTATCTGAGTCACTTCAGTCAAATTTCAACAATTACAAGGCATGAATCCATATCAAATTATTTTAGAGAAGTACGCAAAGTGTAGTGATAATGGTGGCATCACTGATGGAAAATAAGGATCACTATGATAACAGATGTGTGAAATTAAACAAGCCAATAATTGTGCAGCCTAATAGCTCATACTCTGATCTTATATAAAGGCT
Source organism: Haliaeetus leucocephalus (assembly GCF_000737465.1). Lineage (NCBI taxonomy): Eukaryota > Metazoa > Chordata > Aves > Accipitriformes > Accipitridae > Haliaeetus > Haliaeetus leucocephalus. The sequence continues at coordinate 14,880,183 of NW_010972991.1, read as the reverse complement.
GTCCTAGAATTAAACATATGTCCTGGTTTCAGCTGGGATAGAGTTAATTTTCTTTCTAGTAGCTCATACAGTGTTATGTTTTGGGTTCAGTTTGAGAAGAATGTTGATAACACACTGATGTTTTCAGTAGTTGCTAAGTAGTGTTTAGACTAAGTCAAGGATTTTTCAGCTTCTCATGCCCAGCCAGCAAGAAGGCTGGAGGGGCACAAGAAGTTGGGAGAGGACACAGCCAGGGCAGCTGACCCAAACTGGCCAAAGGGGTATTCCATACCATGTGATGTCATGTCCAGTATATAAACTGGGGGGAGTGGGGCTGGGGGTGATCACTGCTGGGGAACTAAGTGGGCATCGGTTGGCAAGTGGTGAGTAATTGCATTGTGCATCACTTGTTTTGCACAGTCTCATTTTATTATTATTTTTATTATCATTATTATTTTTTTCCTTTCTGTCCTATTAAAATGTTCTTATTTCATCCTGTGACTTTTACTTTTTTCTTTCCTGATTCTCTCCCCCATCCCACTGGGTGGAGGGGAAGTGAGCGAGCGGCTACGTAGTGCCTAGCTACTGGCTGGGGTTAAACCACAACAACATACCATTGATTTGTCCATATTATAATGTGATCTAACAGAGGTTCTTTAGTAATTAGTTTAGTTCTTTCAAATGAAATCAGAATTCACTATATTTGTCAGTCACAGTGTCTGTTACAAAGTGCCATAACAAAAAAAATGCAAGTATCTTTAACCTTACATGTTTTTTGCTTATTACTTTGCTCTAGTTTGAAGTCATAACATTGTCAGATTTCACAAGCAGTAGCTGCTCTTATTTTCATAGCAACTACACAATGGCAACTGCAACTGTATTTCCTAATTAAGGCATAAATCTTCCTCCACCCCCTCCATGCCTGACACCTGTCTAGGACAACCATTTTCCAATTATTTTTACCAATCGGAGGTGCCGCAAAGGCACAAAGAAGTTTCTTTTTCAACCCCTGCCTCCTTCACCTCTTTTTTGAGTGAAGCTGAGCTTCAAGCAGAAAGCTAAAGGCTCCACATTCTTTCCACTTACATGCACCATTAACTGCAGCTCATTCACAGAATAAACCACCAATTGCTTCATAATCCTTTCTCTCTTAATGGGCATTTCCAAATGCTTTTCTTTCAACAGCACTGTCTTCTGCATCAGGAAGTGCAGGCATTCACCTTTAACTCCCTGCTTTTGCAGCATCATGACATTTAATCACATCCCAAAATGGCTGACATCATCTGGGTCTGGCCGTCCTGCAATCTGAAAATGTCAAACCCTGGGAACAGAAACAAAACACTCTAACTTATTTTACCAAAATTGCAAGGGTGAAAGAAAAGCATTAAGCAATAAAGTAGCAAATGCTGAGGAAGAGTTTTAAGGATTTAGGAGGACTACAGAAAAACTGTTTCTCCAGTTGGTTTTCCTGATGTTTTGTTTGTCTATTTAGAGTGAAGGTGAAAAATGGTCTGAAAATAGATTGCAGTGTAACAGTGTTTAAATATTTTTGTACATTTTGCTTATGTGAAAGTATCCTAGAAGACATTGGAATGAAATGAGGTGCTTGCTTGCCTTCCAGCCTCACTTTGTTCTGACAGTAAAAATGGTCACAAATACATTTGATTCTACTGATTTCTTTTTGTAGGAAACAAAAAGATAAAATTAAGTTACAATCACTGAGCACAAATCTACTGTGTTACTGAGGTTGTTCCAATGAATAGGAAAAGCATGCAGTTGAATGGATTGTATTGTGAAAAGCAGTCCACTTAAATGGAACTAATTCCCAAATCTCAAACCAAAAATGAATTATTGCATTATAATGTTTATTGTATTCAATTTTATGGATAACTTTGCCAGATATACGTTGTAAAAAGCTATTGTGTATGATAACATAACATAAATCAGTCAAATACAATTTGGACAAGGAAAATCAGAAGATGTGTGATGTCTGTACTGAGTTTCTGTATCTTATGCACAGGGAGCTTTTCTGATTCTGATTTTCATGAAACTGAAATCTTATTCTAAACACATAAAAGTAGCCAAGCTCAAAAATGCATTATCTTGGCCTTACTGTATATATAGGGAAAGCCTTGGGATGTAAACTTTAGCCATTAAAATGTTCAGTTTGGATTAAGAGATGTCCCTTCATAAAGAAAATTATGGCACCTCTTCCCTCTCACTTTTACTCACTCCATTTCACTGCAGTTCAAAATAATGTCAACTGAGAAAACCAAGGTTATTTTATTTGTGTATTTTGCTCCTTTTTAGAAAACATGAAATCTTCAGCAATGCTATTCTGGTGCTGGGGTGGAGGAGGGTGCATTATTTGTAAAACAGTATTTTCTTTAGCCCATAGAGAATTGGTTAATTTACCAAAGATAGGTTCAGTGGTCACATTTAAATTTATGAACCAGATAAATTAATTCACCAGATTCACTTGGAATATTTAACATTTTGTATGTTCCCTCCAAGGATCCTACATTCACACTTCAAACTCCAGAGAATACCTGATATTCTAAAGGCACAACAACCTTCTGTAATGTATTATACCAATGAACAGAGAATTTTTAAGGAAAACTGGACCATAGTATTGGAGGGGAACTCCTGGATTATGAAGTCCAGCAACCACATTGTAAAATTCCTTCATAATTTCTCAACTTTATCAAGCATTATTGGGTCATTAGACCAGAGCTGTTAGCCAGCAGAGCAGACTGATTTACCAGATACCCTGCAGAGTACTTGTACCACACATAGTACAAATCTCACATGTCAGAGCCATGCAGTTAGCTTGCTTCAGCTCACTTGTACTAGAGACTTAGACAGGATTGTGACAGGGCTTTCCTGAGCATGCAGTAGGCATGACCTTATGATAGCAGAGACAGAGTTGAATGAATGAGGAAAGAATGGAATAATTTGATGGTGACTCAGATGAAGCTAAACCTTAGCAATAACTTAGGCTGCCCCTTTCCCTTCCTCCCCATGCAGGAAAGCTGCCACAGAAGTGTCATACTAGTTTGTTTGGTGTAATGGCTTCTCTTAAACAGATATTGCATCTAGGGGGATATTTTTAAATCTTCCAAAGGCAAGAGTTACATCAAGAAAATAGAATAAGAGTAAGTAAGACAAAGTAACATTTTACATGTGCTTCCTGATCCTTTCTGGGTTAGGCCCGTGAGCTTTATAAACGTGAGCAATAAAAGCTGGTGTTGTTGAGTATCCATATCCTGTACAATATTCTTTGAAGGAAGGTAAAACATTTGCAGTAATGGAAAAACAAAACAATACAATCTTGCCTCAGAGTATTTTAAAAATTATTTTACTGGGCCACTTGCAATGCTTCATTGCATTAATAGTAGAAAACAAAAAAGGTAATTTTAAAATTATTTCCTAATGGTCTTCATGATTTTGCCACCAAAAACTTGCTGGTGACATCAGGAATATATTTCTATTGCACACGTCTATCACCAAGCTTGCAGCACTTTCTGGGGGGCCAGGTGTCTCCAATCTGGAAGAAATTATTAAAATCTGTTCAGCTGGTTCTGCATCAAAGAATTCTGTAATTGCTTGGTTCTAGGGCTTTCTGCCATCTGAGGCTGAAATGGTAAGCATCTGTTAAGAATTCTTCCACTGAGTAATTTTATTCATATTCTGCAGAACAATAACAGAAAAAATAATATTTAAAAAACAAAATCCATCTTAGTTATAGCTTGTTTTTGAATGAAGTTCTGAAACATGCATCTCTCAGTGCTTCTTGTTGTCAAGTTTCTGCACTGGCTGATTGTACAGCAGAAAGAATAATTTATTTATCATGAAATATCACTACTTCATGCTAATAATAACTCACAGAAAAAGAAGCATTGTTTTGTTATTATTCATTCATCAATAGAATGCCTACAAGGTGCTGAGAGCTCCACAGATTAAATTAAAGAGAATTACTGGTATAGGTAGCATAGGATTTGAAGAATGACCTTCTCTATAAAATAGTTTCTGTAAAATGAATGTTCACATTCTACTACTATCTAAGGTCACTTTGCCATTTAGGATAAGGTTTAACTTAAACAACTTGTGCCACCTCAAATTTAGGTGTCTAATAAAAACCTAGTCCTCTAGGTTTCTTCTGTAGTCAATACTAAGGCACAAACACATCCACAAAACAATTCACCTTACGTCTCATGTTTAAGCTGGAAGAGGTGAATCAGCCTGTGGAAGTATGTCTCCATCTATCCATCTATATACTGCAGAAATCCAACTTTGATGGCCTTTGAACTCTTTCTTTGTGCTTCAGATCTCTGTCCATAAGAGGAAGTGCTTCATTTCTCCAACTCTTTATGTATTTTCCCATTTTTACAACTGATGCGGCCACATACAGCTCCTTAATAGAACTTAATTTTCAGACATTGACTTCCATTGCACTTAATAATGGTGAAGACCTATGAAGGAAAGATTACATGATTAAAAATGATATTTTAATGTATATACATACAGGAACTTTAATTCTATGAATTCTAGATTCTGAAAAATGCACATGTTGGGTTTTGATTTTATTGTTTTTTAAATTGGTGCTTGGGGAATGGAAGGGAGGAGATAGTATCATTCTGTTGCCTAAAACATCTCCTGTCTTAAATGACAACCACATAAGATAACTTTTCCCCTTGAAGACCATGAGGACCAAGGGAACAATGTGAGCAGATGACTTTACAGGTGGACAACTGAGGAACAGAGAGGAACTGATCAGTGAGTTAACCAAAGCTTCAAAGGATATCTAGAGCAAGGGTTGGAGTAGACTCTCACTTTGCAGATTCAGGTTTTTGCATTCATCACTGCAACCTCTTCAGCTTTTCTGCAGGGCCTTTCTTTGTCAGTTCAATACACAACTGCCAACTCTATCTCCTCACATCTGGAGAAGCCAGCGCTCTGCCATCATGTCCCACATATCAGGCTTTTAACATGTAGCTTTATTCCCAGTTCTCCTGGTCCAAAATCTGTGGAAGAGACTAGAATGTTGGATTCTTGGAGGAAGTGACTACTAAATGATCACTTTTACAGTATTTCAGAGGGAGGGCAAAATGTTGGAATGAAAGCCAGGAGACTGTGGTAGAGTGAAATAGGAGAGTTCCAGCTTTTGTTGCTCACCTTTATAAAGCCCATGGGCCTAACATGGAAAGGATCAGGAAGAACATGTAAAATGTCTGGTAAGTTAAAAAGTAACATATTAAGTATTTTCATCCCTTCTTCCACAATTCCCTCTTACAGAAGCCTTAAGAACAAGTAGGTTGGAGGTTTGCTGTAATGACTGCCTGCCTTGCACTTTTGAAGCAGGAATTGATTTCTTGTCCTCTGCTTGTACAGTGAACAGCACAGTAAGGCCTTGACTGTGAGTTTGCCTCATTGCTACTGTATCATCTAATACATTATTCCAAAGTTGTTTTTAAATTACATGCATTTTAGATATACATGAAAGTAGGGGCTTCAGTTTTAATTTGTCTTTTACCTATGCCTGAGTCATTACTGATCCCATAGGAAGACCAACTGACCATATACTAATGTGGGTATATATATATATATATATATACCAGCAATATAGTAACAGTTCACAGAAATCATTCATAACCTGACATTTTTTACAACGCCTTCCTGTCATATCACTGTACCAAATTCTCTTTATTCTCCCTGATGAAGACAAGCTATAAAAAGGAGTTTTTTATAGTACCAGCCCCTGAGCCATCATTCATTTCAGCCAGAGCCTTGGTCAAATGCCAAGCCATTCTCACTCTTCCTCTTCTGCTGCAAGCAACAGGGGATTCAAAGTGACAGAGCACCCATGAGCTAGGAGGCACCCACAGACAGCTAAGCGGACAGGATGCATATCCTTTGGTTGCCAGTAAGATGATAATCTGCTTGTAGAGGCATAGCAAAATGCTGGACTCTCATGCAGAACAATGTTCGTCTATCACTAGAGGGACAGACAGATGGCCATGAGCATGTGTTTTCAATCCATGTGTTTTATGACATTTGGAAAGTGTATTTTACTGGGGATTGGGGAACTGCTTTATCCTAAAGCTCCTCTTCTCGAGAGAGCTCTCCTGACCAGAAAAGTTCAGTCTGCAATTCCTTCCCAGAGCCCTCTGAACAAACAGTCTTTTCTGTCCTGCCGTCGCTTCAGGACTCCCAGCCCTTGACAGCCTGTGAGCCGATGCCCAACCAAAGCAGACCACTCTCAGACAGCCCACTGAGTTGTGGTTAGCCCCAGCGCTGGAGACTTACCGATACAGCCTGCAGTCATCCCACCTCAGGCGGAGCATCCTCTGGGGACTGTAAACTAAGCCACGTACTACTTTATTAATTCATTAATGTCCTTTACTGGCTCTCAGGTCATTGTGGTAACAGAATTACTGTGACTATGAATGCTGTTTTATGGCAAAAAATAAAACTCGAGCTAAATTGAGTGTGACAGTGACCATAGAGAAGAATAACACCACTAATGGAGCTCTCGCACTGCTCAGATTCCACAGACAACACTGGGATTGTAAAACAAGACTCAGTTTGATTTTATACATAGCAACAACATCAAAACTGACAGAAACAAGGGCTGCGAGATAGAAACATACCAAAACCATGCTTGTGTCAGAGGAGTTTTGACTAATGAACTGAAGACAGGAGGTCTGAAGCAATATATTCAGTGCTAAGGTTAGTAGCAGCACTGTAACGTAGCCAAATATGCTTTTCTTAGCTCCATTTTGTTTCTAGTGAGGGAGCTGTCTTGTTTCTTTGCTGTTGTTAAATTGAGGAGACTTAATACCAAAACCCACTACTCTGTGGAACAGTATTACCACAGCAAGCAAAACACTGAATGGTTGGCACTACATTATCATGCTCAGCCACGCCACGTCCAAAGCATGGCATAAGGGACAATGGACCCAGGCATGCAAGGAGCTGTCACTAGCAGGTGGTATAGTGCAGAGCACCGGTGTGACTTGTAAGAAGGAATATCCCACAGCAATATGATTGGCAACAAACCAAGACGCTGTCAGAGGTGTTTAGAGTTAGTTAACAGAAGTCACATTAGAATCCTGGTTTGAATGAAGCCTGTTGCAATATGGAGGTCTCCGTTAGGGAAATTTAAAACAGCAATCATAGCATGCAAGTTCAAATCAAAGACCTGACGTACTGGAAGATGGAAGTGAGAGAAGCAAGAACTGAGATTTGGTCTAATGCATAATGTGCCATGCAAATATTCTCTTCATGTAATCACTTTTCAGAATTCAGAGAATACTGTAAACTTGTAATAACAATTGCCGGGATAATAACCAGGCAGTTCTTTACACAGAACATGGAATAAATTATCCTCTCTTTTCAACAAAGATTTAAGTAGAAAAAGATATATCCAGCAGCAATGAAACTGATTGAACTTGTCAAAGTTCAAACAGGTAGATAAAAAATAGAGAAATTAAAAGATTATTTTTCAATTCTTAATATTGAGCTGTCAGTATCATCATAAAAAAAGATAAATTCCAACTTTAATAACATCCAGTCATCCGTGAACTGTGTTGGCACTGTTAGTGTCTTTTTTGGGGAAGAGCAATAATCTCAAAGATTCAAACTTGGAAGTATTTGCAAAATTCTGTTAGCAAAAATATTTTAGAGCCTGAAATCCAAAAGAAAAAAAATAAGTGAGAGAAGTAAATGTATTAATCATGGTTCTGCATGCATAAGCCTATGTAGAAACTCTAATGCAGAACACTTGTACACTTCTATAGATTGTTTAGCTGACATGAAAACTTCCCCAAGGGACATTTCCAACCCTTAAAAAGCATCCACACCCTTCAGAAAAATCTCCCTCAAAATACAGCCAAATTCAAGGACAAACCCTGTAAAAATACTGTGCCATACACTGATGTAACTCATCATGCGTATACACTCACTGGGAGCAAGTGGAGGCATAAGTGAGGCCGGCCTGGACTGAAGTTTTTCTGTTTTTTTTTCTTGCTTGCTGCATGATTCCTTTTATTCTAAGTATGGAAAGAGTAAACTGGAAAGAAGAGAGAATTCTGATAAACTCCCTTCTGGGAGACCTAAAATTAATCTTTCTTTTTTTTTTTTATACTTTTACTTTCTCGGTGTTTGAGCTTTTTCCCCCTCCTTCTACAACTGAACAGGCTTCTGCCCTCTGGAGCTGTGCCTCTTCAATGTCATGATGACTCCAGTTGTGGCTTGCCTACCTTCTGGGAAGATGGCATAGACAAGTGGCCTGAGAAGATGCTTCCCTGGGAGAACAAGAGCTGAGGGCACCCTGCCTTGAATGACAGGGCTGACACATTCCCACAGAATCAGGAGTATCCAGTGACCCTCCACATCTAGGTAGAACCAGGGATGACACTGACAGAGCAGAAAGCTGTCTACCTTACTTAGAAAAGTTTCCACCATGTCTTTCCAAGAAGTACTTCAGGAACCAGTACTACATCTGTAAGAAGGTGAAGGGGTTGTTTCTGAGCATGCTTCCCCAAAAACCTGTAAAGGCATTTGATTTTCTTTAGCGTACTAGTTGATGCTGTCTGCTGGCACACCAGGCTAGAACATCCATACAATTATTAAAGTTAGATGAGATTAAGCCAGCTCTCAAGATCTAAGTTTCAAACTGTACAGAAAGACCAGCTGTTGTACTTCCACAGCTCCAGACAAAGTTGTAGAATAGTGGACAGGACACAAGCATTGTCTTTTCTTTGATATTCAGGAATGAAAATACTGTAACATTTGTTATTTTGAGGAAAGTGATATTTTGGGCATGTGATTCTTTATCCTGTTGCACCTTGTTCATGGAAAAAGGACCTCCAATTTATTTTGAGTGTTGAGTATGTTCTGACCAGATGAGATCAGTCCCCAAAGAAAGCAAACTTAAGATGTAGATATTTAGGGGATGAGTGTTTTCACGTTTGTTGACTCAGACAACTGGGTGTCACTTTATTGAAATCAGTGGAGCAGTTCTGATTTACAGCAGCTACAAACCTAGCTGGCTTTTACTTTTTCTGTTTATGTAGCTATTATAATGTGATAATGAAGCGTCCAGCTGGCCGTGATGTTTTAGTATTCCAATATTCTCTGCTAGGTCAGAGATTAGAAAAGATGTCTATTTTACCAGACTGTCGCAGATCTAGCACGTTTAAGAAATGCCAAGACGCTGAGGTACAAACACAAGTATAATGTGTCAACAGCAAATACATGGGCTGTTTCAGCAGAAAGTCCTCATCGTGAGTTCTTTGAACCACCTCAGATAAAACTCTAGGCTTTCTATATGGTCGACAGAAAATGATAGGTCTCTTGGGCAGGCGAATTAGAACACAGAAATAAGGAGTTCCATTTACTGTCAAGGTAGCTTAGATACTAGGATGAGTAACTAGAATAAGATGATATAAATATTTCCCCAGTAGATTTAAATATGTGCCAAGTCTTATAATCAGTTTGAATCCAAAGGGTTAGAATTCCAATTTTTATGTGGCATAGTATGAATAAAAAATTTTCTTCTGCTAGTACTAGCAGCATATGCTATTTCCAAAAGAGAAAGGCAATTAACCACTTGGTTTTTTTGACATAGGGGAATAAAATCTGAAGAATAGTGCAAAAATCAGTACTGCTGAAGAAAACTTGATGTTGTTGCAAAAGACCCCAAAGTTTATAATTGGCTATTAAACACAGTCTGTTGTAATACCTGGAAAACTAGATAATTCTAGAGTAAATTATCTAAGTGGAAATAACTGAGTATGCAGTATTCATTTGCATACTGAACAGAATGACTGCTGTTTAGATGCAGCAAAATGGCACCATATGCACTATTCATTTGCAAAATAAATGACACAATTGAATGGGAGCCACATGGATGGGAAAATAATGAAATAATTAGGTTGAAGGAGATGTGAGATCTATCATAATTTATAAAATAAGTGACAAAAATGCAAAAGTGAGTGCAATTTTTGGGAATGAGGAGTTAAAGTAATAGGGATGATATATTACCATTAGTTTTAAAAAGTTAAGTCATATTGTCTTCAAGTTAGAATACCAGGTTTTGGCATGATAAAATCAGAAGCAGGAATGTATTCGAGTAGATTTATGGAGAAACAGACATTCAAGTGTCATGGGCTAATCTGGATCCTGACACGTAGATATGGAGCATGAAGCAGAGGCTTTTCCCGGGAGAGCACAGTTGCAGGGCTGTGCTCCACAGTGCAAGGGCCCCTACAAGCATTGGGAAGCATCTGATAGAGATATAAATACTAAACCCAAAGAATTTACTTTCTAGATCCCTGTTCTCCAGAGCAAAAATTGCAATCTTGCATTTAAGTATGAAGTCTTGCCATATAATAACTGGGAAAAAACAGGAGTAGTAAAAAGTTGTCAGAAACAAGCCACATGATCTTGTGGTTCAGTGAAGTCAGGACCCTCTTAAGGCTATTTTTGACAGACACTCGAACCGCCTTTGGTCTCGTTTTAAAACTAAATATCTGTTCCCATAAATACTATTCAGATAGTCCAGCTGGGAGCAGTGCCTGCATCTGAAGGTCTTCAAAGAAGCCTAAACTGGGAGCTCACCCCTCTCCACAGGGTGTGCTCACCTCATGGTGCATTTTGCACAGCACCTAAGCTGCAAGCTCCTTAAAGCCAGCCCTTATGGCAGTAAGAGGGCTGTGCTGAAGAAGATGTTTCTGCACGCAGGAGGGATTCAGGATGGCTTCCTTCTTAACTGTTGTTTCAGTACTTCCCTAGGAAATGGGACAAAAGACTTGTAGTTTTTCTCAGCCTGAGGAATTTGGGTTCAAGCAGCAGAAAATACCCTAATAACCAGGCTACAGGGTTTGTCTCTACATTTACTGCATTTGCTATTTATTGTCAAATGTGAAATACTCCTTAGACCAGGAATTGAAATGTAGGACTTATGAGGGACATGGGATTCAAAGACTACCTTGTCTTCATCTCAGCCAGTCTGAGTGAATCCAAGTCTCCCACTTCTCATTTAAATGCTCCACCATCTATATTTAATGTAGTTACATATATGTTTTTATATATAATATGTTTATATATGTGTGTATATAGTATACACACACATGGACAGGCACATATATATAAAAATATAAATAATAGAGCACAGTTTTATTAGTGTCATCACCTCTCTTATCTTGGTATTCTTAATCTAGATGACTGGGACTCAAATGTGAGCAGGGATTAAATTTAAGGATGCCAGTGTTTGCAGGGTGACATTCTTAAAAATTCTTCCAAACCTTGCTTTTGTATTTCTTCAGCTCATAAACAATTTCAATATATTGTTATGCTTTGAGTGGGTCCTTAGAATCACATAGGCATTGCAATGAAAAAATATGCACAGATTAGTTTCTGCAAGGAAAGTTGCGCTGTTACCGCTAGATCCTGTCAATATAAAGCCAAGCCACTAGAAAGCACGGTGTGCTAATCAGATTAGTCCAGTGTCAAGTTTTCTGTGTAAAACTGCACACAAAATCAGAACAATGTGGTACTAATGTGATAGTACTGCTGTTACAAGCAAACCTATACTGCTGGTGCCATGCAAATTCTTTATACGTTGAAGGGCTACCAATACTGTCATGGCCTCAAAATGTGAAGGTTTCATTAATGTGTTCCTTGAATCCCTTAGGGATTATCTTTCACTCACTGGAAGACAGTTTTCTCTATATGTCTGATTTCTCACATTATTTATTTTAATTAAGTTTACCTTGAAAATAGAAATGAGAAAGTATTCCTGCCATGTCCTCCTTAATTTTAAGTGTTTACTTGACACTATGTCAGTAGGGAAACATTTTACTGTAACATAGATTTTGTCACTTTTGTTAAAACTTTAAGTTTACACTGGCCATGTATGTTTTCACCTTTAATCTCTAGGTGTCAGGTACTCTGGATAATACTCCTATTTGTGGTCAGCTGATCAGGGAAACTATGAACAGTTGGAAAAGTGAACTTTGCTGAGACTTTCCATATTTCCAGGTTAGTCACTATAAAAATGAAATCACACAGAATTATGGAAATAATTTTGAACTTGCATTTCTTGTATTCTAGCAATATTGACACTGAGAAGACTTCACTTGCAAATTACATTAAATGCAGAATTTATATTTGCTTTGTAAAGTGCTGGAGATACGCGTCATCTCGCACTCTGTATAGCATCCAGCATAATCATGCTTTTATTCTTGCTGGCTCTTATTCTACAAAACAAATAATATCTATTATATTAGCTTCCTATAGGACAACATATATTAGCATATATTAGCAATACATAGTGTTTTGATTGTTTGCTGTCTTCTCCTACTACAGAAGCACCACAACCAGCCCTGATTTCCAAGCAAAGCGTTAAATATTTATTCTACTTGGTCAGTTTACTAATCCATAATTTGTTATTTAATTGCACAGTGTTTAAAGAACAAGATTGAAGATTCCTGCTTAAATAGTTGTACAAAAATCAGCATTGCACTGTTGTGTCCTTCATATTGCTTGCTCCCAACCTGTCCCTCACAAATGAGACATACCTCTGATGTTGGAGGCAGACCTTCATTTTGCTTTCCGCTATGTGCTTTTCCAAGTGGACTAGGAGAAGAGAAGATTTTGTTTTCTTCAATAAATTGCACCGTGGGAATGGTAACGATCCCTTGGTAGGTGGAAGTTTGTTGAACAGGTATAACAATTGGGTGGAACAGAGAGAAGGATATATCTGGGATCTAGAGAAGAAGGCATAATTGGGATCTGAACTTAAATTTTCATTTTTTTCAAACGGATGACTTTCCTCTGTATTGCCCTTCAAATGTACTGTCATGGAACCACTACACAGAGGAAAACCCTTAAAGAAATAGTTCAAAGGATTCTTTAGATTTACATTTAGCAGTTTGCTATATTAATAGCATGATTTACTTTGACTCAAGTGGGCTAAATGACATCATTATTATACTGTGGGAGAAAGAAGTAGGTTTCAGTTGGAAATAATGTTGTTCAGCATCTTATCAGCCATATTTATGAAAGTATTAAAATTACATCAGTGAAAAAAATTGAGCTGAAATCCTGAAGAATGTGGTTTTTATTATAAACTTCCATAAACCATTGACACTGAGCAGCTTTAGCATTTGGCACAACTGTTTTCTCTCTGAAATCCTGTTTATGGCAAAAGAACAAAAAAATCATGTACCATATTTTCTTCTTGTTCTCAGATTTCTTTAGATTGACTGATATACTTATGGCAGATGACTACATATATGTGCAGATGAATGTGTAAATAACTAGAGAGAAAATGAGTTAATTCAGTATTTTAATCTTCAGCTAGATCTGTTGATGTCTGAGAAAAACAATCCAGACATTTTGAAAGTACAAAAGTTACTGTACTTGACTTTTATTTAGTCTTTTTGCAAACAAAAACAAAATTGAAAGAGAAATATTTTTAGCAGTAACCTGTCTACTAAATATGTGCATTTTTTTTCCTTTAAGAATGAGTAATATAGTATGCCTAATTATTGACACAGTAATGGCATAGTTATATACGTTGATGAAATATAGAAGCAAAAATAATTTACCTTTCAATACGAAATTTTCCAACTATAACTGGTTTTAGAGATAGGTTTATGGTGCATAGCAAGGTATTTCACTGTATTTTGGTTATATTTCTAATATGGAGGTGTATTTAAAATGCTGAAAATAGCAGTATTACTGTTCTCTTACGAACAGAAATCAAGATTATGTAATAAGTTTTGAAAAAATAGACCTTCAGTAATGAAAAAGTAGAAGAAAGCACTCTTTTCAGGACAAATCTTGGAGAATAGCTATAAAATAATTTTAAATTGGAACAGTATAATGCTGAGGATAAAAAAAAACTCAGCAGAAAAAACAATGGTAATTGTATCTCTCTAGTGCTGTACACTTTGGAATTACTTAAATGATACACCTATTATTATAGAAAGCATTTTGAAGGTTGAGAGTGTAGGGTTAATAATATAATTTAAGTAAACATAATTTTATACTAAAATAATTTTGCTATTCTTCTTTACTTAAAATCTTCATCATTATTTTGCTAAAATCCATTGCCCTTATTCTACCAGTTTTTCTTTATCAAGCCTTAGTAAAAAAGGCAAAACTAAGAGAAAATACGGAAAGAAAACAAAATTTACGGAACATGTTCCCTTTTTTTTGTAGCTATCTTCAAATCAGCCAGCTGTAACATCCTGATAATTAACAAAGGGGTTAGCTAGGAATGCAAAATTAGGTGATTTGATTGCAACTGATAGACTTGGAAACAATATCCTCCTCCCCATTCCAGACACATATGTATACACACAAAGAATATACATGGGCTCTGTGACTTTGGTTTACCTCTGTTCTTAACTCCACATTTCTAACCATTTTCTGGAAATGGCTGTTGCCTTTTAAGTGAATGTGCCAGCTCCTTTGAGAAGATGTTTATCACTTCCTGACTTGGTGCCATAAAGGGTCCGTGTGCAGTCATACTGGGTTTTATGCTGCTTTACTTTTCACTGCCTTGTCATTCTTGCTCAGAGCTTTTTATTTGCCTTAGCTTTTCACATTTTTCCTACAGCGGAAGTGTTTATTCATCTCCAGCTGAAATCTGATACAAGTAGACAATACTTCTGGAGCCAGTTTCTGAACATATTTCTGTTGGAGATAGTTATTACTGTCTAATTAAGAGATGTGCACGCTGGTGACTGAAGGTCTTAGCTGTAATTGGTTTCTAAGAATTTTACTTTCCTGTTAAGTGAAAACTATCTATAAAGTCAATAAACTCACTAGCCTTCACATTACTATTACAAAGGATTGGAACACAGAAGTTCTGGGAACCAAGTTTAGAAGGAAATGTGAAAGACAAAAATGTTCACTGTTTTCTGTCTGGCAGTTCCAATGGAATTATGAACTGCCATTTGTGGTAACCATGACACATTTTGGTGGGGGGGAGGGTGGGGAATCACTGATATTTCTGTACAGGATAATATCTTGGTATAGATGGTAGATGATTCAAAGTTCAGAAGGATTTCTGTAACATTTTGTATACCTTATCCATGTGCATAAATACCTGATTTTGGGGGGGGTAAAAAAGAGAGAAGGGGACTCTTCTCAGTAGTGCCCACTGACAGGAGAAGAGGCAATGGGCAAAACCTGAAATACATTAGAAAAAGCTTTTGTGCTGTGAGGGTGGTTAAACAGCGGAGCAGGTGGCCCAGAGAGGTTGTGGAGTCTCCATCCTTGGAGATACTCAAAACCAGGCTGGACACAGTCCTGAGCTGACCCTGCTCAGAGCAGGCCTGACTCGACGAGCTCCAGAGGTACGTGCCAGCCTCAGCCACACTGCAGTTCCCTGTGGTGATACTGGAGGAGAACATAACAACTTGTTAAAATTCAGCTCAGATTATCTGTGGTTAGAGTCACATAAGAAAAATCTTTCCCGTTAAATTTTGAAGTAAGAATACCTATTGCTGATATAAATGTTGCATGATGCTCCTGTTCATTATATTTCTGATCAGTGCTTGACATATATCTCACAGTTCCTGTTTCATATTTTAATTGGTAGCAATAAGAAAAGTGGTTATTACCCATACTTAAAAAGAAAATCTTTTTAAGTCGCAGTCTTATTTGGTGTGAATTTAAAAAGCTTTTTGTTGATGTGAATGAAAGATTAACAGTAGCGTGCTTCCTTTCCTAAGAACAGTTTAAGAATATAAGATAATTAGATTGAGAAGACAATATCTGTAAGAATTTTTGGGAAAGATTCACTTAAAGTTTATAAAACTGTTACAAACTGTTATTTCATTAAAAAAGTATAGTTTTAAAAAAAATTGTGCAAGATGGGATGATGAAAAGAATGAGGCTTGCAGTATAATTAATAGTTCCCTCCTAAAAAAAATCCAGTTTAAAACTCATTTATCAAGTGTGAATCATATGCATATCTTATATACAAAAGGCCAGAATGGATTTTCATATTTTGAGGGCTTGTTTCCATAGCCAGATTAAAATTTAATGTATAAGAGAGGTTATATATTTTTTGGCTACAGTTCCCTTACAATATATTCATATTAGATGCATTAGAAGAATGTTACAGAAGGATATTTTAAGTTAATAGATTTAGCAGATAAAAATAAAACTGCTGTTAGTTCATACCAGCATACAGAAAGTACAGAGCAAGCCAAATACATTCTAAAAGGAGATGATAACTTTATGCTTAGAATAGAAAAAAAAAAAATTGATGATATGTTTGTCTTCTGATGAAAGTGGAGAATTTCAGTTCAGACTGAAAGATTTGCTGAATCTTCTTTAAATTGCAGGTTTGGGCTCCTCTCCTCTCCTCTCCTCTCCTCTCCTCTCCTCTCCTCTCTGTAAAAATCCAGCAGTCCATCACCATAGTTTTAACTCCTTTAAAAAAAAAAATGTGAGAAGTTCTAATAAGCATATCTTTGCCAGTCTTAAATTCTACACTGATATTTGCCTAAAGCGAATTTCTTAGGAAAGCAGTATCAGAAGAGGTTGCAAGTACAAAGAAGCATCCATTTTCAGACTGCCTGGGAAATGTGATGGGCCCACAGTCACATTTCAAAGGAGGTAAAGCTCACAGGAAACCAGAATTTCTGTTTGAAATGCCAGTCTTACAACTTCTAGTTATCAAGAGGTTTCTACATCAACTTGAGGTGCACCTCATTGCAGCTATTGTTCTTATACCACTCAAACAAGCCAAACAGGTCCCTCTCACATCACTCTGTCCGGACCCAGAAGAGTGCTGACTGCCTGATATTTTTATTATCTCTGATCACTGACTTTGGACAGTTGCAAAGCATGTGCCATGTGAAAGTTATTTCTTTCCCTATGTTATAACTTTAATAAGGTAGAAGAGAAGGTGAGATTTGAATACTATAAATTATTTTGAACAGTTGTTGAAAAGCTCCTGTTAGAGCTATGCACGACTGTGGAGTATTCCCTTCCTGACATTTTTTAGGCCATGTTAAAATGTACAGGAAATATAGAACTGTACTGAGCTCCTAATCATCTATAAAGAAATGTTAGTAAGGAAGAGATCCCACGTGTGGATATGCGGTCACATATAATTTTGATTGATTGTTTCTCCATTTTCTTTGGTGCAAATTGTATTGGTGTTGGTCATTAAATGTAATAGCAGAAGCCACATACATAATGACTCATCTTATTGATGGGAGATGTGATCTTACATTTGAATTTACATTCTTACTGCTGATCCTGTTGTCAACCGAGAATCCATCACCTTGCTTTGACTAATGTTTTCTTTAATTTTAGCTAATGTATGTCACAGCTTGCATACTGAGTTATATACTGCCTTGCTGTTGTAACAGCTAACACTGCTGTTATCCTGTCAACACTAGGTTTCAGAAGGAATTCCTTTGGTGAGGTCTGCCTTCAGTGCCCTGCCCCTCAAATTTGCAGTTCATCCCTGCAGAAGGTTGTCTTGCTGGTTTAATGTCTGTGTTTAAAGCAAAACCTTGCTTTCAGTTGTTTTCATAATGCCTTCCACTTACTGAATTACTGTTTTCTTTAGGGAGTGCCTTGGAAGGCCATTTGAAAAGATGTATTTTTAATAAACATATATACAGGGAGAGGGGGAGGGAGAGAGGCAGAGACCCTATACATGTATCTAAACAAATTTTTTTGTCTTACAATACCTTTGAAGATACTTCAGCAAAAGACATTTAGTGAACTATTGTTCCCTGCTATAGATTTAAAACTAAAACAATCAAGACACAAACATTTTAGGAAAAGCACTACTATCTCCTTAAATAATATTACCAAACATTTGGTATTGATTTACCCATACTGAGCAAAAATAGTTTCATTGTTCTAAATTAGTATTTACAGTATATTTTGGACCTGTTACAAAAACTGCTGAAGTGAGGAGGCATTGAGATGAGCTGAATAATTTTCTTGAAGCTTTACTACTCTTGAGTAACTTGACTATCTCACATGAGTGCCAATGCAGCCTTCATGACAGTCCACACCAGGCTATCAAGTTATTTTTCTCTCCCTCATCTAATCTAGTTTTGAGCACCTGTGCCAAAGCCAAACTGCCATGATGAGAGTCTCAAGGTTGGAGAAGGAGGGGGTGAAAATTACTTAAGCCTGAGAATATTTTGGCACAAACGTGGTAAGATATGTATGTAAGGTAAGATATCCTCATAAGATGCTTTGTGAGGAGCATACCAAAACCACAGGTCATACAGAAGAGACTAGGACAAATTCTTCCCTCATGTAACAACTACACTGTGCTATAACCAGTAGGTTTCTTTGTGTAAGTGAGAGGAGGCTTTGGCTGAGCATTTATCTAATAGGTTAAATGTAAATACAGTCCAGTAGAGAACTGTATTTTCCAGACTAATCTGAATTACTGCTGGGAGTTAAACTATGTGTGTCCCTTTCCTATATTAAAGAAAATGTGTAGGAGAAATATAATCTAATCGCTTGCTGATATTTCATAGAGGTGGGAGTAGGAAGAGGCTTTAGGTTTCTTCAACTGTTTATTCTACTTTATTTTTCTTCTGAACATGATTCTCTCTTCTCAGGAAAACTGCTGTTGCGGATGCAGTCTTACTGAACCTCTGCCCAGTGCTTAAACCAAACTGAATCTGAGCCTTTTCCAGGAAGACTGGGAGGAGATGTGAAAATTGTTTAGAACTAAGATTAAAAAAATAAATGTGGTGTTTCTGCACTGCTGCTTTCACTTGGGATCTGAACTCAGGTCAGATGGGCCATCCTTACCACAACTCCTGAGAGGTCCCAGCCAGGAAAAGTTCATTCTTCTTAGGCTGTCAAAGGACAAACCGGCATTTTATAAGTGACCTTGATGCCAAATTCATTGATCTCTTGCTCTATCAGTCCTTTAGGGCCAGATATGGAAGGAACACCTAGTACAGCAGGGAAGGAGGAGGGGAACTCTGGCCAGGCTCCCTCCTGCCCCATAATAGGACCATGGAAACTGGATCCCTGTCTGCCAGAGGAGAGCTGGCATTTCTTAAAAGAAGGATTGTGTGATCAGCTAAAACAGAACAAACCCAATACCCACTGCGTCTCTTTCAAATGCACAAGAAGAGTTAGGAGGTACGTGAGGATTCGTCAGTATTTCATGTGTCAGGGAATAGATTCAACTAGACCAGACTAATGAAATAGGTGTTAAAGCATTTCACTGTCTAAAGGCAGAGCATGGTCTGTAAGTATGAACCAATTTTGCACAGTATTAGCTTATGAAATTGTAACATTAGTGTATTTTTCTGTTTACTGTTTTAGTATGTTGAAATTTTAGCTTAGATTTATAAAAGAGTTAAATTAGGCTAAACTGTGTCCTTTTTCTATGTAAAGATCAAAAGCAAAATGTTTACTAATAGCAGAAAACATTTACAACTATTTATGATTGACAAATGTAATGTGACCAAGAAAGAGCACTTCTAACCTACCTTGTAAACTTTATTTTCACTTTCATTTACGCTGCCCAAATGACTATAGGAGGATTGAAGAGAGACACACTGTGGCAATAATGTGCAATAATGTTTATTTACAGTGAAACACGCTTTTTTTGAAATTCCTTGGTGTGTATGCAGTGTTGAAATTTTTCCATACCTCCTCAGTCTCTAATGCTGCTGCCTACTATTGTTTAGTTGTGGTAGCAGTGACAAAAGGTGTATCTCTCCCTGGGTGCTGAAGAACTGACACATGGGCTCTCTCTCAACGGACAAAGAAATGGTGAAACGTGGAGGAGAGGGAATAGGGAGGTGAGTTTTCTGTATGTGTCATTCCATTATAATTAATGTGAAAAAGTAAACACACAGGTGTTAGCTGGATGTTTCATAGAGGGAAGATGTAAGTTCTTATTCTGTTCTGGTTGTAGAAATACTTTCCAAATCTCTCTAATGCAATGATCAATTTTTGTGCTTCTTCCTCATTTTTGAGCTGGATAAATCACATTTAATTCCAGCTGAAAGAATTTCTATAGACACAGAGCTCCTCAGAACTAAGGTTGTGCAATTAGAGGTTGAAGAAACTTATCTAGACTATGGATTGATGAGTCAGTTACGGATAGCAGGAGTGATTTATAAAACATTCTGGCTAATATCTAAAACTAACTAATGAACCTAAAGATACCATTAAAATATTTAAGCGTAGCAGTTGTCTCCCCACTCCCCACTTGTTATCTTTTTAATGCCTTCCTATTCCTCAGCTAAATTAGTGAATTACAAGAAAGTGTCATTTATTTGTACATTTTTATCAATGCAGAATGACACCATTTTACTTTTCTTGCTCATATGCCTTAGTGTGGCCAAGTGACACTTAAATCTGTTTAGTGTCTCAGTAAAGATCACACTTACCTGCAGTTTTAGTTGTTAACACAGACCATTAAATATGTTTTTGGTGTTTGCAGCATTGTTTTCAAAGTATGGTTAAGACTTTCCTTCTTCAGAAAGGAGTGTCATGCCTCTAAACAAACAGAAGACAATCCCTCCTGATCCCATCCTGATCCCTTTCTATCTTCTCCTCTGCCCACTTCTGAAAAGAGGAATCTGCAGGCATCCAGAGGAATGTTTCTTTATGTTTCTGCACTGAATCCCTTTCTGTCTGCTTCTGTAGAGTATAGCAAGTAAATAATTAGAACTCAGACTAAGTTAACCCCAATCATATTAGCTCCTACATCTCGTTGATCTTGGTGTCTAGGGCAAGGTTATTAGCGCTAGAGAGTTAATTACTAATGCATTCAAGAATAAAACCTAACACCCGTAGGTATTAGTTTTGATTTTGAAATTAAGGTAACTTTGTACTTCTCTTTTAATTCAAAGTTCCTTTTTTGACTGTAAATTATCAAAAGGAAGACCAATACTGCTAGATCTTATTTTGAACTACAAAAGGCTTATGATATCAGCAACTCAGGGGAAACAATTGGATTTGGAAGACTTCACACAAAAACGGGTTAAATCAGATGAAAACCAGCTCTAGTGCCAAGTACTTATCTCTCAACATATGACTGTGAAAGTGACAATACTGCCTAAATAAAAAGTAGTACCTTAGCACTAGGTATCAGGGAATACTGTGGGTTTTAGAGTTAACCTAAGCTGGAGCTGGTTTGTGTAACATACAGTAACAATGCTGAATATAGAAATAATGATGGTTTCTTTTTATCCTTTTAGGTGGCTTTTAATTGTGTGCAAATTAGTTTCCAATCTAAATGAAGGTTGTTCAAGCTTATATAGGTTCTTTAAGGTGAATTTTCATGTTAAGAATTGCCAAGTCAGTGTAAATTCTTGGTAAATTCAGCATTTATAAGCACTTCTGTCTGTCCCATGAATAGCTGGCAACCATGTTTGTTTTCCACACTTACCTTAAGAGTGTTCTTAACTCTGTCTCTGATTTTAATACATACTGTTGGCATATTGTGAAGATACAGCTTCTTAAAAAAGACACCTTATTATTGTGCCACCTTCTTTGTGTCTACATTTTTTTGTTTGTAGATATCTGTGGACCATTTACTCCCTTCAGCTGAATCAGCTATTGATCCCTGCTTTGGAGCTTATGCTGTCCTAGAGGGGCTCATAATTTTATCCATAATGGGCAAAAGAGAATGAAAAAAAGGTTATGTTTCTCATTTTATATATATTAGGGGCTGGATGGAAGCACAAGTTGTATAGCATGTAGAGAGTATTGCTCATATCTGTAGATTCATACATATGGTACTATTCAATTCCTATTCATGATGAAGACTGTTCCAAATTTTATTGAATTTCTAAATGAGTTCTCCTCTATCTCTAGATGGTATTGAAATCTCTATCAGAACCAGACCAAGCTTCCCTTCTTTCCCAGATGTAACTCACTTCAGAAGACATAGCCAAGAATGCTTTCTTCCAGGATGAAAATGTGTTCGTCCTACTAGGATGGATTTCATTTTGTTTGCACTTCATGGTCCTATTCCACTTTGAGCTAAGTGTTTTTTTTCCTGATTCACTACTAGCAGGCAATAAGACTCTTAATTTCATATACAATTTAAACAACATTTACCTCTTTCATGCCTATATGTGGAGATCTACTATCATATGCAGACCACCAAGCAGAACATTATTTGGAAAGACAGTTTGCAGAAGAAATCCCTTACCTGTGAAATGGTCTGTTTCCAAGCTATAAAGGTGTAAAATGAGACAGCGAGAGCCATCTGTCTTTGGGGAGTCTAGTGTGTGCTGAACAGGCAATAAACAGAGCATCAGTATACCACCGTAGATTCTAGGAGGTGCATATGTCCTGCCTGCTCTGCACAGACCTTGTCCTCCTATCTCAGAAAAGATATAAGAACTGGATTAGGGTCAGAGAAGGATGTCTGAAAGTCTGGAAGAGCTTCCGTACAAAGAACAGCTTATGTAGACTAGGACTTGTCAAGCTGTAAAAGAGATGACTGCGGGGCCCTAGCTGAAGCTTGTAAAACTGTGAGAAGAAGAGAGCAGAAGTGATCGTTCCTGTCTTTTCTAGTACAGGGTCAAATGAAACTAGCAGTTAACAGGCTAAAACTTAACAAAAGCAGACATTTTATATATCAAGTAGTCAAGCTATAGAACTACTCACCAAAAGATATCACAGAGTCCACTAGTGACTGTGAGTCACATACAGCAGGTGAGATGTACACTGAGTGGTACGGATATTAATTCCAGCTTCTTAAATGCTAGGTGGAGTGACACTGTCCCTGTGGAGATATCTGCCTGCACCAGGAAATCAGCACATATTTAATTGGCTGACACTGGGAACTTGGCTTACCTAGTTTCTGCCCGTGTGCTATCTGGCTTTGGTAGTGCTATTCAGTTCCTCAGAGCTCTGGATGCTAAAAAATAAAATCAACTCATTAAAAAACTTTAAATAGAAGTTTTCTTTTTTTCATTCTGCCTCTGCCAATTATCTCATTTGATGAAAACATTGCATAAAATGAAACCTTGTCATAAAGTGATTGTTTAATCTTGTATATCAGCAAGTAAATACTAATGTTACAGGACCTATGTCCAATTTTTAATCACAGTATTTCTTTTAACACTTTCATTCATCTTCTGGCACTGCTTTATCCCACACATGTCTATGAGTCACTCCTTCTGCATGGATGTAAGAGAATCTCTGTCGCTAACTGACATGAGATCTTCATTCCTTGCTGGTGAGATAAACCCCTCCCTGGAAAGCAGTATGGATGAAGGTGAAACTCACATTTTCTTGTTTTTTTTTTCTGCTGGAATTCTCTCTCCTTTGCAAATGAGATATTTCCCTTAAGATCTTCCAGTTAAATTAAAGATAAGGATTTGCATATGCAGTGGTAAATGAAAACCACTGGAACAGATTTTAAGTTTTGTTACATTGATGTAAATTGGCAATAGTAACTTTACTAAATAGTCCCAACTTCGTGAAAAATGTACCAATGAGACAAGAACTTCTTTTGCCTCTGGCTTTCAATTTTAAGTGTTGTAACAAACTGTTGTCTAATTATAGCAAAGAAGACATGCTGTTAACCTTTCCACATCACTAAGTAGCTTCATTGGTATACTGAAACCATACTTTGACATTGTAGATACAAATGTAAGTGATTTTTTTGTCCATTAAAGTCTTTTCTAACCATCGCAGTGACAAGACAATTACCAGATTCTCTATAGTACAAGTTCTTTCAAAAAGTTTCAGGTTGTCTGATGAACTGACTTGGCTTTCCATGAACGGCTGCTATTTCTTATGAAAATGAGAGAAGATGCAGAAATTTCTCTGTTCAAATGAAATCTCCATCAAACCGAAAATCTTTTAAAAATCCTTTCTGAATGATGTTTTCTGATGAGTTTTACCAAAACTACATTAGAATAATGGATGAAAAATGATGTTCTGGCATTTATAAATCCATGGCAACTAGGAAAACATTGTGCCTGACATCTACATAGAGGTGAAATACTGTCATTAGCACACAGAGTATTAAAGCAGTGCTACACATCTCATTTTAGTACTTGCCATGGACTTAAATGTGAGTTACTTAGAGAGGCATGTGGTGAACAAGCTGCCAATTGTGCTTTCCTCCTACTTCAGGATCTGTTTCTTCCCATTGAAAGTCTGATTTCCTTGATACCTGCCATACAGAAGCTAGAGCACTTTCCTAGGATATTTCTCTTGCAGCCTGCAGTTGTAGTCGCCACGCTGTACGTACACAAAGGTATTTTACTGTACTTTTAAAAAGTACACTACAACACAAGGTAGGGCTTGCTTCAAAATGAAGATGCATCTAATTTTTACGTTTTCTGCACTATTTAACACAGTTAATTGATGCTGTCAATAGCACTAGTGGAGAGTAATGCTAATGCTTTGGACTGTAGTATTCTGAGCTCGTTTTTAAGTTTTAGGGTGTTTTCCAACTTGTAATGGTGTATTGCAAAGAAAAACAATACAATAAAAATAGATAGTTATCATAGCCAGCATCAACAAGTAAGTTTCCAATTTTTCTGGAACTAAGTGTCTATTTAATTTTATCCTAGCCAAATGAATTGGTCCTTCATTTTCCAGATTCTAAGAAATGTAAAGAACTACATGAGAATGAGGTCATTGTGATAATGTACATTACCAGTAGAGCTGGCCTAATATGAGAAAAGTCTGAGCATATGAAGAAAACATAGGCCAAGTCCAGGACTAAAAGCCTGGGTGAGAAAACATTTTCATTAGCATTACGAATATATTCTCACTGTCTATTAGTTATTTCTCCATTGAAAAATCAGGCCAGTATGTAATTTTAGTGATAACAGCACATCTTCAGCTGCTGTAAATCTGTTGGTAAGTCCAATTATTAAAACCAGATGAGGATTTAGTCACATACCCTGTTCTCTTCAAATGCTCAGAAATTAAGTGTCTGTAATAAGCATTACCTATTGCACTTAAGAACTTGGGTGAATTTAGCGCTCTGGAAAGCAGAGTAAAAAGCAGCTCTGGCTGATATTTAGGGCTGGTGCAGTCTTTACCTCTGTGACTCTTCAAGTCTGACTTGTATGGACCTACAAGTTAAAAATAAATGGTGAGTCTGAAATGTTGGCAATAGCTGAAGATGATAATGATACCATTGCATATTATGACACATTATTTAATGCTTCTTTGGAAGTCTTTGGTGAAAAGATAAGCTGAATGGTCTCTCCGTTTCCAGCTATATATAAAATGCTTATTGCGGTTTATAAGCTGAACTCTCCCTCAGTGAATGTCTTTTAGCCATTCCTGACTATTATATCTCTCCACCTGAGTAGGTCAATCCACTTGCTCCTAAGGGGCTCCTGGGATATTCAGGATTCCTTAGTAAAAATCAGTTCTTCTGAATTCTAAATAAGGTCTTACAAAATAAATATCTGTTTCCAGAAAGAGCATACCAAAACATTAGTCAGTAAAACAACAGGTAATATTTACAGTAGTCAGACTAATATAGTAATTTGGGAAAAACCTTATACTGTAGGTAACAGGTTAAATCAGTCAAAGTAAATTTATCATTTGTACTTCAATGTGTTTATCATGTAACAACCAAGAGTGACAGCATGAGGTCATGAACCATTAAAAATGTGACTCTAAAAATCCTGAACCTGTTTACATAGCTGTAGTTGTGAATTCAGAGTGAAAGCAATGTGGCAACTTTAAGCTATATGTAATATAATTTGTTAACATCCTCTGAAATCCAGACAGGTAGCCCCACTGATGACAATAATGAGAACACAGGAGATTTATTTTCCTTGTCAAGGAGTTAGTCAAAAGTACCGGTGCAAGTGAGGGTTTTAGATATAGTAGACATAAACCCCTAGCAAAAGAAAATATTTAGACATCACTCCCAGCTGCTCAGGAAAGCCAAGAGGGTTAATGTACTTTTTTGACTGCTACTAATGCAAATTTAGGTGGTTTTTTTGATTACATATGTCTTTAGGAATTTTTAATACCTCCATCCCATGACATTATCAAGAAGCTGAATAGAGAAATGGCTGCAAAAGCAGTTCCTTGTAGCCAGAATTAAAGACCAGACAGAAGGGCAGAGTTCTTATGCAGGTGGAAGTTAATTCCAAAAGATGTGAGTCACCTGTCTGGAAATGAGGGTGATGATTTGAAGTGTAAATCTAATTTTAGTTCTCTGTGGTTGCACCTCAGAAATACTGTGCACCTTCTAAGCAAATTATAGGTTTTCTCAATTCTTAATTACCAAAAGAATAATTATTTGGTCTCCAAGTTAATTTTAATCCTCTGAGATTTTTTCTTACTACCTTAAACCAGCTCTTCCTAAATTTTTGTGTATCACATCCATCCCTAAAAAAAAAAAAAAACCAAACACGTTGTTACCAGATATGTGTGTATTAGGAAACATCAAAAAATACAAATAGCTCTCTAAAAAAAGAGACACTAAAACGGAAAGGAAGATAAATTGCCTTGCGCCAGGTGAACAGAACTAATGCTGTTTCTGTGGGCTTGGGAATGTAATTTCCCATTCCCTTACGGGATACCCCACTACTCCACTTCCTTACGAAAATGAAAGAATTGGTCACACTTAAAGCTAGTGCCATCTTGCTCCTTTCCCAGCCTTCGTGGAGAGGCTGGGAAGGGTGATCTCATCCCCCCACCCCGAAAGCCAGTTAGTTTTTTCTTATCTTACCAGATCTGACTCTCTAGGATAGGCATGCATGTTTTCTGCTGTCACGGGTTGTACCAAGGGGATTTTCTTCAGATCCTAAAGTCTATGGGTAGTCCCAGTCACCCAGCTCTTACTCTGGTTGAGAACCACGACATTTCTGCCTTGGTACTGAGCCTTAAGGTTCCAGCAGCCCTGCTCAATTCTGTCGTCCCCAAAAGTGATTTAGATTTTCTCTAAAGTTAAATCAGAATCACAAAATGGGAACTCCAGCAAGCAGCTATCATTATTGCAAGGAACAACAATTTTTTTCCTAAAACAAACCAGCTTTCTGGTAACACTACACAAAGATAACAAAAACCTTAAGAAAAAAAGGCTCATCCAGATTTTACTGAAGTCATATAACAGCAGAAGAAGGTGACCTTTGTTTTTTGGCTTTCTTTTCTTCTCTCAGCTCTTCCCTGAAGCTGTCATTTGATGGATCAAATACTTCAGCAGCAATAATAACTTGACCACTCGGCTGAACTCTTCCACCACTTGTATCTGCCCCATGTCACAGCTTCCATTTCAGATATGCCAAAAAAGTTGTCTAAGTCCATGCTGTGATCATGGAAATAACTGGGTGTTGCCTTCTGGTTTTGTTTTAAATAAGGGGAAAGAGGATTTTTAGCTATGTATCTGATAGTAAAGTTTAAACCAGGGAAAACGCATGGGCTATTTTGTTGATACTTCTGAGAGAAATGTGTATTGGCTTGATCCCAAAATGAGATTCTCATTTTTATTGGGTGCTTCTTTTCCTTTGGCTTCCTGGCTACGTTTTACTAGTAATACAAAATCAAGTGCTGCTTTTATTTTCAGTAGGACCGGGGTTTTACCTCAAGTACAAATCACTGAGACAGAATACTAGGAAACCTTTGGAAGACCTGGTTAAATATGAAACTTCTTGATGGACTATCAGAAGCCTGCAAAGGGGGAAATTAATTTAAGGAAAAGAGAGAGTGCTATTAGAATTTTGAGTACTTGCTACCTCTTGAAAATCAAGCCAATAAGATAATTTCGTCCATTTTCTCACAGGCCTTGCATACACTGGAACAAAACTAAACACAGGCCAGCACTTTAACACAGAGATGAATCATTGCAGTATTTTCAGTACAATCTTGAAACATTTCAGTGTAGCAGAAGCAAAAATACTTTGAGTCTCTGAAAGCCAGGGGCCATTCCTTCAGATGAGGTGACAGTAATAAACCCAAGTCTGGCTTTCAACCCTGCCTCAAATAATGAGCAAATTCAAGCAATAGGTCACCTCAAATGCTTTCCAGAACTAAATCGGGGAGATATGTTGTAAATCTATAGCAAATGTAGAGAATTTTACTGTTTTATTACCAGTGACAGTTTATAAAATGGAATAGTATTGTTATAATAATACAATATAATAGTTTATGGTTGAAAGATTAACAGCAATATCTTTTCCCCTCATTTTTGACAATAACACCTAATTCCATTAGGAGCAGCTCTATGTAGCTATTTTTATCTTTGTTGATAACGGCAAAATCAGATTTTTTCCCTTGACAACTAAGCCTTTTTGAACTTCATAACTAGAGTAAAATGCTGTTGAGTGAATTTTAAGTATGCGCATACAGTTAAATTCACATTCAGATTTCTTTTCTGGGAGAAATTTCATTTCCTCTTTCAGAGAGGCGTGCAAAATGAACTGTTACTCACAGAAATTTGGATTTTTAAGAACACCTAAAAGATGTAAATATGTCATGCCCTCATAATTTCAACAGGAATCTCGAAGCCAGCCAATCATCTTAAGTTTAGGAAAAAAAACCCAAAACCCAGGGATACACCTCCCTCAAACACTGTTGTCTTGTGCTCCATCAGAACTACTTTGATATGAGAGTATTTTGCTTTTTATCATATGTTCAAGTAAAGAAAGCTGTACTGCTCATAGGAACTAATTCCATGCATATAACTGAAAATCTTATGCTGTTTTCAGTTTGGATTTGGTCTATAGGCACTGAAGATTAGCTAATAGTTGAATCCCATGGGTTCTTAAGTATCCATAATTGTGTTTGTTGTAAGGGACAATGAAAGCAATATCTGATGATTTTGCTTATGAAAACTGAGCTTGGCTGCCATATCATTCTTGACTGAGTATCATTCTCCATAATATTTTGTAATATAATATAAGGTATTGTAAGTTATATGGACATTTTATATAAAATATTCTAAAATATTTTAAGGCAAGAGAGAATATATAGTGCAGATAACTTAGAGAAAATAACTTAAGATCTTAAACGCAAACTTTATTTGTGTCTTAACAGAAATGTATGGCTCCATAATTTGGCAATGTCAGTGATGGACAGGTGGGTAAGAGGTTGTCAAGCTCAGGAAGTGAAATGTAAGTTTTTGCTGCAGATGTACCAGTGACATTTCACAGTCATTCACAAAGTATAATCAAGGGCCACGATGAATTAAAAGGGGGAAACATTGTAGGACAAAACAGTAGATAAGTGGCTTGATTAAAAATGTACCACATAAAAAAAATACCAGTTTGAGGGATTACAATTTTTTATATAGTTTCAACACTGTTTCCCACTGATGACTTTATAAAACATCGATAAAATCAAAAGAAAAAACTGACTTACCACTGGCAAAAATAATACATAATGAGCTGTTAAACTTCAAAGTAAAACTGAAGCTATATAGGAGGATAACATGTTCTTTCTTATGTTCATTACTGTAACCTTAGATGTTTCATAGGACATCAGATCGTGTTCAAGTGAATAAATAATGAAATATATTTTTATTTCTTATTTACGGTTTCACCTTTCTGTTTTAACTGATAAAATGGTAGGGAAAAATCTGTTTGGATCCTGTTTTCTATGGTCTGTTTCTCAAGCATATTTGGACATTTTTACAATTGCAATCCTTATAAATTTTAAGATTGATCAATATGCACAGTTGGAAACAGAGATGAAAATAAAAATAAAATAACTCTCAGGATCTGAGTTAAAAAGCTTGTGGTTGTGGTCATGAAGGCGTGTCTAAGATAGTGTATTACACACAAACTACTTTGTACAAACAAAAGTATTTGTCACAGAATTTAAAAACTATCTTAATGTAGACTGAGAATATAGTTCCTTAGTCCAAATTATTTTATTTGAGGATGCAATTTCTATCCAATGTTGCAATCAAAGAGATTTTAAAAATCTGCAGGATTAATTAAAAAATATTAAAATACTAAACCATGCTTAAACCCAAGGTTTTAGCATAATTCTTTTAAGAAGGCTTTCTGAGGGTTTCTTCATTTAAGAGTAATTGCCAACCAAAATGATTTTGGCCTTATCCAGTTAAAAACAAATACTTAATGCAGAGTATGCAGTTTAGCCAGATAAAGCACAACCAAGAGAACATTGGTATGAAATAATTCTTCTTTTTAAAAAAACAACCCTTCAGTTAGGATTTTGGCTCTAATCCTGTCCTCATTAAAACCAGTGGCAAATATCCCATTGCTTTTAATATAAAAAAGACTAACATCTTTATGACATTCTGGTAATACTGGAAAAGAAAGTAATCTCTCTAGAATCTCTCTGACTGATAAAAAGGAAGACACATGCACAGAACTTTCCTTATGATGCTCAGAAACATCCCTGGTTCTCAGTGAAAAAAAATAATTCAATGTGCCCGGCACGGGCTGAGAGCCCAGTATTTCCCCTGCAGTAAAACCAGGACCCAGAGAAGGTGAGAGGTCTTGGGGATTTTTTTTATCCTAGTGAGCTCAAATTAACTGTCCAGTAACAATAACAGGCTCTGTAATCAAAGACTGGGTGACAGGGATGGTGTCTATGATGTCCAGTAGTAGAAAATTTCCTGATTTTTAACTGTTCTTCCAAAGTATCTTAAAATGTGGCAAGAGGGCTAAAAACCTAGGGAATTTAAAGCTGGAAGGACGTAGGCCAAAGAAGCTGACCGACTACTCTCTTTATTGCCCACTGAATAGGGTTTAAAGCAAGTTCCTGGTGGAAGAAGCCCCTTTGGGCTGGGCTTTGGAGGAGCACTGGTGGTATGAGAATGGCTGAGCTCGTGCTCTCCCTGCTCTCTGCTAACCCGACACAGGCCAGCCCTGGCCAGGAAGCCATCCCGCAGTGTCTGACTGCTCTCTTGGATTTAACGGCCCATTAATGCCATCTCTGGGTTTGCAGAGGAGAGCTGTGTCACATCTGGCTAATGCTGACCATGGGCAAACTGAGTGGCACCCACCTGTGCAGGGCATGCCCTTTGCCTCCTGCGAAATCCAATGGTAGCTGAAACAAATTGAATAATCTTTAACTTTATAAACAAAACAAACAAATGCAAGGAGGAAGAAAGGAAACAGACCAGTCACTTTTGGTTTTCCCTTGGATCATGGATGATCTTAGCAAAAAACATTGACTCATGTAAGTAAAATGTAATATAAAGACATGTTTTTGAAATTTTTTTTTTGTGAAGAGTAAGCAGGTATATTAATATCAATTTTAAGATGAGTTTACATTCAAACTATGCCTTTAGGAAAAGGAAACATGTTTGCTGCTCTGTTTTAAAGTGTTGATGAGTTATTGCTTTGATACACATGAGAGAAAATCCCTTATAGTTTTGGACTAAGTTGGGGATACTCTTGAAATCTGCCTTTATTATACAGCAAAGCTTGTGAAAATATTTCAGCTTGACCACTTCTCCATGCAAATGACAGTCTGTAAATCTACACTTGTAGCCAAGGGGGAGAATGTTATAAATGAGCTCTGACAACGTGACTTGAAAACTGAAATGTCCAGACATGAGTCTACATGTTGTTTAATCCCTGAGTTTATAGCATTAGTCTTAGCTGGTAATAAAAAAGTTGTCTAATATCCTTCTTGACTGATCAAGTCCTTGCGGTAAAGTACACAGATATGAGGTTATACACAAGAACTTCTCAGAACCACCATAAATCAAATACACTGAAATTGATTGGGAAGTAGGTAACATGAGCTTTTTTACTACCATACTTAATTCTGGTTACATTTAATTCAGAAGCTCTACATGCCTAGAACAGGCTTAATAAAAGATGTTGATCTTTTTGATAATTTCAAAGGAACAATTCTATACTTTTTGTGGATAGGCAACCTAATGGAACAAATAGAAAAATAAATGGAAGGAGTGACTTTTACAAAGAAGCTGTATAATCACATGTAAAGAATTTATTTTAAATCTTTAGCTGAAATAAATGTGATTCTAAAAGCCAAATGAGCTGTTTGCCAGAGCTGGATGAGGTGACATAGTCAACTTAAAAGGTATAGCTTTTATAAAGCTGCTGCTAACAAAGCTCTAAAAAATTTAAACTGATGTTTGCTTTGAAATGAAACAACCTTCTTTTAAATATACATTTTCCTTTTTTATGTTGATTTTTTTAGTGTTAGTAGACATTGAAATATATTTTTTGCTATTGGTACTTTCTGGTTTATATTCACAGACATGGGATATGCTGTTACACGTAGGAAGTTGTTAGCATGAGCCACCCATATCAGAGTTGACATTGGCTCCCTGAAGCCTGTTAATCCACTTTGATATCCACTGCTGTTCCAGTTACTCCTATTACATCAAGTTCAAACTTGCTCACATGAGCAAATTAAGCAGGTTTTAATCATCCCATGGAAATTACTTGGTGTCTCTGATAGAATTACTTCTGTACATTAAAGATTTCAAAGTAATGATTTCAGTGTGCCAGAGACTTCCAGTAAAGTCTGAGGAAAAGAGGCCACTGAAGTCAATAAGCCCCGAATTAGGGCCTTTGGATTTCGTTCATCTCTTATCCCCAGGGTAAAATAACAGTACTTCAAAATAAATAAGTGGAAGTCATCTTTTAAATTAGAACAAAGGGTCAGGACAAATTATCTTTGGTTCTCCTGTAATGAGTATATAAAGTTTGCTCAAAGCTTTACTGCAGGAACAAAGATTAACAAACAAAAATTCTGCCTTGTTTGTCCTAAGATACAAGCAAATATATGTAGTCATCGTGATCTCCTCCATGTCAGATCTTTTTGTCTTAATCAGTCTAAAATTTCCTGGTCTTATGACAGAAATTTTGTGTCTATGCAGGCAAAAGAGAGAAGGGGGCACCAAAAATCCTGATAACTAGAACTGCCTTACATTTTTATTTCTGCTGCTGTCCAGCCAATATTGCCCTGTGCTCAAGAAAATAAATAAGGCCCTAAGGCTGAAGGAAATCAATTTGCCACAGTGAATTAAGAAAAAAATTTTGCCATTTATCTGCATATTAGTCTGTCTTTTCTCTTCTGCCATCACATATGACATAAAACTCCAGTTTGCAAACCGTGGTAAGTGCCTCGAGAGCAGATCCAGCCTGGGTGGCGGATGGGAGCAGGTTCTCCTGTCCTCTTCCCTCGGCGCAGGCAGTGGCCCGCCTGTCCACTTGCGGCAGGGCCTGCCTTCTCCCCTGGCCAACGGCAACAGGCTTTCCTCCTCTCCAGCCTCATCCCGGGGTGCTGGCGAGGAAGGACGTTTCTTCAGACTTCCCTACCCCAGCATTTTCCCTCAGCCTCTGGTAGATGAGGAAGCCCCTGTGGCCACATCAACTTGGCATAAGCATTGCCGGGGGATTTAAATTGATTGTGGAGCTGAGATGTATGTGGAAGGGCAAATACCTTGGTCTGGGGAGGCTGGTATATGAGACAGAGATGCATAAAATCAGACCAGGCAGGAGAGATTGTGGGCAGTGGAGATAGTATCTCAAGGGTTGGTACGTGGGCTTGGAAAGGGGTGCAGATCTGGGGGCTGTGCAGACTCAGGGGACACTTTGTGGCTCAAAGAGCAAGCTGTGAGCCTGCGAGTTAGTTGCATATATTGAGGATGCTAGTAGGGTTGGCCTGGGGGACGTGGCCGCTTAAGTGGCAAACTTCATTTAACAGTGACCCCATATACGTAGAAACAGCTTGAGCCCATTATCACAATGGACCCCTTCTCATGGTTTTCCCACTTGGAAATTCTGCTTTTGCCTGCACAGCTCAAGGTCTGACAGGAGTACCTGCCATACTGCTAGTAGCCTTGATAGAAACATTTGATTTATATGGACATCTTAAAACAATAGAAGGCTTTTAAATTTAATAATTAATTTCAGCTGCATTAACCATGCAATGAAAGAATGCAGATAACTTGCCATCAACATAGGTATTTATATATTAACAGTCCTATAGTATTTAGTATATTAACAGTCCTAACGATGGAAACAGTGACTTCTGTAGAAAAAGGCCAAAACAGTCATGACATCCTATTCATACAGAACATTCATGTAAATAACATGAGAAGTTACTTGTGTTCAGAGAATGCTTAGAAATATAATTTTGAAATATTTCTCCCAGAAAGTCCCCATGAAAAGAGTTAATCTTAAACACTTTCAGCTATCCATCTCAGAACAATAGGTCTTCATTTACTTAGAGAGGCCTTATATTACAGCCAGTGATCATCTGGTGTTTTCTTGAGAAACCTTGACTTGAATATTAAGATGGAAGAGAGAGAGGTCTGTGTGTTTATTAAGACATTATTTCTGAATGGTATTTCTATGTCTCTGATATCCTTTCTCCACTGCTATGATGGCTGAGCTCTGACCCAATAGAACTCTCTTGGTGGATCTTAGATCAAGCACTCTAGAAGGGAAAATAAAAACCAAAATACATGTATTTTGGCTAATTTGATTTACTCTATGTCATTTTTTGTGTGAAATATTTGTGTCTAGATACAACTTTTCTCTGCTAGATGAATGTGCTTTTCAGTATTTTTGTATTATATAGACACATGTACTATGTATTGCATATGTCTATGTAATACTTATGTCTATATATTTGTGTGTTATTATTGATAATCTCTTTTTCACAGTAACATGAAAATGGTTCCCCAATTCTGTTCTCTTGTCTGTGCAGCTTTTTGAAGAAAACAGCACCAATCATCTCACTGTGTGCAAATTTACCACGTGATTTTGATACCTCTCTTGATTTCTTGTTCCCTAGATAGTCCATGTTAACTAATAACTTATTTAACTTCAGTAATATATAATGTATGAGAAGAATCTGAATCAGAGCAGATCCAAATGAATTCACTCCTCAGCCC
Source organism: Haliaeetus leucocephalus (assembly GCF_000737465.1). Classification (NCBI taxonomy): domain Eukaryota; kingdom Metazoa; phylum Chordata; class Aves; order Accipitriformes; family Accipitridae; genus Haliaeetus; species Haliaeetus leucocephalus. The sequence continues at coordinate 14,845,373 of NW_010972991.1, read as the reverse complement.
TAGAGCTTCTGAGTCTCCATCAGCACAAGGAAATATGCTAGAAATGCTTGCTTTGGGTTTTCAGAGGTTTTATTTTCTTCTGCACCCATACAAACTAGAGACTTCTCTCTTGAAAATGAAAGATGAGATAATAATGTAAAAGATGTAAAAAAATTGACAGGTGTCTCCAGCTTTTTTCTGGTGCCTGCCTCAATTTTTGTGCAACATTGCTTTACTCCCAGAGAATCAATAAAAACAGAGAGAGTATAGTCATATGCTGCATCTTAGATATATTGGGGGAGATCATGAGAACAGTGTGTGGAATTAGGAGACAGGCACTTGCTATAAACAACACTACTAAAAAAATACAGGCAATTGCAATAACGTATTTTGGGGCTGGATTTGTTTCTCCTGTCTAGCCATAATACAGGCATATGAAACAGTAACATATAGAGATCAACCACTACTTTCAGAACAAAACTCTGAATTCAAATATGCTCTTTAAATCCAGAGCTTGTCCTTCTGGGTGAAGATTACAAAATATTGATAAGGAAGTATGACAAAACTGAATAATACCTACTGCTTTAGTAAATCATGCTGATGGGAAAAAAATTAGGACATCAGTTTCTGAAAAAGGTAAAAAATGCTTCAGAAGCTTATAATTAAATTTAAATAAAATATTACATTATACTGTTGATCCTTCCTTTAAAATCCAGAGGCTTTAGTGAGGGACTAACTTCTGGCTGTCAACAGACAGCAGTATGAAAACTTTTGTGTTTGACTAGTGATGTTTTCTCAATGAAAAGGACGTTTTTGGAAGGGCTAAAAATTTGTATTTTAACTACTGATTTCTTTACTTCTATGTTTTCCTTTTTTTCTTTTTTTTTCTTTTTTTCCTGTTTGACATTTTGCCCGAAAACATTCCATTTGGAGGTCAGTTGGGTTCTCAATGGCAAATAAGCATGACAAGTTCCATGGGTGAACTTGTATTTGGACATATTTTTGCCTTTCTATAAAGCCAGTATCTTCCTCCCGCCTTTCTGGATGATTCTGCCCCTTTTTGGTAGTTAAGCATAGTTATTTAAGAGCCTTCCTCAGCTCCATATAACAAGGAACGCTAGCAATAATTGAGCACTAGATTCCATACAGATGGAGGATTTGTGCTTTCCTTTTTTTTAATTTGAGATGGACGTTACTCTTCCATTAACAACATAACTGATTACTTGCCGCCAGTCATCTGGATGTGATGGAAGTCTCTCAAATGCCACCATCTTCAAACTGTGTGAATGGGCTACAGAATTGCCTTTGAAGGTCTGAGGTGGACCACTAATAATCTAAAAGTAATTTAATAGCCAGTTAGTAACCAACTAGATATAATAAACACAACATTAGCACTGACCTTCACAATACACTTTAGAGCCATTTTTCCACAGAAGAATGTCACTTCAAGTCGCATGTCCTTCTGAGAGTTCTTATCTCTAATTCTTTAATTCGAAGTACGGAAAATAATTGCTTTAGTAAAGCTGTACATAAGGTGCTACATCTGGAAATGCAAACCCTCAAGCAGACTTAAGGTTGCAACAATTTCTTATGCTTTAGTGGACACATTTAAAGATGTGAGTATTTTAAAGATGTCAGAATTTCAGAAGCTGAGTTCAGGATTCACTACTTTAAAATGAATTGCATAAATAGTGTCACTGTATACTACGGTTTTAACTTTAACTCTTGGAAGGCTTAGAGGTTCCAGGAAGATACATTATGAAATGTGGTGGTGATATAAAGATAATGCATTTGATTTTGCAATTCTTTGCTTTTGTATTTGATGCTTTTTCAGAAAGCTGTGTTACCCAAACAGTTTTGTAATTATGAGGATATTGCAAAAAGAGCAATTCCATGGTTTTGTCAAAAACTATGAAAACATGACCCAAGTGCTATCTAAAGATTCAAAACAATGCAAATCAAATTTAAAAGGTCTCAAGTTGTTGGGGTTTTTTGTCTATTGAAATTTGGGGACATGTTTAATTATATTTGAATGCCAGCTTGGGATGGCAGTACTAGAGATGGTCTGAGGCAACGTGTGATTTTGAGGCACACTGAGGGCTTTGTTGGGCAGAATTCTTACCTAGTTTTGTTTCAATGTGTGTGGTTTTCAGATGGCTGCAAATGTCTTAGAAAACTTGATCTATAAATTTTACAAAGTGAAAAATAAATAAGATGTTCTGCAGATGTGAATGGTACTTTAAAATTGAGTTTGTCGGTCAGAGGGTGACAGAAGTTCCATTAGTGGTTGAGAAAATGATACTATTCTATTTAATATATCAGCATTTTTCCATCATTTACAATGTAATTATAGGGCACTGAGAGGTCAGAAAACATGCACGATAAAAAAAGTACTTATTTTGACAGATAATGCATTAATTTGACAGGGCATACATTTTTTCCTGCTCCTTCATTGCAGTGATTCATCTTCCTTGGTGATTAAAAAAATGTAACTTTCTATTTTAGTGGTACTGAAGATGATTCTATTCTAACAGACGGAGTGTCAAGAGTAAATAGCTTTGGCCGATGTAGAAAATACATCACTTGCAAAGAATTCTAAGCAGACGTGTTGATAAATATGTCACTATTTGGCCTTCTTTCCAACACCTGTCCAGAGATTGAGTAGAATGTAGTTTGTGCTCTGTCACTTACACTACAGATGAGTTTGGCCTTTGAGTGTAGCTCAATAACCTTAAAATACACAGTAGATAAACACTAAATACCAGGCTATCAACAATTTTATTCTTAAATGGATTACAAGATGACAGGATGCCAATATGATAATCAAGCCATCACTCAGGCTGGTTATTTTATTTCCAAAGTAACAACTGGATGTAATTAAAAGCTATGATTCTCTCTTCTGTCATGTCTAGTCAATTTTTTAGGTCTCAGCTGAGTAATAGTGCTTCTCGCACCTCATCTCCTAGGTAGCTATTAGAAGTATGCCACTTTCAATTGCCAGATGTTCCTGTCATCAGCCTGACTCTGCAAGAACAAATTTAAATTGAAAGCTGTCTCTTGTGATTTCTTCATTTTCCTGTACAGTAGAAATGAAGCAGAGTGATGAGTGGTTTATGGGTCAGAACATATGAAGACTGTCAATATATGACTACCGCTTTCATTTGAAATTTGCAGCCTGTCCTGGAGTTGTTGGGTATGTCTTTATCATTTGAAATCAGCAGAAAGCCTGTCTTTAACTATGATATGCATTTGGTCAGATCTCACCTGTAATGTTCTCCTTGTTTTAAATAAGTAAATGTTTTGTTTTAAATATTCTGATTCAATAACATTTTCTAGGGATGTGTGGAGCCAACAGACACATTGTATTGCTTTCTGGAGGGATCTTTGTGACAGTGTTATGAGATTTGCACCTATTTCTTGTCTAGCACTGAATAAATTGGCAGCTTTGGCTCATTAGACTGTCTGGAGGTTCAGTTCTGCTTTCTCCTTACTCTAGACTGTAGCTCTCAGATGTGTTAATATTCCACCTTAATTGGGGGTAGTTGCTTCAGTGTAAATTGCAGTCAATGGAGGTCTAGCAGAAGAACATCTGCTCTCAGGTATTTTAGAAAATAGCTGTAAAAAAACCCTTTAATTGCTCAGAAGCATAAAATAGGTCTGAAAAAATATTTGGAAAAGAGGAGTTTTGAAGGTTGACTTAATTTGTGCCATAAATACCGGATTTTGGAGCATAGTTGTAAGAAGTAAACTTATCTCATGGAGTAGCATAGACCAGGACTGGACATTGCCCAGAAATTTGGCTAACCTCCAGAACTGTCAGAAATCTTGTGATGTTTTTAGAGGAAGTTTCAAGAAAATGGATATTCCCTGCTTTTAGTTACATAGCTTTGCTCTTATCCATACAGCTTAATGCACACACATTTCAATTTGGGAAGATTTTAGTGATATAAAAAGCACTTCCATTAAAATGTATTACAAACCTTTAGACATAATATTAAAGTTAAGCATTTTACAGGCTGTAATAGATACACTGGATTCAGGAACAAAACTTCTGTGTAATATGGATCTTAATATAGAAATTATAATCAAAATATATGTGGTGCTCAAAATAGTAAAATATCCATGATTTTTTTATTCTTATTTTCTGGTACAACAACAAACAATAATGCAAATATTTGTAATTCAGCATGTGACTTAGAAGGCTCTTCAACAGATAATAAAATTCTTCCAGGCAGCATGTTTTAGTAGCCACAGAACTCAATATTTGATTTTCTGTATTCTTAATTCTAAAATTAAGTACCAGGTAAAGAGATGCTTTGCATTGCAGTTTTACTGCAACATGCAGATACATGCCTTGTTTAGCCCAATAAGTACAAAGTCACATAAAAGTATTCCCTTTCTGGAAGAACAAAATAATCTTAGGAAGTGTGATTTTAGGTTTAAAATACTGTTGCTTGTTCTTGAAAGCAAAATGAGAAAAAAAGGTAGTAGACCTACCACTGAAATTCTTGTAAGGGATGGAGCCCAAGACATTTGGCTAGATCCATAACCACTTCTCTGTACCCCACTTAAGATAGATTTGATACTGGTGAAATCTGCATAGCAGATGCAGGTTGCTTTGTGTGACATTCCTGTAGCTAGGTATATAAAAAATATAGACATACAGACATATAGTGCATTTTCTGTCCTTCCTGAGTTAGATATTAGGAAGAATCAACAAATATAGGAACCCCTTCTAACAGGTATGCATAGCGGATGTAGAGATAAAGGGATGTTTTATATCCTGGCACTGCGTGTTGTGTTAGTGGTTATGACTATTTGCATGCTCAAAGTCTTGAATGTTTCTCAGACTGACAGCTTGAAAAGTGAAGTGATCCTTTTAAAAGTCTAGAACTGGCACCAACATTGAACATAAACATTTCAAAATATTTACCTATCAATGTCAGTGGTTAAGAAATGAACAAATCTTTTATCACCTCATTGCAAGAGATTCCGTATTTGTGTGAGAGCACCCTGCTTTCCTTCCATAAAAAAGAGCAAACAAGGATCTCTTGGTTTTTGTAGCAATGGGCAAAGAGTGACTTGAGGTGTTCAAATAAGGCAGTCATGAGATGCAGACAATTAACATCTCATGGAACACAGTGGACATGAGAGAGATTTTGGGCTATATAAAAGGCAGTGGATATTCTACTGTATGTAGGATTTTATTCTTTTCTTTCCTCAGTGTAGTATTTATTTACTATCTGATTATTGCCTTCAGGGCACTTAACAGATTACGTGCAAACAAGAGTATGTGATGTTTTTGAAGAAACAGGTATAAAAAATGCTCAAGACTGCAAAATTGGACACTTTGCTTGTCTCAGAAAGGAGACCTCCATGAAACCTGAAAAGCAGTCAGCTTTCCTGGCATCCACAGTCCTTTTCCCCAGATAAAGACACTTCTTTCCAGCATGTAAATCTTCAGTACAAAACTGGCTTCAGATGTGCTAAATTCCTACTATCAACTAACATATTACTTTTCTTTTTCTAGCAGCTACTGCCAGATCGACAACTTATTTTTTTCTCCTGTAAATGTGCTGTTCTGGCTAGTTTCTGCAATGATTTTTATTTTTTTGGCACCTGCATACTCATGACTGTTAATCTGGCCTTTTCTTAGGACATATGTTCTATGGTTGAATAATGCATTGGTATAGATGTAGCTGACAATCACATTATTGCTTCCTTTGTAATTTTAAGTGCACATTATCTGTCTCGGGATTTTTATTCAAAAGATTCAAAACATGCGATTGCAATTTTTAACAATGAAGTCTTTTGAATATCTCCAGTTCAGGTTATCATCATCTCTTAGGATGATTTTGTACAGATAAAACACAGATGAATATAGCTGATCATGTGATTTAATGTTCACTATTTGTATGTTGCCATTACTCTTTTTGTAGCTATTTAATTTTAATCCTGCCTCCTAATCCTCACTTCATCTGGCTTTTTATTATTACTGTTTGATGTTTTCCATGCATAACCACTTAACAAAACATTTTCTTAAGAAGAAAATCAAGTGCTCTCAACAAGTGTAAGATTGTTAATACGATTATTTCTACAACTATGTGAAGAACAGGAAAGTGCTGACGAGGCTGATGTGGCTGATGCAGTCGATAGTGCTGCTAGTGACCGTTTTTGTTGATGAAGTAACATGATTTTTGGCATTTGTGCTTTCTCTAACATTCACGCATTTGTGCATGCGTCTCCATGCCACTGCGAGAGCTCACCCAGCCCATGGCATGCCCTGCTCCCGAGGGGCAGAAGGCCAGCTTGCATCTTGCCCTCCTCTCTCCTGTGTGTCCTGCACCCTCGCTGACATTACGCAAACCACTGCATCAGCAGGGGTTGAGTGTTCAACTGCACATGATAAGGAGGTGCCAGGCTGTGTGATGGGGGACATTTATGTTGGTTATACTACTGCGAAGCCCCCCCCCACCTCCCACTCCTGTGCTTAGTGGGTCTTTCCACATTTCTCTTAAGTACCAGTCTCAGAATGGAGTCCTTTTACAGGTGGTTTAAAAACACCAAAAATGACAGAAGATATAATTTCTGTGCATTGAAACATGATGTGTTCCAGACTAACGTTTTGAGATAGCACTTCATGGCAAAATTTTGATCACATAGGATATTGTGTCCCTGTTTCTAGCACAGCAAGTCACTGCATAACAGATGTCTAAATCCGCAATGATCATTGTGGTTATGAAACCAGTCACCACAGCAGGACAGATTTCTCCTAACCCAATGTCTTATACCAAGACAATTTTGAAGACCAGTTTTCACACCTGAAAGGAAGGGAGGGATACAAATTGCCTCTGGCAAACAGGGGTTAGTCAACATATTTTAAAAGAGAGGGCTGCAGCATGACATATAAAAAAGCACTGCATGGGTCTGTCATGGGAACCGTCATTCCCTGTCAGTTAGTTATTTTCAGGGTTATACAAGTGTTGATCCTGAAAATACATCATGAGAGGTAAAAGTTTCAACAGCTTCTTGTGTTTGGTCCTAGATATCACATGGACTTGTGTTGGCTATTTCTTCACTCCTTCAAGTACTGATGTTTGCTTATATCTACATGCTCCACAAGACATGAAGAGAAGTCAGATCCCAAAAGGGAAAGGATCATGACTGTCAACTTCAGAAATATTCCTGCAGTGAATTCATCTGTCCTTCCTTCTTGTGAAAGCATGTTGCATTTCTCTTTGTCATGCTTCAGCTGTTCATAGGTGCTAAGCAGCAAGACTGTCTATATAATTTGAAATACAACAAAGTGATTCAATGGTTCTTGAGATTGCTCATGCTGTAACTAGCGTAACTTGTCACTTTCTTATAGTTTTTTATGAGGATTTTTTTGTCACTGCTCTCCTTATTTTTCCAGTTATCTGGAATCATCCTAATGTCCAAAGGCTCAGTCAGGATTAAGACTGTAATGTGGTGAGTACTGTACAGGCACAGAATAATCTGTGTATCTGTCTATTTACATGATCTTAATGCCTCTTCCTGAAGACTGAATTTGTGACCCAGAGCACTGCCTTTCTAAAAGTAAATATAAAATCCTAAGTAAATGTAAAATCCTAGGTCATCTAATGTCAAACATCTAAGTTTCAAGATCTTGAAATTGTAAAACTGTATTGTGTGTCTTCTTTAAAACACCGGGAGTCCATTTTACATACACAAGGTATTTGTATGTTTTCCCTTATCTACTTTGTTTCCAGAACAAAGATTTTTCATTTTTTTCTTTTGATTTTTGAACATTTCAAATTATGTGACATCTCATTTTTATGTTCTCAACACAGCAACTGTTGAATAAAGATTAAAAATCTATTTGTAGGATGTATGACATGTCCTCCTTTTCTACTAGGCCAAGGAAAAGTGCTCAAAGAAATGGCAGTATGGAGGAAGGGGCTGTGATGGTGGCATGCTTGCTGCAGAGTGATCCATAGGTCTCAAATCCTCTTAGGTGTTTGGTCAGGGTGGAGGATAAAACCATCTTAAAGTCAGCATTACACTGGCTAAATTTAATACTTCACTTTATGTGAAGTAATGCTACAGGCCCTGATTTTGCAACTTTCAGAGCAGATCCCCATGCATGTGGAGGCACAGACAGTATTTGCTGGAACTCCAGAGGGCTGGAGACAGCTCTTTATACAGACCAGCTGAGGTTCAAAATGCTATTTGACAAGCAGCATCATCCCTTTCAGTGAGATGCTCAAGAGTGACTCGGCTGGAAATGCAGTATCAAATATTAATATTTCTTTAAAGCCACTTTATATTCTGAAATACTAGATCTTCAGTTGCTCCTATTGACATCATTCCACAATGTTACTGAAAAATGACAAACTAAATTACCATGAAGCTCATTTATTTGCATTTTTTCAGAACCAAATCAGCTTTATTTATTTGTAATTTCATTGAATCCCTTTTTTCCCTTATTTGTCTTACATATGTGGCTTTGATTTATTGCCTTTCCTCTTAAAAATAAAGAAGTATTTCCTTGATCACATTTAAGTCTCCATTTATCAATAAAATATAAATATGTTCTTGACATTTTTATTTTATTTTTAGTGGGATATAGTTTATAGCTTTTAATTCATTCTTCTTGATCTTTTTCATCCTTCTTAATCAACATGGTTTCATAGCAAATTTCAGTGTCTTTGTTGTCATGTAGCTTTTAATATGTTTGATTTTTCACATTTGTTATCTGTTTAATTTATTTTTTTTGCTTCTCAGATGTTTTATAGGCATTACACCAATGCTGATACTGTATTTGTGTTGGCTTAGAAGTTCCTTGTAATTTAAAATCCCACTGATAGATCTCTGGGAGGAGACTGGCTTGGGCTTTCACATCCAAGAAATGTAATCCATACTGCCTTTCTGCAGGTTTACTATCTTAATGATGTATGGCATTTGACAGAACTTCTTTGAAGAGTCTCTGAGAATTTCCTTGGATTTGGATACAAGATGTAATTCTAGTTTTGGTTCACATGTTTGTCAGCATTTCTTTTTACATTCTACCTCCAGTAGCTAAGACGTCCTACCTGAAGCCATCATCTATTGCTCAGTTTGGAATCAGTCCCTATAAAAGTGCAGGGTCACTTGAATCTTGGCCCAGACAGCCTAAGTTTTCCAAAAGTGCAAGTGAGCAAAGTGCACTATTCAGAGAAACTGACTAAAGCTGTGAATCTTTTATTTTCCCAGAATCCAGAAATCTTGTAAAGTCTAGGATTGTCTAGCTGTTTCTTTTGCTTGTTACATTATAGTTTAAGAACAGAAAGGGAGTTGTTAATCACTGTTATGCTCCTGGCCCACCTTAAGCCTTTTTCCACTGAGTGGCCTGATATGCAAACACAAGCTTTTTTACCGAGCACTTGCACATGTGGATTTCTTCTACGTTCAGTTACATCCAGTACATCATAGTGCCTCTGCAAGTGCATGCATACCGGTGAACTGCCTGAAACCTACTATTAGTCCAAAAGTTTTGATTTTAAAATATTTCGGGTACTTGATCTTCAGAAGTCTATGAGAAGAGCAGATGACCACTACCTCTGAAAACCAGCCATTTAACTTCAGATTTGAATCATTGACCTTTAGCAGACATTAAATCCTTAATTTTGGTAGAAGAAAATGATACAAATGCGATGTTGAATAGTTCATTCCTATTTTTTATGTTTATTTACTTCTTTTTTCTCTGCTCACTCTGCTAGGATCTATTTTCTTACTTTTCTTTCAGAACAATAGAGATAAAATTGTTGAGACCACAAGAAGCTCCACAAATAACATGAGCCCTCAGATTAGCAAATGCATTTCTAGTTTAGGCTTTGCTAAAATAAGAGAAATGGTCTCTGTACTCTCTCACCTTTTTCTTCCTGATCTTTCCCATTAACTGAAATTAAAGTAATTCTTTCTTTTCTCTCTCTCTGTAAATAATTTTCACAGAAATACGTGCTTGGTATACAAACCATGAAGAGGGTCTCTCTTTCTCTAGTTTTGGAGGTGTTTAAAATGATGTTTGTATTGGGTTTGCATGGCAAGGTTTTGGTAGTGGGGGGGCTACAGGGGTGGCTTCTGTGAGAAGCTGCTAGAAGCTTCCCCCATGTCCGACAGAGCCAATGCCAGCCGGCTCCAAGATGGACCTGCTGCTGGCCAAGGATGAGCCCATCAGCGATGGTTGTACTGCCTCTGGGAGAACAGATTTAAGAAGGGGAAAAAACCTGCGTAACAGCAGGTGGAGACTGGATTGAAAATATGTGAGACAAACAGCCCTGCAGACCCCCAGGTCAGTGAAGAAGGAGGGGGAGGAGGTGCTCCAGGCGCCGGAGCAGAGATTCCCCTGCAGCCCCTGGTGAAGACCATGGTGAGGCAGGCTGTCCCCCTGCAGCCCAGGGAGGTCCACGGTGGAGCAGATCTCCACCTGCAGCCCCGGGAGGACCCCATGCTGGAGCAGGTGGATGCCCGAAGGAGGCTGTGACCCCGTGGGAAGCCTGCGCTGGAGCAGGCTCCTGGCAGGACCTGTGGCCTTGTGGAGAGAGGACCCCACACTGGAGCTGTTCATGAAGAACTGCAGGCTGTGGGAAGGACCCACACTGGAGAAGTTTGTGGAGGACTGTCTCCTGTGGGACAGACCCCACTCTGGAGCAGGGGAAGAGTGAGGAGCCCTGCCCATGTGTTGTGGTTTAACCCCAGCCAGCAACTAAGCACCACGCAGCCACTCACTCATTCCCCCCCCCCATCCAGTGGGATGGGGGACACAATCAGGAAAAAGAAGTAAAACTCATGGATTGAGACAAGAACGGTTTAATAGAACAGAAAAGAAGAGACTAATAATGATAATGATAACACTAATAAAATGACAACAGTAGTAATAAAAGGATTCGAATGTACAAATGATGCGCAGGGCAATTGCTCACCACCCGCCGACCAACACCCAGTTAGTCCCTGAGTAGCGATTCCCTGCCCCCACCTCCCAGTTCCTAAACTAGATGGGACGTCCCATGGTATGGAATACACCGTTGGCCAGTTTGGGTCAGGTGCCCTGGCTGTGTCCTGTGCCAACTCCTTGTGCCCCTCCAGCTTTCTCGCTGGCTGGGCATGAGAAGCTGAAAAATCCTTGACTTTAGTCTAAACACTACTTAGCAACAACTGAAAACATCAGTGTTATCAACATTCTTCACATACTGAACTCAAAACATAGCACTGTACCAGCTACTAGGAAGACAGTTAACTCTATCCCAGCTGAAACCAGGACGCCACGAAGAGGAAGGAGCGGCAGAGACAACATGTGATGAACTGACTGTAACTCCCATTCCCTGTCCCCCTGCACTGCTGGGAGGAGGAGGTAGAGAAGTCCAGAGTGGAGTTTAGCCCGGGAATAAGGGAGGGGTGGGGGGGAAGTGTTTTAAGATTTGGTCTCATTTCTCATTACTCTACTCTGATTTGATTGGTAATAAATGAAAGTAATTTTCCCAAGTCAAGTCTGTTTTGCCTGTGACGGTAAATGGTAAGTGATGTCTCCTGTCCTTATCTTGACCCACAAGCCTTCCATTATATTTTCTCTCCCCTGTCCAGCTGAGGAGGAGGAGTGATAAAGCGGCTTTGGTGGGCACCTGGCATCCAGCCAGGGTCAACCCACCACAGTGGCACAGCCCGGAAGGAGTTCTTAGGATTACATCTGTACTAGTGAATAAAATGTTGCCAGATACTGCTCCCAGGGGCTGAAACTCCATCATCCATCCCACAGAATTGCTGGAGTGGTCTCCAGCACGATCACAGCCATGACCAACAAGTCTCAGGCATATTTTAGGACTCAGCACAGGTCAGAAACTGTTCTCAGTGGGCAGTTTGGATACAGCCAGCCATATTTTGAATGGAAACAGAGTTTAGTATGGACAGGGGTTACTCCATGCTAGCTGGTCCAGAGTACATTCATTCTGCAAAGACAGCTGTGTTAGGAAAGTACCAAGACGTACTAGAAGTTGTTTCTAATTAAAAACTGTCTTTTTCTCAAATTGCACTTTTTATTCCTATTTTAGAGATATTAATATTTTGCAAATGTTCCTTTCTGTTCTCTGATATCTGATTTATGGTCTCTGTTATCATGGAGCAATTGTCTGCAAGCAGACAAGTAAAAGAGCGCATATTCATACATGCATGCCAGTTAATTGCAGGCGAGATGTTACAGCACTCACAGGACCAGAAATCTGTCTCATGTTTAGAGAAATAGTTAAACAAATGATGGGGAGAAAGACTGGAGGTATCTATCTTTCTGTAGATGTAAAGGAGTCCAATAAAGCTGTGGTAATCAATAGCTGCAGTTCCACCTCTTGCAGCTGTATTTGCGACCCAGAGTTGCTTTAGTCTTTGTGAAGTGTGGAGTATGTATCACCATGTAATCCTACATAAGAACTGATGATATTTCATTATGGTTTTTTACTGTGACATTTTAAATAAGAACAGATTTGAGTCAATATGCATTGCTCTTTAAAGAATCGTGTTAGTGATCTTCATCGCCTTCTAAGAAACACGCATTACATGGATGATACTTTGGCCGGATGGCTGATTCACTAGCAAAATCCTACTGATAATATTACCATATGTCAATATGTCAAGGTTAAAACTGAACCTCAATGAATTTTTTGAGCAGCGATGTCAGTATTTTGTACTTAATATTTAGTATATATTAAACTTATATCAAATTATTGACTTTATATTAAATACATAACATTTAATCTTATATTTAGCAAATTTATATTGAAGACTGAAATTCAACAGAATCCTAAAGCTATGCCATTGCAGTTACAAAAGCACTGGCACTATAAAAACTTATATTCAAAGTTTAACTCCCATGTAGTAATACACAACAGCTACTTCAAACTAGTTTTAACTGCAGAATTATTTACAGCCCCTTCATGAACCTGCAGGCTTCTCCTGGGTCACTGCTGGCAAACTGGTTTCTGATTCTGAATGCTTTGATTGTAAAAAGTCAAGGACGTTATATTCCATTGTGTGGCATTACCATGATTGTCACTGCTCATGTCTCAGGTTACATATTTGGAATAGCATCGATGTAAATAATCCATGAAGATAAAACCTGAGATGAGCAGGTTTGCTTCAGAAACAGCTATAAAAATTGGGAGCAGCATCTTTTGCAGAGAAAGAAGCATTTGTGTTGTATGAGCCACGCAATACAGATTTTCATCTGTGGCCCAGGACTCAACCTGCACACTCACCCCAAATCTGTAATGGCTCTCAAAAAAGCAGAGAACCTGAGCCAGGGCAAATGGTGTAGTCCTTCATGTGACATAACTGTTATTTATATTATATGAACACTAAAAATGCAATGTCTCTATACTTGTCTCCATGTTTAAATCTTAAGCTGATACCCAAATAGGGGATGAATAAGAAGTTAATAACTTATTATTTCATGGAAATTAAAGGCAAAATTGAGACATTGCTCATGATAAGGCATCAAGGAATTGCCAGAGCAAGGCATTAAGTTTACAGTACCCAGCTAGGATTCATACCAAAGTTGAAACTTTTCCAAATGCTATTTTCTATTCATCATGTTATAACAGTGATTTATACACTGCCATTGTCACCCCTCTCTTTTCCCTTATTTTCATTAGCAGAGCTGCAGCTGACACTGTCAGTGACATCAGATCAAGCACCAGCGTCACCATTGCTCACCTGGCACTCTTTGACACTACTCTGGTCAGTAATCAGAAATAACATTTATACCAAAGGCCACTTCTGTTGCAATAATCATGTTCCTGCCAACAGTTTTCATCTGAGAAAGAAACAAAAAAGAAATGCTATTGAACAACAGGTCACATTTCACCTTGTTAGAAAGGGAAATCTTTCTGATAAAGAGAAACAACCGACATGGCAGATTGCCAGGGAGTTCTTAAGGTAATGGGGAAATCGAATTCTTCAATAGACATTTAGAAAATCAGTTATAATTGGGTAAGCTGGGAGATGAACAAGCATAACTTTACTGCACACTTCCTCTAAGCCTGCAGAACTAAGTACCACAGACTAGTTCCAGAGCTGATTGTTGAATCGCTGAACAGGAAAGAGAAATAAATAACTAAATTATACCGGCATATAGAAGCCTAAACTGCTGAGATGACAGGTGCCAACATGACTGAATGGAAACCCAACAGCCAAACAGGAAAAGGGGAAAAAACCCTATTAAGCAGAAAAAATATATTTACACAAAACTTCTGGATATTTACACAAAACTTCTTAATCCTAACTGTAGTTGCCTGTCCCCTTATTACAGACTGGATGCTTCCTGATTTCAAAACACAAGAGTTTTGCTAACATAGGCAACGTGTCAGCATATCTGTGCTCAACGGTGGAGGACATTGCTGATATTTTGTCATGCTTAACACAAAGGAGTCCCACTTCTGGAGGCATGAGGCATCTTAATGAGTACTGTTGCCTACTTTTGTTAATACCTTTTGCTACCCTGCCATTTTTCCTTGAGGGATGGACTTGAGCTTAATTTAGTCTTTCTTTCTTAACTGTGCAGCACCTGCTTCCTCAGCTGTTCTGGCTTCACGTTGCTACTGGACATGAAGGAGGGAAAGGAAGTATCTTTCCTTTCCTATTCCCCAACAAATATTTGTCTTTGCTCCTACTGCTGTGGGCAGTACATGAAGGGAAGTAGTCTGTGGCATTTTCTGGCACAATGCAAACACTAACGCAAAGTCAATGACAGATCATTAATGCATTGCACCTTCAGACCTTTCTTGAGGCATAACTTTGTAATAAGCTCCCATATGTTCACCTGGAAGGAAAACTAGTTTTACACACTAGTTATTTCTATTCTATTTCTATATTTCATTATTTCTAACACTCAGATTTGAATGACAAGAGACCAATTTTAGGCAAATGACCTAATTATCTCCTTAAATATTTTTTTAATGGTATAAAACAACAGACTGTTTTTGTGCCCAGCTATATTACAAAAGAATCAGAAATTTTTAAATAGTAACTTTATTAAAAGCACCCTTAGAAAGAGAAATCCATTGGGTTTTGACTGTTGAAAGCTAAATGATATGGTAATTTTACTCTAACCCAAGATTGTATTCAGAACCCAGAGTTAATTCACTTTCTTAGGGTTGGAAGGCAGCTAAGCACCTATAAAAAGTTCCTGTGGAACAGGCCAGGTTGCAGGTAATTTCATCCTGCGATAGCACAAAATTCTGAAGTAATTATCTAACTTTAACAATTAGAAATTAAAGCATTTTGCAGTAGTGGTTGTGTGTTATGCAATATTTTCTAAGTTTTATATTCTTATAATTAAGTCATCTGGCACTTGTCTGAATCCAACATAAAAAAAAAATACTCAATTCAAATGAAGTCACCATAATATATATCAGTAATTTCATTACCATGCAAACATAAAAATGATAAAAATTAGTCATCTTTTCCTAGATTTCAGATTTTCTGTTGTGCTTTCTTATTTCATCCTCAGTGGGAATGGCAGGATGTTTGCTAATGTATCATACAGCCCCACTTCTTTTGATTCTTTCTCTGGTAATTTTTCCCAATATAGCCTTGTCTGCACCTTCTTTCTCTTTCTCTTAGGCCATATTAACTTTGTCTTTTTGTCCTTCATAATTGAGCAATACATAACCTAGTATTTCAAAAAACATTGAGAAGTCCTAGCTCTGTTTGTACTTAACTTCAAGAGTCTGTACTCTTAATGCAGTAATGGCCCAGCACAGTTCCAAGGTTGCTCCTGGGTTCTCTAGTGATCTGAATCTTTCCCATGTCAGAAATGCTGTTTTCTAATTCTGAATGACAAGAGATTCTTTTATATCCTGATAAATAATAAGTTGTATTGAAATATATCTATACTTCGCTACTTTTGCTCTGGACCAACCAAAACATCTAGGACCCCAGTAATTCTGCTGCTTAAAAAAACTTGGTGCTTAAAAATATGCACTGGGGAGGAAAAGTTGCTCTCTTACATACTGTAGCAGGGATGTAGGTGTAAACAATAACTGTGAGAATTTTTAAATAGGAAAGCGGTGGTTTGCAAAAGAGCCAAATACAATAAATGTTGAGGTACAAATGTCAAGGTACAAAATTTATGTAATGGAAAAAGGTATTTAGACAATATTATGGTTGAAGACCTCGTGGGAAAGACATAGTTAGATAGTTTCGTCCTCCAAACTTCTCAGAGGAAATCCTGACAAATATTTCAGATGAAAGTTTTAAGATAGTCTGCAGCTATTCCCCAAAGTCTTTTATAAGCCTTACTAGGTTAGGTAAAGAATTAAGACTTATTCAACTTTTGCTAGTTATCATCTTAGTATAATTGATTCAGTGTGCGAACTGAGCTCACATCTCATCTTATCGATAGATGAAGTAACTCCATACTGTTTGGCCTTTCAAGTATCTCAAACACAAAATCATTTAACAGCATTTACAGCAGCTATCCCTTTCTGCAAAACCCTTTTCTCCTTAATAACAGAGATTACTGAAAAAGATGCCATTGAACAGAAAGCTGTTCAATGGCTTTTTTAAGGCATGTAAACTTTCAATTGTTTGAAAAAAAAATTATAAATGGATATAGCAGCTACAATTTTTTGAAAAGGTAGATCCAATACTCTGTTGAAAAACATAAGAAAAACTATGTTGACACATTTTTGTTATTTACAAATAATTTAGTATTTTATTGTTCATTTAGTATCATAATACACTTAAGAGGAAATGAATAACTTCTATTGCTGGAGCTGCTTATTATGGACAGCAGTTCAGAAGAATAAAACTTTAAAATAATAAATATACAAAAAAGACATCTGTTTACAAATATATACATTTTTATTAGACATGTAATAACTGTAAAATGTCACCTTTATGTATGGGATGAAACTGACAGTAACGGACATTTTATATATTTTTTCCTACACTCATAGTGTGATCTAGCTAATGATTGCTATTTTGAAAGGAACTTGCATGTATTTTGTGAGATGACTCTGGAATGAGCTGCTAACTATTTTGGTTTTATCAAATCAGACATGGACTATACTTGATATTTTCTTCTACTGTAAGACAGTCCACATCCATTTGTTTTTAGAACTTTATCCAGACTAATTTCAGGGCTTTATGTAAGTGAACATTGTGGCAGAAAAAGACTTAACTGCAAGGTTCAAGCAAATGTTTTATCTGAACTTCACTTACAGACTTAACACACCACTATTGCAGGTTTTACAGATACAATGGAGGAATGCACTTTCGCAATTTTTAAAGCAAGAGTAGTACACTGTTACAACCATAAGCGACTCAGACAACCACAAGCACACATGTGTTTACAAACTTAAAGCATAAAAAACATTCACTTACACCTCCAGGTAAGGGCTTTCAATCC
Organism: Haliaeetus leucocephalus; assembly: GCF_000737465.1. NCBI lineage: Eukaryota > Metazoa > Chordata > Aves > Accipitriformes > Accipitridae > Haliaeetus > Haliaeetus leucocephalus. Next base: position 14,827,978 of record NW_010972991.1, on the reverse strand, counting down.
CAGGGAAGCTAACTCAACGTGTCCCAATCAAGGTGGGGAGGGGTCTCCTTCACAAGCCAACTGTACAGTTGGAGAAATGACTCCCCAATTTCCAATCAGAATTTTAGGGTTTTTATCCCCTGACTTGTGGAATGGTGTGTGTGACTATGTCTGAGTGGATTATGATATATACCTAAATGGATTATGTATATCTGAGTGGAGTTTCCCCTTATCTTTCCTTTGCTGGTCTGTGATTGTTTGAATACATAAGGTTGTTAATTGAAACTGAAGCTGAACCCTCCAGGTTTTGGGTTTGTTTTTTTTTTACCTTGCTTCCTCAGGCAACTGAATAGTGGTTGGATTGAGACTCAGGGCATACTATTTGTAAAGGGATTTCAAGGCTCAGTTCAGGTTTTGGTTCTTTGAATGGCACAGCCACCACCCTGTTTAGTTTAGGGTTTATCAGACAACCCAGGGCTAAGCTGTCTACACAGCTCCCCATGAGTTGTCTCTGCAGAGAGACAAGGCCTCAAGGCAATCCAAGGCTGGGTCACTTTTGTAACCCCCCGTGAGTCGCCTGTGTGCACTAGACATGGTAAAACTTGTTTGTGAACTATAAGCCTGACAATCCACACAAACATGAACTAGTAATAGTGCTTCTATCACTAAATCTTGTGCAATGTGTTTTTCTTAATTTTAATTTACTCGTTTTGCTTAATTTTATTTTTTTTATAACCCCCTCCTCTGTGCAAATCTCAGTGTTCTGTCCTCCCTTGGTGTTTACACCTGCAAATAGTTAGGCACAGCAATAAGTATCGTTTCTGGTTAGCATGTGTTTCAGATGACCACAATATGATGTACTTCTGATATTCCATAAAACAGTAATAAAACTACTACTGACTTCAGAAATACTAAATATTAGGCAATATGTGGTATTTCTACATGAAACCGTATTCAATAAGTTGAGGATCTGTGCCATGGATGCCTGTCCTTAAAAGTTGAGGGTGCTCAAGAAGAATGTATTTGGTGGTGAGGGACCTGGATTGCTCCTATTTAAATCAAGAAGATCCTTGATAACAGAAGCCTTGTAAGCATCACTTAATTTTATATAACACAAATCAGTGACAAGATGTTATGACTTTATATTTTAATCTACAGTAGTTTCTGGAAACCAGACTTGTTCATTTCCAACTGGAATCCAAGTGATCAGGGCTCAGCCCCAGGATGTTTCGCAAACTACCTCTGTGATATTAAGTGGTTCAGTCTTTCTGTGGCTCAGTTCTCCACATATAAATGTCATCAATAAAGATATTTCCATCTATTTTCTGTGCTACCTGTTGACTCTGGAAGGTTTTTTGGGGAAAAATCTATCCCTCATTTTACTTATGTACCTTGTCAAGAATGATGTAGCACAGTTGTACACTGATGCCTCTATATACTACTGTACTCCATAACATTAACAAATATATGAATATTTTCTTAGATTTCTTTTGGCATGCTATTCTTGCTAAGGTTGAAAAGTCAGTTTATCACTCAGACCAACTCTGGTTTGAAGATCCTTACCCTAAAGTCCCACTCGTTAGCAGGAAGATAACTTGGCCAAGAAGAAAAAAAGAAGAAATAGGAAACTTTTAGCCCGTGTCTTTTAAAAAAACCCAGGAAACTATACTTTTTTTCCCTCTAAAAGAGTCACAATTAATTTTTATTCTTCAGTTAAAAAAACAGACATGTAAAAATATGCATTCCCATCTCACAAAAATCCCACAAACAGTGATTTTTCACATAAGAGCAAAGGAATTCTGCACAGCTGTCTGTGCACTAGTCTCCCAGGTTCTACATACATAAAATTTCTGGAATGAAGCATATAGTAAAGCACACTGGTTGAAATTTTCCATCTTGTGTAACTGAACTGACTTCTGTACAAGCATTCAGGAAGTCTGCAAGTCAAATCCTGCTGGTCTGAACACTGGACATCTTTGAAAATTTTGGACACAGTTCATAGAAGATAAGCAGTAAGGCATGAAAAATGAGAGAGAAAGAAATAAACTTTGATAGAAGCTTTGGATGCTTAACAAAGTGTCTCCTAATCACCATCTTCAGACATAGACAAGTCAGCCCAAAGGATCAATAATTTTCATATAGATTTTGCTGTTTGCCAATGACTATAATTCCCCAGGTGCGCTTAAATTTGGAAATAGGGATCTAGTAATTGTTCATGCTTTGAATAATGACATTACTGAGTAATAAAATCTTTATAGACATCACTTAATCACCCATAAAATAGTCCAATGACATAATATTATAATATATATTTTAAATGAAAAGATTTGACCAAAATGTAGTTTTTTATTTAACATATGTTTAGCTTGGGTGGGCAGGTGGGGTCCAATCTTGTTAAACCAAAAATAGTATACCTTTGGGATTACTCAACTGAAACAAAAGTAGAGCAGAGTATTAAAGGACTAATTGATGAAGGTAGTTGACATGAGCTCATGCGGTATAATAACTACTCATATCTTTGGAATGTGCCCCTCTGCAAAGGGATGTATAAAGGTATTATATGAGTGAGATTGTAAATTGAGAGTGAAAGTGATGCATTGCCTTTGCATTGGCTACCTGTGCATGGGTGAATTTCATCGTGCTTAACAGATAAAAGTGGGCTAGGAGCATTGCCCGTTAGTTCCATATTACATTTAGTAAATGGATGTAGCTAGGTGATGCTGGAGAACGATTTGCTTCCCAGTGGCTTAGTCACTTTCTAGAGGTGCTCCTCCCGCTTCCCTTCCTCTTCCCATTGTCCAAACACAAGAGGTTCGTGCCTCAGGTACTTAGAGTTAAATGGAGTTAATACAAGGTGACAGTGACTAAAATTCCACTTCTGAATTCAAAATAAGGAAGCCACTTGCAATAACATTTTTCTTTTGGTTTAGATTGAACTATTTAACTGTATAATGTTAAAGACAGTTTCTTAGCACTTATAAGCCAAATTCCTGTTTCATTTAAATTGATGCAAAGCTGGAGAGGAAACAATGTGAATGACATGAGTAGGTCTTTTCTCAGCAAAATGGCAAAATCACCTTTTTTCCAGAGACCTTCTGTCATTACAATTACGTGGAAGAAGAGGTAGCCATCTGGCAAACAAGTAACACTTTACCAAAACTTCCCTGCAGCCTTGGAGCCTGTCAGTTTCCTTCTGTCATGGTTTAACCCCAGCCAGCAAATAAGCACCACGCAGCCGCTCACTCACTTCCCCCCCACCCAGTGGGATGGGGGACACAATCAGGAAAAAGAAGTAAAACTCATGGGTTGAGATAAGAATGGTTTAATAGAACAGAAAAGAAGGAACTAATAATGATAACACTAATAAAATGACAATAGTAATAATAAAAGCATTGGAATATACAAGTGATGCACAATGCAATTTCTCACCACTCGCTGACGGATACCCAGTTAGTTCCCAAGCAGCCATCCCCCCAGGCCAACTCCTCCCAGTTCCTATACTGGGCGTGACATCACATGGTATGGAATACCCCTTTGGCCAGTTTGGGTCAGCTGCCCTGGCTGTGTCCTGTGCCAACTTCTTGTGCCCCTCCAGCTTCCTCACTGGCTGGGCATGAGAAGCTGAAAAATCCTTGACTTTAGACTAAACACTACTTAGCAACAACTGAAAACATCAGTGTGTTATCAATCAACATTCTTTTCATACCAAACTCAAAAACATAGCCTGTACCAGCTACTAGGAAGACAATTAACTCTATCCCAGCTGAAACAAGGACACCCTCTTTCCCAACAGATAGAAGCTAAAACTTCCCCTGTCTCTTTTTTTTTTTTTCATTTAGAAAAATAAAAAGTGAGCAGTAAGGGAAAGATATGTTTTCCTAAATCTCAGATCACCTGAAATAGTGACTGAAGACAGAGGCAAGTTAAAATGCCCTTCATGTTTTCAGAGTTTTGACTCTGAAAGAAAGGACACATAATCTTCAGTTAAATGGGGAATTTCCCCAGCATCAAAAGATATGTTAGGGAATTTACAAGACCCGTTTTAAGAACTTAAATTTCCCCTGTGTAGGGAGTTTTTAGTATTAAAACCAAGTGCTTTAGCATGGAAGAGGTGGATCTATCAATCCATACACAATATGGATAGATATGTAACATTTCCTTTGGAAGAACATCTTAAAATATTTAATTCTAGAAAAACTGGAACTGATTTTTTCAAAAATATCTCACTGGAGCTTCATAAACTCTCCAGCAGCAAGGCTCCAACAGAATAGGGCAGCTTGGGGAATCTTCACAACATCAGCCTGCAAAGTTGTGGCAAAAGCAAAGATGTGACCTTGGAAAATCTGAAAGCCCATCTATAATCCTTTAGAAGATTTTCAAATCTTCTTTCATAGTCCAGTGGAACTGACATATTCCTATTCCAATACACATTTACTGACAGGAATATCTTCAACTGGAAATGTAAGTAGAATTTACAGGAAGTCAAGTACACTTCATTCATCTCCACAGTCAGAAAGATACCATCCCAGATTTTAATAATCTTAAAATAGATACAATTTTACAAATACATTTTTTTACCTCCACATGTTTGTCTTCCTGTCTTGTTTTCTATATATCAAAAAAGTGCATGACATAAATCGATTCCCTGTTTATTTTAAATGAAAATTATCTGTTATCTATTTAATGTCAGTCAGAAAAAAATTATCCTTTATGACCTATCTAACCAGCAGTTACAATGACTGCATTTTTATGTTAGAATTCACAGTCTTAAGCAGCAGAAGTTTGTTGTGAAGTGCTGGCACAATCTTGACACTTCTTTTTAAATACTTAATGCTAAATTCACTTAAGCCTTTGCATGACAGTAGCATCTGGAGAGTCTTTCTGTTTGTTAAGTAGCTAGGATGACTAGTTTTCCACTTCTGGAAAATGTTACTTTCAGGGAGGTAAAGGATTTACAATTAGAGAAAAAAAAGCTAAGAATTACAGTATTATGAGCATGACATCTCTGTCTGAATTCTAATTGCCAGACACAGAAATGCTGGCTCACACACCACATCAAAACAAATGAGAAAATATCATTAAATGTAAGTTTGGAACCCTTATTTTCCTCTATAATGTTGTATATTTCTTCCAATCTGACAATGTGAGGGTGTCACGAAGTGTAAGCAGTACTTTCCAGAGTAGGAACAGGTGGCCTTAGATTCAACAGAAAAAGCAAGGATTCAGCTGTCTAACTAAATCTGTATGAATTTAACAAATGCTAAGGGAAAGAAGAAATAATTATAAGGAAAATGCAATAAAAAAATCTGTCTGCCAAATGTTTAGTGTCTGGCCCTGGACCCAGGCCCACTAAGACATGCCCTCTGCAGGCTGGTGCACTCTCCAGTAAGTTCCTTATCTGCTCTCTAGAATGTTTCTGGATTTTATCCAACAATTTTTAAATACCAAATTTGTAAAAAAACCCAAGAAATCTTGACCTAGCCATTTCTGAACAATACATTTTTTCATTAAAACATAAAGTGGCTAGCCCCAGGCAAATGGGAAGATAAATGTCTTGGTGTAAACCAATACTCTGTGCTGCAGCAACATGGGGAACAGCAAACCAGGCAATTACAGTGCTACTGTACAAAACCCCACACTAGCTATTTAGGAATATGAAAGCAAAACAAACAAAACGGTAGAAGCAAATGCTGAAGTTGCTTTCGAGGCATAGGATTTAAAAAATAATAATAACATGATAAGATGCATGTAATAGTGTAAATTTATCCACTATCCTGCAAAAAACAGGGCCACCTGCTACTGCAGATTTCCTCTGCCAGAACAATGTAGAAGTCTTCATACAAATAACATCCTAAAGTTAATCTTCTCTCCCTCCCCTGCAAAGTGGAAAGGGTTTTCTTGCTCTCTTAGGCCTTGGTTCAGTTACTCAGGTTGTTATCCAAACAAAACTGAATCATAAGACACAGGAGCTAAGAAAGTCTCTCACCTTCCTGAAGGAGGGGATGGAGGCCACCTCAGATACCAAGGACATGTCAGATGGCATTCTGTAGCTCTGCTTAGGCAACTAAAATGCGTCTTTACAGAGGGAAGAAAATCCAGATGAAGAACCTTGGATATCTGTATGTAGGTAGCTCTGTATCCGCTGAGTAACTCAGAATTATGGTCGGTGGACATCTGGGCAATAGAGTCAGTAGTGCCTAGAGAGGTACTCAGCCAATCATCAGTGGCTTTCTGCTTCCAAGTGCCTTGACTTCCCCAGGATCTAAGGATTCTGCTTGCTTGATCCCCATTGATATCCAGCAGTCATCTGCTTCTTGTGGAAATGCTTACATGTAAATATCTGAAGATGACACCCTTCAATCTCGTGCAGAATCTACCCTTATTTTCAGACCCTACTGGATTCCTTTATTCTTGTCTTTCATGCATACTTCAAAGACTTGTGTGTAGACCTCTAGCTACACACAAGTGATGGGCTGCTGTTCAACTCTACACTTATTCAACAGAGAATGAGGACAGTGGTGCCAGTGTTGAAGGCAAAAGGATTTGACTGCACAATGGTATAACTTCTCTATTGTACTTATAGTTAAAGGTCCCTACTGCTGTTATGTTTTAGACAGTGGATTAACTGATGAGACTGCCTGTGATAGCAAAGGGCTGGCCCTCAGCACCCGGCTAGTTTTATGGCCTAAATGCAATAAATAGTCACACTAATTCCACCATGCTTTCCCAGAATACAGCCAGGCACAATTTACAAATGTAGTCTTGAGTTTTATTATTTTCTAAAAAAAATCTGGTAAAACAGTTCACCTCCTCATCCTGGACAATGAATTTCAAAAGCTGAAGCTGCCCTGAAAAATGCAAATTAGAGGTTGGACAATAATTATAAACATGAGATCAGGACTGAACTGGGTAATTTGAATCACTTGCTTACAGTCCAGTTAATAATTTTCACACACTTTTCATTGAAAACAACCGTCTTGTGGCTGCACAGGCGGGTTCAGTAATTCTGCTGTCATGAGTACAATTATAAAATAAACACCAGGGACTAAATGAGAGAGTGAAAGAATGAATTTGCCAGCTGGAAGCCTTAGCAAAATGATATTCTATGACCTTAGGAACCATTCAGTACAATTGAACCTTGTCTATCCTTGGCAATATATTCACAATAAATGTAATTGACTGTTCCTCTCTGAACTTTGGGACGATATAGAACTGATCTTGTCTATGAAGATTAGATGTTCACTAATGTCTTTGCTTATGTGAGGTCTTTATTACCCTGTGGCTAGTGTGTAGGCTGCAGTATGGTTTAGAAATAGCTTACATATTTTGTTATCAAGATTTTAGCTGGTATGGCTATTGTGGTGACATTCTTTCTCTCTCCTCCCTCTCTCTTTTTTTTTATGCACTTATCTATTTTTTTTATACACATACCTTTCAATGTACATGGCTCTTTCATGTTTTTTTAAGAATCTTTGGATTTTTTAAAGTTCTTATATTGTGATGTTAATTGAATGCTCTTTGCTATCAGTGACTTTACAAAGTACAGGCCAGTCCCCCAGGAAAAAGGTTCTTTTTCAAGTTTTCTTTGGATTAAGGCATTTTCAAATCAGAAACTAGGTGATAGACAAAAGCAATAAGAAAATAAAAGCTTTCCACATATAATCCCCTTCCAACTATTGCAAAATATATGCAAAATATTCCCAAAAACCGATCCTGAAGATCAAGCCAACAGAGTGTCAGTTTTCCTTCAGGTGTTGGATACCTCTCTCCGTTAGTAAGCAGAGCAAACTGATAGCAATGGTTATGCATATATAGGGAAATATTTCTGGAGACACAAGCTACCTGCATTTGGGGAGGAGGAAGGGTAGATCAGTGTGAACCAGCACATAGTCCAGGGCAACCCGTCTGTGCCTGGAGCAATCCTGGCTCTGTTTTGCCTGAAGGGAGTCCAGTTCAGGCGCTCCAAGATCACTCTGTGATATGAACCAGAAAATATTATTAAGTGGGTACAATCAGGAGATTATCTTCAAGAGTGCAATCATAAGGCAGATGCATTTGGGGTGTCCATGTACCCCTAGTCATTATTGTTTTTCCCATGGTTCAGGGTGCTCCAATCCATGCACTGCTGTGGATCTGGCTATAGTATGCAACACAGCATAGCACTGAAAACCAAGAGGGTGTGCTTTTAAAATACAGAATATACAAGCTGTATGGAAGCATCTGTGTGGCTAAGGGAGCAAGTAGACACAGGTAGCTACCATAGCAGAGCTATCCTTCTTTTCATATGGGCCCTTCAACAAAATGTAGTTGATGTAACCACACTGGAAAGAAAATATTAAAGTATAGTACTGAAATGCTCAAACTGGGACGTGTTTAAAAAGTCCAATTTTTCAGCACTGCCTATCACTCCCAAATTCATTGATACTATTTGCAATCCCATATGTTTCACAAGTCTTGCTTTTTGCATACAAATCTAAAAATAACAACTGTTCCCTAATACACATTCATTACATTGAGTTATATATATATATGTATGTATGTATATAAACCCTGGTTTTGTTAGAAAAAGAGACAGTCTACATCTAGCCTCTGGCCTTTGTATCATAAATATATGTAAACTCCATTTATATATTACTGAGGGGTTTCAATTAAAGTTCTATCAAACTTTACATTTAGATGCAATTTTCATTTATAGTGTAACTCAAGGGCTTTATTTAAAAAGGCAGTATTTAAGAGACCCATGAAAATTAGCAATAAGATATGCTACAATAATTTTTGCATGATATGTTAAAGATGGACATTTGATTATTTAGATAAGCCAACAAATTCAGTATTTGTACTTGCCTCCATAGCCAGGAACTTCATCCATCCCATAAGAAGTGAAATGAATGTTGCTGTTTCACTCTGATACAAATCCTACTTCTTTTATTTTGGCTTCCTAAATAGTAAAATGAATTTTAATACAGTAATTTCCTATATAAGGAAGAAATTACAGGAAGGGACTGAAGTGTGCCTCCTATGAAGCAAAATGGCGTGGAAGCCACAGTCTCACTTAGGTCTGAGTTCATTCCACCAACAGTATGGCCTTAACTGAGTGTCCCAAGCAGGCATCACACAGACCCATGGAATTTTACTTAATTGGTGAGAAGACAGAGTTCATCTCTAGAGACCAATTCAGATGGTGTGTGGGCTGCAAGTGCAAAGCAAAGAGTTTTGTGACTGATGGGTTGGAGGAAGTGAACTGCTCCTGCATCTGCACCAGCTGCAACTTTCCCAGGGCTGATGCTTTCCAGCTTAAGTAAATTGCATTGCTGTAACCAAAATGGGACATGCTGAAGGAATGAGTTGCCATTGCTGGCATTGAATCAGAGAAGACAAGATGCAATCCTGAAGCCAATGGGAGATAGTAGCATTTCTTGCAAACCCTGAAATATAAGAACATTATTACTGTCATAAATCATCTACAATATTTCTCAGCACTTTGTCAGCTAAATATCTACAAAGTAGGTCACACAAAACCAAAGAAAACTTAGAATCATCAACTATTGAGCTAGAATCCTATTGATTTGTTTCTAAAAATTGTTCCCAAGAGTTTACTGAATTTGAGATGTTTATATCCATCTTTTTTTGGATTTAATAAAAGAATTTCCCAGAACTTTCAACTTCCATCTTCATCATGTTGAAATTGCTCTGTTTCCCCATAGTTATCTTCAACTTCAACTGAATATAAAGTACTAATGCTAGGACAAATTACAGCCTTCATTTCAGAGCTAGAGATAGTCACAGAATATGTTTGTTTTGTAGAGCTTTTCTATTCTCTGATGCCCTACTATTAATAGAAATGTTAGTATTCGGCCTCCTTTCAGCTGCCTAAATGGAGGCAGTAAGTCACATAGACCACCTGGTCTCCAACTGCTGCACCAGAACAGCCTGTAGGGCCTGTCTCCTGTTCACAAGTGAAACCTTGTTCAGCTACCTTGGGACGTCTAAAATGGCACCAGGAGCCTTTGTTTAGGCAACTGAATTGAGTCTTTTCAGATACAGTCATAGTGTGTCACGGAGAGAAAATAAGAAATGTTTGTGATTCTGGGAATCTTTTTTTTAATTGATCTTAAAACATCTCCTGAGAATTAGTCTATTTTTACTGAGGGTTACTTTTTCTGTGGTGATGTGTCCTCTTGTAAGGCCAAGCAGCCTTTGAGAACCGCAGCCTTGGTAAGGGTTCATTTTCTACACTATGTAACACCAGGAGAAAAACTGCTTCATTTTTATCAGAGAAATAATAATGACCTGATTTGCGAGGCACTGAGGACTGGGACAGTCTTTGTGTGACCTTTTTTAGAAATTGTCTTAAACTTACCAATGTATGACTTGTTTAAAAATGGAAAACCATGAGATGCAGATTGCCCCAATTAATCTGCATGCAGTTTTACATACCACAGCTATTGAAGCATATTGGTATTGGGACCGACTCCAGTTGTTGTCACATCCTTTAAAAGAATGTAAAGTCTTTAAGCAAATCTGTTTTTCATGTTAGGCCAGACCCCAGATGTAAGCTGTCCTTTTACATTAGTGTAACTCCAGTGATGTCAATGGATCTGCCCCAAATCCCGCACCATGGTGACCCAGTTCCTCTAGATGAGGTTCTTGGTGATTGTCTCTATGTTCCAGGTTCCTTCCAGCTACTGCATTGCATTGTTTCTAAAAAAAATTATTTTTATTTTAGGGCTTTTAAAACACATGGATTTTTATAAATCTTACAAAGACCTTCAAAACTGGAAAAATTTCCAGATTGCTTGGACCTGTTGCTCAGTCAGTGCCAGTCCTCTGCTTGTGCTGAATTAACATGGCAGGTGACATGTTGTTCACTATTTACTCCATTACAGCTTTATGTTGGAATGAAATCACATTCAATGATTTCACAGTACATGAAAAATCTGGAGATGATACTATAGTATAATATAATAACCATGTTGATTATATAATTTAATTAAAAATACATGTGAACTTTTCTAGTGACACTTTAAATTATTCTTGTTCTATTCTCTCTGCATTTTTGGTAAAAGTACAAGTTGGTTCTTTTAAATTTATTCATATAACTTTGTCAATCTGTACTTGAGTGTCCAAAAATTATTTGGCTCTTGTGTCAGCTGAACATCTTGGTCCTAATGATGAGGGTATTCTCAAGACACTTCAACTCTCCCAGCTGATGTCAGCCAACAGGCACATAGGTCAGCCAGAAAGCTGTTTAAGGATGTACACAGAAAAAGCAACAACGGGGAAAAAATAAACACAACGAACATCATGGGCCATATGCCTTCCAGTTAAAGGAAGATTCCCCTATGGGAAAAAAAAGAAGGCTGTAAGTATAAAAACAATTATACTGTCCATTTTGAGACCACTTTCATACCAACAGATGTAACAAAGAGATGTTGTGACATTGGATTAAAAAGCTTTTATCACCAAAGTAATGGTTGCCTCAACCAGTTCAAGCAATTATGCCAGTTTATCCAGTGGATCCGTGGCAAGAAAGAGATAATTTTAAATTTTTTTACTTATAGCAGCCTGCCTACAACTCTAATGGCTTCAGTGCTGAGAGAGATCTAAAGGAAATTAAAACCAAAAGAGGCCTTCTTCAGTATGTTGGTTATTGTCTTGCCAAATCAGCCGTCTGTATACAGAGCCAGTCTCTGTATCACTTGTGGCCTTCCCTTGGCTTCTACTCAGAGAGCTTAGGAACTGTTTGTTGTTTAATAGAGCCCTCAGAGATTATTCTTGGAGAGAGTTATTTCTGCAAACCAGAATACATTGACTGAAAATTCTTTTACAAAGCCTTGAAATAGGAGCAATTGGATGCACTCTTCCCCAACTAAATATTCACTGGGAAACAGCAAACCAAACTTGAGGTCTACACCCCCAAATTTTTGTTTGCCATTCAGCAATTTACCACGCTCGGGGATGTTGTCTGGTGCCTGTGTAAAGACTTCTCAAGTGAATCGATGCTGTCATCACAATATGAAGGTTGCTCACTGTCTTGCAGAATTAGGCCAATGATAGGGAGCAAATTTCTGTGTCAAAAATAGTAGCACTGGCAACTTAACAAGAATTCCTGTTTGAGACACTGTATGGACATACATATAAACAAGCATGTTTACAATTGCTATATATTTTTCTGGGAGTCATGCATTAGAAATTTTTCTTTTTTGTCTATGTAAGATGAAAATTTAAAGGAAAACACTTAAAAAACCCACACACAAACCCCTCTTTTTTGTTTGTTTCTTCAGTGAAAAAAAACCCCAAACTCTGAAGTATATTGTATAGAATGGAAAATAATTTGTTTGAGTTGAAAATAAACCTGTTTGGTGATTTATCTTTGGAATGTAATTTTTAAATGATTGTCATTTTCAAGACTCAAGTGCTTGAAAAAGAAAAACTGATATGTTTTCCCAAATATGAATGTGAAGTTTTCTGAATTTTCCCCTTCTTTGGCTGAATTTATTCTCCCAGAATTAACCCCAAATTAAGGAATCATTTGCATCTTTCCAATTGTATCTTTATGACAGGCAACTTCTCACTGAAGAAAAATTAAATGCCAGCATTGCTAATCTGCATCCACTGAATCAATAGCAGAGTTCTTTGGCTTTCTGTCTTGCTCTCAAAGAATAAATGTAGGCAGTCTATTCAGATCACATTAATACTTATATCAATAATTTCATTATTGAATTGTTACTAATGTGTGGCACTTTAGCAAGCTGACGGCTAGAGACAGAGCCATATCTCCATATATACAACAGGACATAGCTGCAAAGCTGGCTGTGACTGAATTAGCTGGGGCATTGAAACTAGCATAGCTGCATTAATTACTCAATCATGAGTAATTATGAGTGGGCATACTCAATCATGCCCACCTCCAAGTGTTTGTGGTGCTACTTTGTGCATATAGACACAGTCTAGTGTCCAAAATAGAGATTTTCAGAACCCCGGTCAATTGTTTCTCACTGTGAAGATGCCAGCAGAATGCCTATGTGTCAAACATTGCAGTCCTGAGCCTTTCCCTTTGTGGATTCATCCCTTTAAGTTGTCATGATAAGTTGTCATAAAGTTATGGTAAGTTGTCATAACAAGCCTGGGGTGAGTGATGGGGGGGATACTCCAATGAGTAAAAAGACCAGAGTTCATGTAAGGTATCAGACCATTGGATGAGGGAAAGTTTTTGTGTTCTTCTCCTTTGCAAGACAATGAGATACACGTGGAATAAAACATGACAGCAAAAGCACTGGTAATAGAATAGAAACTTTTAAAATTAGCTCAAAACAGACTTCATTAGATGAGCTTTGTCTGAACTCACAGACTAGGAAATACAGTATTAATTAGATATAATTTGGGGATTTTTTTTTGTGATTTTAGCAGAAATGAAATACAGGTGAAAATAAATATTAAGTATTTTTTAAGTGGGGTTCAAAAACTTATATTCAGCGAATTTTTGGTCCATCGATCTTTAATTGAATAATGTTCCAGCAGGTGATGTTCCAGCAATTAAACAATTGAATTTCACCATTTCAAAAGTAAATCCACTAAGTATAGCTAAATGAGGTTGGATTTTCACATCTTATTTTCAGTCTCAGACACTCATCTGATCATTGTTAAATATCTCCAAACCCCAATTTGATCACAGTCTTCTGTGAATGTAGATCCAAGACATACTACAGTGTCTGGCAGGATTTTTCAGTGGTCTTTGATTCTCAGTTTCATTTATAATGCTTAAAAATGATATTAACTGGCTTTATAATTCTGCATTTTTTGCTGATCCATTCCATTTCATTTTCTAAAATACACTGCATGAAATGTTAACTTTATTATTTTGACCCAGCCTGAATTTGTCCTGAGTCCTGGAAAATGTTCAGCTGAAGCTACCACGACGCCACAGAATGCTCTGGAAAAAGAAAATTATTTCCCCATAAATGTCAGTAAAGGCATTTCAGAATAACAAAACAAACATGATTTAAGTATTCTGAGGTCTTATTTGTTCATATTGCTCAAAAGATTCCTCAGTTGCTCTGCCTATTTGTGAAAAACTATCATGAAAATATACTGAAACCACTGGGAAAATAGGCATAAATGCCTTCGGAGGCCATGCAACAGATGGAGTGATGCTGGATCAAAGGAATATGAACACTTTCTCTCAATTTCTCACCAGCTGAGACTCTTTCAGTTTCAAAGGGACTTGTGTCTTTTGGGCAGAGTATTGAGTTCTTGCCCTTACTCTTCAGGGACCCACAGGATGGGTCCTAGTCCATTTTATTTACTAGCGTAGACATAGCCATAAAATCTAGGATTTGATGTCAGAGTAGTGGGGACTGGATCTGGCAGAAGCTGGGAAACCAAGCAGTGTGAAAGAGCGAGGAACCCAAGTGCCCAAGGACACTGCAGCTGAAAGCCCAACAGATCTGCTTTGGGAAGCAAAGAAACATGAAACTGATGAAATCACAGCTTATGAGAGGAAAAGAAAGCTGGAGAAGTTAGAGAGTGACGTAGTCTCTTATTCTTTCCTCTCTTTTTCTCCCTCAATCTTGTGGCCCCTTTGGGGAAGACAGAGGGCATGAAAGTTGGAGGGGAACCTATAATTTGATCTATGGGTTATTTGGCCAATGGCCCCTTTCCATGCCTAAGCCTGAACTGCTGAGAAGCCTGATATGGCAGCTGCAACTTGAAATCTGCTGTCAAAAGCCACCCCTGAACACCCATGTCCTCATCACTGCTACCTATCCTGCAGTCTACATGGAGAAACTTTAACAAGAACACAGTAGTTCTGTTGGTGGCAAACGCTGAATAAACACAATCCTCTGCCAATATAATCATTCGCAGTTTTCTTACTTCATGGGCCCCACCTCCTTTCAGCACCAGCAGTTCCTCTTGCCTCACCAGCACAAGCAAGCTGCTCGTGCCATCTCAAGCTCATTTTCCCACGGGCCTCTTAAGGTAGGACTCCCAGGACAGTTAAAACCAATGCCTTGTTCACATAGACGGCAACATAAACCCTGAATTAGACCATACCTCTGTGGCTTCAGTGTAGTATAAATATATTCTAATGATTTATCATGTATTTGCTTTTCCATTTCACATAAATAAAGCAGAACATTTGCGAAGCACAGTCTGTCAATGTTAATATAAAATCCAGATGTCCGTTTTGTCAGCCTGCTGCCTTATACTGATATTTGAATATTATAATTTGCTGCTGATTGGTGAGTTATTTAAGGGAACAACATGTGTGTGCATGAGAGTGTATGCTGCATTGCAGCTGCTGCAGCTAGTGCCCTGGGTTCAAGATATGCACAGGTGAATAATTTCAAGTCTCAAGAATAAAAAATAACCAGCCATTTGCATTGGCATTTCACGCAACTGTGAACATATCAACTTAAAATATGCAAACAGCTGGTCATACATGAATATGTTACTGTTGTTTATTTGTTAAACAACCACATGGGGATTTACTTTCATGTTTCATGAAGTACTGCTGCACTGAGCTAAAGAAGCCTAATCTTCCTAACCCTTGC
Source organism: Haliaeetus leucocephalus (assembly GCF_000737465.1). Lineage (NCBI taxonomy): Eukaryota > Metazoa > Chordata > Aves > Accipitriformes > Accipitridae > Haliaeetus > Haliaeetus leucocephalus. Next base: position 14,812,445 of record NW_010972991.1, on the reverse strand, counting down.
CTCTTCTGCCAGCCATCTCCACGCCTTGGAGCAACTCCTGTTGTTGCACGTGTTTGCCACAGTATTAAAGTTTCATCAAGGTGGCATATAGCCTAAATTACAGCATTCTAAGCAAGAGTAAATTTGCCCTAAGTCTCCTGTGCTAATGTTAAATTGTACATTCTGTGAGTGAATTATGTTACCCATTTTTCATGTAATGGTCCAGTTCTGATGACTTTTCCTTGGAGAGGCTAATGTTGTTGACGTTTCAAATGACAATTTTCTTGTTGGGTAGAAATGAAAGCTATTTACCATACAGATTCTGAATGATTCATTCTCAAGAATGAAGAATTGCTCTCAAGGGTTCTGGCTGCACAGTAGCCACCAAGGTCAGTGCCAGTAAGTACAACTTCTCTACTGAATTGCAGGTGCCAACTATGATAACTTAAAATTAACTTTATGTGGCAGTTGTGTAAGGTTGTTGCTCTGCCATGCTCTTCTTGCCACAAACGTGTGACCTTCACAGAGAGTGTGCTAAGCAAAAGCTGGTTACAGCATTCAAATCTTCCTCCATTCCTATTTGGAAGCGATGCTGGAGCTGCTTCATCTTGGTCTCAGAGAAAATATTTATTCAGCAGTACACCATACGAGGAAAGTTATGCAGTATCTTATGTCTTAAGATACATTGTTAACACTCTGCCAAATTCTGATCTTAGATATGTGTGGAAAAACTCATATTGCATGAACTGAATTAGTCAAAACTAATTGGTAGAAATGAAAGTAAGCTTTAGCACACTGATGTCAAATAGATTTGCATGTATGTATCTGAAGAGACGAATGAATTTGCAAATACAGGGCCAAATTGAAGATTTCCCACTGATTTTTCTGGGCTTTGTTTCACACCGTAAAATAATTTCAGGGTCAAATGACATATACTTATCAACAACTGTGTAAGGGAGAATACAACCGTTGTTCTAACAAGCTTTTTTAAAAGTAGTTAAGAATTTTTTGCTTTTGTCACATAAAAATTTTTGCTGAAAGAACTTTGCCAGAGTGCTACATACCTCCAAAGCTATAGCTGTTCCAACTAAGCCAATACGGTGACCCTGGATTTAAGTCAATGCTACTGAGTGCAGATTATGCCTTAAAAAGGCTACTCACATGGGTAAAAGAAGCAGGATTTTTCTCTTTTCTTTAGAAATGGAGTCGAAACTTCGCTTTTAAAAAGTAACTTTTTGCAAAGTTATTCTAGTAGCTGTCTATAAAAGCATTGCAGAATCCATCTGAAATAACTTACAAGAATGAAATATAAATTTTATTTCTAATAAAATTAGAAATATTTTTAGAGACTTTTTTTCCCTGGCTTTTCAAACTTGTATTTAAATTTCTGATTAACAGCATTTGAAAAAATCTGGTCTATGGCTGGATCTGCAAATTTTTTAGTGCATATACATGTGTGGGAGAGAGCTTATATTAGAGAATCTTAGAGTTTAGTTCGTTATTTAATCAGCTCATTGTTCAACAGTAGTCAGAAAAGCAAATCAAATGTTGGAAAGGAACAGAATAGAAAACACGAATTAAAAACCTTCCACCACTGTACAATGCTACAGGACTCTTACATCTTGAATTCTGACTGCATTTATGTTGCCTCCATTACAAAGAGAATACAACAGCAGAGAAAAGAGGAGGAGAAGGTCAAGAAGAGGAGGGCAAGAAGGATGATTAAAGGTTCGGAACAGTTTCTATACAACAAACGAAGAAGGAACATCCACTACTAAGCAAGAGTTAAAGAAAGGAATATATGGTCCATTAAAATAATGAGAAGTCTAGAGCAGGGAATGATCACTGCCATTCACTTTCCTCCACAGGGTGATGTAAAAATAAGAATATCTTTGTCCTGGAACTCTGGAAATATTAAAAGTTCAATTGGTTTAAAATACAAGATTGGAAAAAATACTGGGAGAAAATCTACAGTCATTAAATAAATGACATCTGAATGAAGTTCCTGAGCAGTATTCATGGAAATCATCCCTGCATTCTGGGCCTGCTTTTACCCTTTGTCTTAGACTTCAGCTGCTGTATAGGGGTTCTTCTATAGAAAAACAGAATACAGGGAGGAGTTTGGTTTTACCTGATGCAAGCTTTCCTATGTTCTCATTTGGAAGCTGCCACCCAATTGAAGTCATGACCTGTAAATATCAATTGTCCAGAAGAGGGAGAAGGGCTGCGGTCTTCATAGGAAATGACACAAACTGCTAGGCCACCACCACCATGTCAGTTTGGTTTAAAATGAAAAGTTAAAAGCACAAAAGAAAGACCAGAATAAAATAACACAGAAGGCTTGATAAGACAGACTTAAAAATCTTTATTTAAAAGATGGTATTTTAAAAGGATAACATGATAACATGATAACATATCATGTTACTCTGCATTTTTCAGTCTCTGCAACAGGATTAAACAGTACATGTGGGATTATTGCATGTTTGATTTTACTCATAATTCACCAAGCAATAATGCTATGACCCAAGTTTGCAATGCTTGCTGATCTCAGGAAGGATTACTTGTTGTAAGGACTGTCTGTGCAATGTTTTGGTCAATGTGGCTGGATACCCCCTTCTGTGCTGAGAGCACACAGACCGTGAGCAAAGTACCACCCACAGCTGCTTATGAACGCCTTTCGATAAACCCCATGGACTGGAGGTCTGTGATTCTGTGCTCAGTGCACTGAACAGGACAGCTGCCATCACTTGAGTGGAAATTCATGCGGGATTTAAATTGTTGTGGGCTTCCAGCTCTCAGTTTCTTTTTCCCCGCAGAGGCTGTAAGTCTCTGTCCATTGCCAGGATGATCTTCAGAGGCCTGGAGGCTGTTTCAGCTCCAGCGGGACTGCGTGAAATAGTGCTGTGCATCATCTGAGACAATGTGTGTGAGCGAGCGATGCATCTGCTCAAAACCGAACGGCTGTCAACTTGTCAGGTTTGACCCTTTTTAATATCTGATTACCGACACACCTCAACAAATACCTTTTAGAAGCGTTAGTTGAGATACATTTGCAAAAACAACAGTTATGCAATTTTTCCAACTATAGTGATTCAAAGTACCGCACAACAGAGTACAGCATGATTTTGAGACACTGAAGTACTAATCCTTTACTTTTTCTTTATGAATTATTACTTATGTTTTCCAAGTATAGTTGAATCAGTCCTTTCATATTCTAGCATAACAGTACTAGTGTCAACATGATATCTATTAGGCAAAATTGTTCTCTCAATTTTGATTAAAAAACAGTGGTTAGTGAAATTCTCTCTCATCCCTTCATTGATTATAAACTCAGTATAATTTCAGCCTTTTGACTCCAATTAGAGGTTTGAGATTTCTTGGGAACAGATGACATACTTATAACTCAATATGTTTGTCTCCTCCATCTGTTCTCTGTTGGCAGGTTGTAAATTATTAGGACACATACTGTCTTGTCTATATCTTTGTATGAGCAGAAGAGATCAGGGTGGGAACGGTTTCCTGCTCTAATTGGTGTTTAGGTTCCTCCATTGTGTGAAAGCTATATAATAATAATCCATGGTTAGCTTTTTGATCTTCTCTAAACACATTTATTCCTGTCCTCACTGAGGGTGAACTTATCAGTGGAGAGCCATAGTAAAAGGACAACAAGCAGTTCTACAGACTGGAGCAAGGTCACTCATAAAGCATCAGACTCACTGAAAACTGGCAGGTTCCAAAACCAGCTGCTTGTAAAAGTGAGGGAAAGCACAGAACCTTATTGGTCCTGACATACATGTAGTGACAGTGACACCCTTAGTAAGTGATTTAGTGGGAAAATAAATTGTTAAACTTGTACAGATAATTCCAATCACAAACTCATTCCCTATAGGAATAGCCATCAAGCCAAAAAATGTATCTTTTCCATCAAACCAAAATTTGTTTCAGTGCAATGTGTGTCACTTTTAACTGCTGTAGTTTATGTGAACCCACTGCTGGAATCAATTTTCTTTGAGAATTCTCCATTTATCAAGTTTCTTTTACAAACTATAGTTATGTGGCTGGCTTTGGTAATAGCAAAGGTGGAGAATGGTTGTGCTGTAAATGCTGCTCTAACTGCTAAGGCTGAGAAAGCCAAAATAGCAATACAGCTTTTATGGAAATCAAACAAAAAATTAAAGAATGCACTAACCACCCTAGGAAAGATTATTAAGGAGTCAAGGGATGATATTGTTGACAAGGCATCAAGCCAAACAATATTTGTCCAAAGCTGATAAGGAAAGACGGGTTAGAAATTGGAGAAGCTTAAGCAGATATTTTTACAGTTTTGCTTAGTACAAGCAAGATCTCCAAGGACTGGCCCATGGTTAGTATAACCCCATTATTAAAAAAGTGGTCTAGGGATTTACTTAGAAATTATATATCAATGCATTTAGGCTCATATGGGACAAAAGTGTTTCACGAGATCAAATAAAGATACCCTTAGAAAAATCGACAGCCTGAGAACAGCAACATGTTCTCAGGAAGTGGAGATCATGCTTGAGCTGGTTGGAATTCCTGGCGGATATTATTACTGCAGAGGTGCGGGGTGATTTGCTGGAGTAGCAAACAAAAATATAGAATTTACACTGTGGTTATTCAGATACTTTGATCATATAAACATCTTAGAACTTTAAACTGGTGTGGATGAATGTTCTTTGCTTCACATTTGTGAATACTCCTGTTTCTGCACTGTTAAGATCAAGAGAAGTGCAAAAGAAACAGGAGGCAAAAAGTACTTCAGAGTATTTCAGAGTTTCTCTAAACTGTATTCTGCCACCTGCAAGAGCCAGCAGAGCAGCAGAGGGATAGTATAGTTCTCTAGAGTAAGTGGAGCTTTAGTTTGGTTTGCTTAGTTTGTGAACACGAGCAATGTTTAGTAAAAGCTTAGCAATGCTCCTGTGTAAGTATATTCAAGGCTAGAATCACCTCAAGATTAATGGTTTTGTTTTCCTCTTAGTGCGCCAAACCACAGCTGACCTACTGGGATCAACTGATTTCTTGTTGGCTGCCAGTGTTGAAATATATTCAGGTAACTTTTCCTGGAAAAATGGGATATTAAGTGAGCACACAGAGAGGACCCAGCTTCAGCAAATACTGAAGTTACGGCTCCAAGAAGAACTTCTTTAGGAAGAGTAAACATTGCAACTCGGATGACTGTTGAGATTTCATTACCAGTGTGAAATTCCCAGATTGCATGGATTACACAGAAGAGCTAACAAAATGAACAACTGTCAAATGAAACCTTTCCAAAGGACCTTAAGGAAAGAGCTTTAAACACCAAATCAGATTAAGAGTAAATTATTTTGAGTGACATGGAATTACAATAAGTCAAAGTAATAGTTGGATTCTCAAAATAAATATATTCCAAGTTATTCCATAAAGTTCAAGAACTCTTTATGTATGGAAAATAATAGAGATTGTTACTCTAGGAATGACAGATACACATAATGGGAAGATTTTAACCTGTACACACTAAATCATTCCGGTTTTGAAATGAAAAAAATACAAAAAGGCAATCTACAAAAAGTGGTTGCCTCTTCAATATTTATCTTAAACTCTTACAATGAAGCCTCTACTCTTGGCTGAAAGTTAAGGTTGCTGTTCTCACTTAAAGAAAATGGGACAAGAGACCATGAAATCTCCCTTGCCTTTATATATATATTTACTAAGAAAAATCTTGTTATAACATTCAAGAGAAGTGAAGAATGAAGAAGAGGAACATTTTTTCTTCTTCTGTGACTGCTATTGAGAGATCTTCAGCAAAATGAATCCTATCTCTGTCTCCCAGATCTTTTAGGTTTCTTTGAATTAAATGTCTCCCACACATCTCTGTCAAATGGCTACTAGTCTTACCAGGGAAAACACGTGACTGTGAGAGCTGAGGAGCATTTCTGCTCTCTTCTTGATGGTGCAGACTGGGTTTGGTGTGTGCCAGTAGTGGTGAATGGGAGCGGCACTGTCCCTAAGGCGTTGGTGAAGGTTTCAGATGAATGCTGCAGCTGCCGTGGAAATTTCCCTACTCAGCATCGGGCTTAATCTTACTCATTGTGAAATCTCACTGAGGCTCACTCTCCCTGAAGAAGCCACAAAATTTAGGGGTACACTCCTATGTTCAATAGCTATTTTGCTAAGTGTTTAGAGTTGAAAATGTGACTGTTAATGATTCTGATTTTTGACTGAGTCACTGAAATATTCCCCAGATTTTTGATTTAGCACTAGGCTTGGTCTTTTGGCCTTGGATATATTGAAATAGTTAAGCTTGTTGGAAGTAGATGCTAGTCCAGATGGAATTGAAACCAGATTGCTGAGGCAAGAAGTCTAAAGTAACAAATTATTGACACATTTCATTACTTCCACTGCAGTCTAAAATATTGGACAAATAAGTAATATAAATTCATAGTTTAGATAGCTTTTGGAAAAAAGGAAGGCCATGAATTCTTTATGGTCAAACATGATATCTAATCACTCAAGTAACAGTACTTTGCATAAAACTGCAGATGTCATTTTTGGATTGGATTTCGTATTAGGGTTTTTTTGATGAGCAAAATTTGGATGATTTCTTTTGTTATATGAATTATCCTGTGTTACAATCTGACACCTATTGTTGTGGGGTGGAAATCTACAGTAAACTTGGCTTCAGCCATACTGCTCTAATGGCTTAATTGTTATTTAGAACAGAAAATGGCAATGTCAACAGATCAAAGTCTTCTCAAAACTAAAATGAATTCCTTGGATACTCCAGGGTTTTGTATCCACATTGGATCATATTATCTACAATTCTTGCAATAATTATTTTATGTCTGTCTATAAACACAGAGCAGATGCAGGTTCCCCCTTCTCTTAACGCCCTCACGTATCCAGCATCAGGGGAGGCTGGCTTAGCATGCAGTCCATTTACATAATTTCCTGTGTCGAGCAGATTTCATACTGCTTCATTAAACCATTCAAAAGTTGGCCTTACGTTTACCAAAAGTGGTGAGAAAATCAGTGCATTGTCTAGAAAATACAGAACACCAGAACTTTGCTTTGTGGAATGGATCTCTTTTTCATTGAACTAAGGGTCAGACCTTCAGGAGGCTATGGTGAGACTTGTACTTTCCCTAATTATGACAAATTTCATTTCCATGTGGGCTACTTGTATGAAGGTGTGTTTGGAATCAGGCCAGAGACAAAAGCAAAAGGGGTATACAGCAAGAAAGACCTGGCACCATCTGGAAGTGGAAGAGAATTCCTGCTACTTTTCGAAGTTTTACATGTCATCTTGAGAGATTCAGGATGCAGAATAGGAAGTTGACTGCACCTTTATGAATGGCACAAATTTTAATTGTTTTCAAGTCATGTGTTATGTTTGGAGGGGCTTGAGGAAAATATTGTTTTTCCTTTGGATGTTACTGAAAAAGACACAACAAAAAATACTCAATTTTTCCATGAAATTTTGTAGAACACACTTGATCCCAGTAAGGAATACTTCCTCTGCTCAGCTCACTTCTAGATTTATGCAGTTATGATTCTAGTAGGGCTGGATCAGTTGTTAGACTTGAATTACAGAGGCACTAAAACAGGAATACACTTTCAGACACTTAATCATGCCCTTCTGTTACCTAAAATATAGAGGGGAGGGGCAGGAAATGCAATTTTTTCCCAAATTTTTTTTTAGAAACCCAATAATTATTGTTTCTTATTTGTAGTTAATTGCTGATTTCCTTAGTGGAATTTGGGGTGGAAAGGGAGGAGTCAATAAAAAAGCATAATTTTTCCACCATAATATGGAAATATGTGGACCTTTCATTGGAAACCCAGACACTTCATCCCAAGGTTTTCAGTGAAACCACAAGTATTTCTAAAAAGAAATCCCCCTGCCCTGAATATTTCTGTTTAATAGGAAATCTTCCGTGAAAATCCTTGTTTTGTAGAAATAGACCAGCATGTTTTTGATGTTTGGTTGTAGTGAAAAGAATTTTCAGTTCCAATTTTTTAAAGCATCTTTGTTAATCACATCATTCACCTTTTTTAGACTTGGAAACTTTACAAATCAAACCTAGAATAAGTGTCAGATACATCAATCTTTTATAAGGTAATATACTTCATGATACCATAGAAATTTAATTTATATTTGGCCAAGCCCTATAAGTATGAAAATATAAATTGCCTCAAAAGAAATACTTTGGAGAAAGCTAATCAGTGTAGGCTATTAACATTCCAGGTGTTAACATCAACCAAACTAAAGAACAATTTATCTACCATAACAAGGAATAATGGATAGGAAGAAATATTCTTCAAATCTTGGTACAAAGCTACATTTGAACATAAAAAATACCCATGGATTCTGCAGCCATACTCTTCACAAAAATTATTTATAATATAAATTCCTAGAGATGGAAAGAATAACCTATGAGTTTCAACCGTGGTGTATGAATCCATTTCTATTTTAAGTCCTACTTTATGTATATATGCTGAGTATTGCCAAACCAATAGACGAACAGCTCACAAAAGTTTGATTCCTTTTTTTTCTGTAAGTAATAAGCTTCCCAGAAAAAAAATAAGTGAATAAGAAAATGCAGCCTGACACAACAAAGGAGAATTCTGCTGATATAAGTTCTGATGCTCAGGAATTAAAGCTAATTGCTATTGTTTCATTGTATCCTATTTGAAAGGAAATCATTTTGAAGAGTCAAGACAAAAATTAAGGTTATTCAGCTAAAGGATGAAGCAGTTAAGAAATAATTGACGTTAGAACTATTTTGCACTGTCTCCTGAGAGATAGTTTGTATATACTGTCACATATATTTTCTGTACAGAGACATGCATGGGAAATAAGTTTGCATGTAGGAGACTGCTGCCCAAATATGGTGTTACTTATTGTAGGCCACCCACAACAACGCCGCACTGAAGTAACTCTTCACCACCAGCAATGATTCAGTTAACCTTTGATTAAACACAGGAATTTAAACTATGGAAAGGTCTGAAACCTGACACAGTCCTTTGACACCTCGGTGTCTGTCATTAAAGATAATCCTGCATTAGGTACCGAGTTCTGAAAATAGAATTAAACTACTTTGGTTTTCGATCTTAACCCCTCCATATTACAAATGTAACCCTGCTGTGTTAGGAGACTTCCTGAATTACTGATTCTCCTTTCAAGTCCGTGTGTTTGTGAAGGAGCTTTGGGGGAGCACAGGGGCTAGCGAACACAAACTGGGCAACTCCATCACCAGCAAATGAAGTGACTGTCCAGGTCATAGTGATCGGTGGACCACAAATAAACCCCCAGGACTTCAAATTCTGATCATGCCCCATCATTCCTTCACTTTTTCACACTTCATATAGAGTGAGACATCAAATCAGAAAGACAGACCACATGCTGTTTGATGGTTTTTTTTAAAAATCTTTTCCTTGTCTGAGCATCACCAATGCCATGCCACTATTTTTAACTTTGTCTCTGTGGAGATTGCGCTCCATCTTTTGCCATGGTTTCTGGTAGGTAGGACGTCCCTGTGATGGAGGCCCTGGAAAGATCTGAGAGGCTCACACTCTCAGATATGCTTTTAATCCATTTTAACTACTACATTTTTTTCCCTTTTCCTCAACTCTGTTTATCCAAGTTACTAAGAAAACCTCAGTGGGAATCTCCTGATATTTCCTTAGCCTGCTGTTCTTTTCCTCTATGCAACATTAAACACTGGCAAACAGCGACATGGTTTCATTTTGCAGTGGTTGTGTCTCACCTGGATACACAAAATAAAATAAAGAAGTCAGAGGAGCACAACTCAGCAGCAGATATCCACTGGAAAATAATGTGTCGGGATCCAAAGTTCATAGCCTATGAAATATAAGAAAGTCTTTGGATTTATACTGTTTTTGAGAAATTGCCCATCAGTTTTTTGGGTACGTGGAAATTTTTTGGCTGAGTTGGAAGAAGCAGGGTCCTGGCTGAGAATAGCCCAAGCCTTGACTGTCCTGCAGACACAACTCTTACACCCCTAATCACCAGAAATTATTTTGGAGGGTGGGACATCACCCCACAAAAGGGCTGATCTTGGAAGTACGGCAAGAGTCCAACCTGAGCAAAGCAAAGCCTGGCCAAGAGCAGAAGCCTTCTCTTGAAGCTGAACATGAACACTGACCAGACTCCACAGATGACAGTGGCGTCCCCAGCCCCCTCCAAGCCACCCCAATGCCCCTGGATGCTGGAATGACCACCAGTCTTTCCAAGCCACTGGCAAACAGTTAAGTGACTTTTAGAGAAAAGACTTTTCTTTTTTTCTTTTTCCCCAGCAGAAGCTTGTCAATCTTCCTTGTCAGCCTGTACCCTCTTGGCAGCACACACAGGATGTTCCTATCTCCCAGCTACTCACAGAAAACTGAAAAAGGGAAAGAAGAGGCTTTCTGCTGTTTTCTTTTAGCTCCATGATGTATGGGCATGGAGACCATGAAGGACAGCTTGGTCCTTGAAAAGTCTTCAAGTGGCACCTACTTAACTGTCCCAAGGGGCTGTAATGCAGCTGCAGTTTCCTAAAATTAAAGCCCATCTTGCATGTCTCTCTCTAGCTAAATTTCTGGCTCCTCTTCCCAGGTGTCTTATGAAGGAACAGTCAAAAAGTTTCAAAATTATTAGTTGCAACAGAGCTGTTGAAAGCTTCAGTATGAATGGAGCCGGTTTAGGATCATGCCCGTATTAACATTTTTAAAGCATTTCCACATGCACTTTCTAGAAAGAAAGAAAAAAAAAAAAAAAGAAAAAAAGAAAGACAACCTAAGGAAGCTTCAGTTTAAAGCTGATGAATGCGAACAAGGAAAGACGGCAAGGGTTGAAAAGACTCCATCAGGGACGTGGCCTTTATGGAAGGAGGCAGATGAAATCTTACCCTTGTTAGTGAAGCTCATTCCGCAGTACCAAAGAGGGCATTGCATTTTGGCAGGGTCCTGCTGGGCAAGTATTAGTGCTGTTTATTGTGCAATCATTGTTTCTGATAACAATGTGCAGAGCACTAACTGGAGATAAATACTTTGGGATGCATAGAATAACCTGATATTTCCTGGCAGAATACCAAGTTTATCCCTTCCACGACACTAATCTCATAATTCACTCACTGAGCACTAAAGTTTTCTCTTACAAATTAGATCTGTTTGGTAATCCATTTAGCGTTTTGACATACTTAGTACATTGCTGTTCATGTTCCTTCCTGGATAACAGTTTAATACGATCATTTGCAGATGGCAGCAGGAGAGTCAGACAGGTGCATATGTAAATGGAGTTTCTCCATGTTCTCATTGATGATGCAGGAACCTGGTGGACGTCAAAATCCTTGTTTTCCCTACCTTGCTATTTTGTGTAAAAGCCTCTTTGAGTGTTGTTTCTGACAAAGAGAATATGGAAAGAAATAATGTCAGCTAGACTTTTCTGACTTCATTTCTGTGGAGAAAGGAGAATGTTTCATTTGTTTTGTTTTGTTTTAATTTACTTTATGTTCCAGATTAAAGGCCACAAATTCAGGATCCATTTTGATAGACACTGAACTTGCCCCAAAGTTCTAGGAGCTAAAGACTTCAAGAGACACAATGTTAAAACCTGCAGAAAAGGTATGGCCAGGGGGATAATTCAGTCCCTATTGAAACAGCTTGACTGTCCATGCAATCACAAATGTTAATACTTCAAAAGGCTTTACATTGACTTTACTGTCTAGCTTCCCTTGCCTTTAGTAAAGTAGGATTGTTGTGCATTAGGACATTCATTTTCTCTTGTTCACTAGGTGTGACATGCTCTGAAAGTACTGGTTCCTGGATGTGCTCTTAAAAGGGAAGACAATTGAAAAATATCCCATTTAAGATGTCTGTGGCGTAAAGTGCAAAGCTGGGCTCTCCACAACAGGGTGACACTAAGGTTTTTTATAAGTAAACAAACTGACATATAGAACCACATCCTCAAAACTTTTCAGTGTCTAACTCGTACGTGGAAAAGTCTAACTAGACACAAGCATGTGAAATAATGATGCTGATTTGGGCCCCTTCAGGTATATATTAGTGATCCTGAGAAGAGTTATTTGAGTTAGTGTGGGATGTGGTGCCTGTGCTCCTTCATGGCAAGAGCTTCATCTGACCCAAAGAAGATGAAGAGTGGGAGGAAGGACATTACTCCCATTTTCACCATAGGGGCCCAAGCTCCCCGGTCACGTGCAGAACAGATAAGAACTGGACTGCAGTCCCAGGGTATGGCTGCCATGAGAAATGGCTTTTCAGGCATTAAACCTCTATTCAAAACACTGCTTTTTCTCATGGTACATACACCATAAGCCTGCGTTTCTTTACAGCTAAGGTTCTCAGACTGAAATTTTCACTGCATGTATAACACAGTGCCAGCTCCTCCATTCCGTACTCCCGGCACTGTACAAACCTAGATGTGGAGCTGGAGCACCTCCTGGGCAGCCGTGAGCAAAACGGTGTTTGCCCGTCATGCTTGTAGCCCATGGGTAACCAAATTGCTTCTGGTTTTGTTTCATCTGCATTCATTTTTATTTGTTCAGAGCTGCTAAGTTCACAGCTTTTGAAACTCAAACTGGACAAAAGGGCACTAACAGCTGGATTTCTCCAGCTTTTTAAATATTGTTTCACTTCTGGTTTCTGTAAGAAAATGACAAGCAGTCCTACTAATATCTAAGGTTATCTGTGGCCTTGTGACCTGTGAATCATAACCTCAGTGCGACTCTGGTTTGAACACTGGAAAGTGAAAGGTCAGAGAAATGAGATAGCTTATGTACGGCAACAGGGTTAGCGGCTTGGGCTGCGCTGAATATATTAATTTGAACCATCTTATGACAAATATCACTCAGGTGCACTTAAGAGAAGAAAAGGAATTGTTGAACTCTTGATAAGACACAGTATTTTTTATATTGCTAAATATGATTCCAGAGTAAGTAAGGGCACCAAAATGAGCTGATCATTTGAGAAGTTAAAAATATAAAATTATAAGGATATAATTTCATTTCCTGATGAATTATTCCTCATGAGTCAAAAACCCTATTGCAATGTGATTCTTGGAGCATGCAATAAAACCAGTGTGTGAGAGAGTAATTAAAGACTTTCAGGATGATACATTATGCATAAGTTGGCTAAACTTGGGTTGGAAGAATAAACTGAATTCTTGCATTTACAACTGCTGAGTGTTTGTCTTGAAGACTATTTTAATGTGCTTTTTTTAAAATATAGTTTAGTTCCCATCTCGAAGTATAGCTTTCTTTTCTTTGCTTCTTTCTTAGGCTTCCTGATATGTGTGTGCTCAATATACATATCTCTGGTCTAGTCAAATTGTAGTAAATGCAACATGACTTTTTAGAATGATTCCCCCTTCTCCATCACCTATGTTTTTTGGAGCAACTTTTACTCTGTAAATATCATTGTTCCCCTTCAGAAAGGTCTACACTGCTATAAAACCAATGTATTTTTAATCCATTTGGGTTAAACTGAAATCAGCGGGAGTTCAGTACTTTTAATACCGAAAGCATGTACCTAAATATAGACCTAACTTTGACCATCCATGCTGGATGTCCTAACCATTTTTATTAGTCTCCTCAGTTTCCTTTTTTTAGATCTTTCATAGCATGTTTAGTCGATTCTGGAGATGAACTGTTCTTTGGAAAAGCTCATTTTTAAACCATAGGTGGCAGCAGACAGCAGAAACCTCAGAAATAAGGACTCCTCTGCATCCCCGAGTGAGCTGAGATGGCAGGATGGCTTGCTTTGCTGTAGGATGAGTTCTCTATCACTTTCTCCACACATCCAGTGGCTATTTAAACTATATGTTTTATATATTTATATCTAATTGTTCTAAAAATATAAGCATTTTTGCTTTTTTTTTTTTCCTCTGAGTACTTACTTACATGTATAAAATGTTAACCTGAACAGGTCAGTCACCTTATAAATTTCCTTTGATTTCCTGCAATATCTATTGACTTGCAGCAGTATCATGTAATCTATTTTAGATTATAACAAACTGAGGCAGTTTTTCTGATCTAGTCTTTGGGCTGTGGGTGTGGTGGTGCAGACCCCCTGGGCCACACTGTGATGTCAGGACGAGCCAACATTGTGTTCTCATTTTCGCTGCAAGTGCAATGAGTTGGGACAGTCTGGTACCTTCTTGCCCTGGCTATGATACAGCAAGTTAGGACAATTAGGCACTTCTTAACCATACCTGAAATTCCTATTGCCTGGAACCATACCTGAATCTCCCACTGCCTGGATCATGACCCACCGGGGAGGGTGCTAGAATTACCTGACAAGAATTGTGGCCAGAATGGAAATATACTGACCAAAGTCAGTCATCTCGCAATCCTATAAATAGTGATCCTAAGTGAGACCCTTTGAGCTCTCTGGGATTGCAGCAGACTGTGACTCAGGATCTCCTCCTGAGCTGGGGCGCCTGTCTAGGTAGGTTTCACAAGGATTTTAAATAGTAGATTTTTGCAAGGATTTTTAAGTAGATTTCACAAGGATTTCCAAGATTGTCTGCTGATGGATGCTGATGAAGAAGAAGGGGTCAAAGATTGTCTGCTGACAAAGGAGAACAGTGAGTAATTCATTGCAATTAGATTTTGCGAGGTTTCAAAGACCATTTGGTACCAATAATTTACTACAATTGGCAAAGAGAGAAAAATCTTGATCATAGGTTAACCTCTATATACGTGTGTGTGTGTGTGTGTGTGCAATTTGATTTAGGAAACTTTGTAGTGCTGTTAGCAAACTTTATTAAATCACTCTGATAGTTGGCTGATGATTAAGTATTGTTAAAAACCATGTAACCTAATCTTATGATTTACCATAACAGTGTTAATAAATCTTAAATTGCTGCTACCTAAAAGTCATGTACGATCCATAATCACTCATTTCTCAATAAATTAGCATAGTAATTTAATGGGAGGTTTTCCTTACTCTTGCATTAATTAGATTAGACATAAACCATCGACGAGGTCTGGGACTAAGATTGGATCTAGCTGCACTTAAGCTCCATCAGGAGTTTAGAATGCAAGGGGGTCCATTCTGAACCTCATGACTCAACAGGATGGTCTCCCTTACCTTTTTACATCTCCGGTCTCTGTGTGAATCATTCTAACTCGATTCTAACTCGATTTTCCTTCGTAAGTTTCCTCCATGTAGTAAAGTAGTAGAGTGAACCTTGCCATTGAACTTTGTTAAGTCACACTTTTACAAATTCATGTTAAAAATCACCTTTTGCTAATACCTTTGATGGTGGTTCTTTAAGTGATCTAAACCTCTCTGTCACAACAAATTGACATAGTCGGCAGGATGCTAAACCAGGGTCTGCAACAGTGGGGCAGCTCCCTGTGGCCTGAAAGGACATTCAGGAGATGCTGGTGTCGTGAATTTGCACAAGTCACACAATGGAAAAGAAGCAGTGACAGAGCTGCTGGCTCCTGCCCAAACCTCTGTTAATAAACCCATAGTCACAGCTAAAGAGGTAAATTTTCCATCTCTTATTTTACACTGTCGGGTACTTGAAACTGCTCTGGCTTATAACTTTATTTTTACAACACAAAGACCAATGTATTTATTATTGTCTTTTCCCAAAGCTTTGAAAACTCTAAATAAATGGCAAAGCTTTTGTAACATGCTAAAGGTGAGTGAGCGTATCAGTCCTCTGAGAGTGCCATTAGACACACCTCCGCCTACATGTTTAGGGAATAGCATCTCTCCTCCTCTGGTAAAACTAACATTAGTTTCTTGATCTAATAAACAGGATAAATGAGTGGAAAAGCCTTTGGTTAACGAGGCTTTGCTTCTTAAAAAATACTGATACATAGTTATATCATCTTCAGCTTGTGACCAGGTAGTTTAAAGCCAGCACCTTCAATCCAAGGCTGCTTTACTGTGTGCACAGCCTGGAGGTGTGCAGACGTCACCTTGTGAGAAAGTGCCACTGTAGTTGCTCCTGGGCTGTGCTTCTCTCCACTCCTGGGACAGGGAGCTATTCCAGGAGAAATGGGTAGGAGGAAAGCAGGGGGGCTTGATGGGTCCCCCATTGCCTGGCCTAGGGTACAGACAGCCCTGATGGGGCTTTCAGCCAGAAAGATTTGGGCAACGGCTGGTCAGTGCGCAGGGATGAGCAAGGATTTGTGGGACCCAGGACCTGCACTGAGGTTGCTCCAAGGACTTCATTAATTTTTTTTTGCTGGGGAGAGATTCCCTGAAAGGACTGAAAGAAACCTTTCAAAAAGGACAGTATTGGTGCCCGTCAGTGTGGTAGATGCTCCACATGAAGGCAGAGCAGAGGATTGGAGACAAGAACCACTGCATAAGTCCAGGAGGAGAATTTTGCCTGTGGGTTTTGCAGAACAAACAGCTCTAAGTGAAGCTATCAAAGAGAGATTAAATAATCATCTCTGGTGAATGAAAGATGAACTGAAAAGCAGAAGCTTTTAAATGAAAAAAAAAAAAAAGAAAGAAAGAAAAAAACTAAAAAGGAAGGTTTGCTTCAAAAGAAGAGGAGTAAAACATATATCCAGGAGTTCTGTTCCATTACTCAAAAGAAAACAAACCAGTGGTTCAACAACACAGCTGAATGAGATCAGGTCTGAGATTTGTAGTTTCCTTTAGAGCAGACAATGATTCTAAATATAAGCATGAGAAGGCTGCAAAAGGGTGGAGATCCACATCTTTCAGTGGAAGAATAAATACTATCCAAAGCTGATTTATCTACTGGTGGATTCTTGCCTCATGCTAAAAGCATGAACTGTTTTTCAGACAGCATGTTACCAAAAATTCCTCCAAGAAGGAACTGCTTTTGAAGTATTGTTTTAGATTTTACCAGATGTCAATGTATCTCCATTGCATTGTAAATATTAAATAAAAGCAGAAAGTAAAATGGCCACACTGTTCCCTTTAGGCTTTGGGGAATTAATGGGATATTAATTCTCCTTTAATAAATATATTAACAGATTCCTCTGCCCAATTCTTCATTTTCCTCCTTTTCCTGTGCTTTCATCTTTGTCATTTCTCCATACTCTGTCAGACTGTCTTCCTTCTTTTGCTGGCCTTGCCTTCAGCTTTGATTCCTTTACATTCCATTTGATTCCTTTGCATCTGATTCCTTTGCATTCTTAGCTGTATTATCCTATAACAGCCATTTGCTCACTCTTCCTCAACTTTCTTACCCGTCTCAGCCTATCAGGACTCTCCAATTTTCCTTTTTCTTGTTTCAGACTTTTTCGCCCTCCTTTTCCTACTGGGCTAAAGAAGATGCCTATGAGTTACTCTTCTGAGGTCCTATCAGGGCTCCTAAGGTTGACCTGGGAAAGCATCCATTTTCTGTTTAAGTAGAAAGAAGGTCTCCTCTGTGCATATGTGCCTATTTTTCCCCCGGCAGCCTTGAAGAGCAAATGACAGTCAAGAAAGGTTCCTTCCGCAAGGACTAGTGGGGTCTGACTTTGCTCTCCCCATAGGTGAAGTTGTGGTTGTGAACACAAGCATCTGCAGGTCTTCTGTTAAATGTGGTGCTTGCCTTCCTGTGACTACTTCCAGGCAGCAGAAGGCAAGCACTGCCAGCAGTTTAAAAGGAGGCACAAGGGCACTGTGGAAGTGAGAGAAAGGTAAGAAGCATAACGAGAGAAAGAAAATTTATGGTAACACTTTGGGGCTCAAGATTCTCTCTAGTGAAACACAGGACTGGTGTCTACACCCTCATGTACTTTAATATATCATTGTTTTGGGGGAGTCATATTTACTGTATATATCTATTCTTTAATTTTCTTTAACTGAACTCACTGGTTCAGAAAACTGCACAGACCATTTATGTGAGAATACGGTCTGCTCCCAACAGAAATTTTAGCTAGTGGAAGAACAAAGGTTCTAATTTCACAAGATTTTGGATGTGTATAAGTTCTATTTCATTATCAGTACCAAAAATTCACATGACAGAATACAGCATTTTCAAAGGGAACTTTTCCATTTTTAAAGGACTTGCTACAGAGCTATTTTGCCATAACCATAAGCAGCATGTCTTCTCAAAGATCTATACTAAATTGCTCCCTGTGCAAAAATTAAAAAAGCACAGACAGACAACCCCCCCAAAGCATACAAAAAGAAATGAGACCCATAGATTCTTGCTCGTATCAGCAGGAGCCAGGGAGAGGGGGGTCAGGCATTCCTGGAGGAGAAGGGAGATCCTACACTGTGTGACAGATATGGCACAGGAAATATGGAGCTGCTGTGTCTCATGAGTAATCCTTTCCCTTCAACTCTTCCCTGTCTGTCTTTTCCCTCTCATCATTACAGTCCCATATCCCTGTCTTCTCTCTTTCCTGCTCTTGCTCCCCTACCTTTCATATGCTATCCCTTAACCCTCCCATCCTGCTGGCATTTGCACTTTTCATTCATTTTTGGTACTTTCTGGGGGTTTTTTTGGCCTGAGATTACAGTTCCTCTAGATAAAATTTTAAAAAGGTCATTTGGATTGGCTGTGTCAAGCTTTCTTCAGGCATATGGATTTGTGTGTGTGTGCACGCATGTGTGTTTATGCACACTACAGGTCAGGGCCAGGCAACACCTGCAGCATCAGCTGTATTCAGGGGTTACTGCCTCTCTCCTCAAGCTGCCCAGCTCATGTAAAAGCTGGTAGGTAGGAATGCCTTTTGGCACAACGGCAGCACAGTCTGGTTGTAAATTAAGCTCAATCCTACCAAGAGAGTTAAGCTCTCATTGTGATTGCTGTTTCAGTTTTGTTCTTCCCAAAGGAGAAGTGAGTGCTGTGCCAGTCCCAAACGACGTTGTCTGAGGCATGGTCAGAGCTGTGGTTTGAGCTGCAGGTCTGCAGAGAAGAAAGTTGTTATTATAGCTGGAAGGGTTTTTTAAGGAACCATGTCTTGGGAAGCCATTGTACAGGTGATTATAAATGGAGATGACTTGCCTACTTAATAGGCCAGTACTGGATGCTAGGGCACTTAAAAAAGTGTGCATTTAAATTACCTCTCCAGACTTAGAAGATATTAAAAATTAACGATCTGTATGCTATGGAAAACACATCTATTGATTTGTGAAAATTTTCTGTATTCCTGTTCTATAAAACAGGAAGAAATATATCCGAGAAGGGTAAATAGTAAAGTTACTCTTATCGTTGACCATTGACTATTTTTTTAGTATCTTTCAAGGCAAGCAACATTTTAATATAATTCAGATCCAGAAAGACCATTTTTACTAATTATAACTCTTCAATTCATGCAGTACATACACGTTCAACTTAAGGAGCAAAATATGCTTTTATGCACATAGTTCCTCACAGCTTTAGTGTTGATTTCAAATGCTAGGTTGGTCTGCGTGAACACAATGAACAAGTCCAATTAAGCAAAAATGAGGATAAATTGACTACAAAGAGATGTTAAAACTGATCCCTGTAGTGTTAAAAGGCATACAAATGGAGCAAGAGGCATTTCTGGCTAAGAGATCAATAGAGATTTGTCACTGCCACACAACATGATCGAATGGATGATAGAAGAACACATCATAAGGCAAGAGAAACAAGCATCACACTTCAGTTTGTATCTTTGCCTGTGGATTTCAAGAAACATTTTATTTTAAAGATTGATTGAGAGTTGTATGATTTGAACTTAAAATGAGAAATATAGTCCCATGATTTTAATCAAAGAAATTGAATTAAAAATACCAAAATACAGATTTGAAAGGTTAGAAATATTAATTTCTGGAAAAACTATAATTAGACTCCCTTTCTAGGCTTTGTCTGAATTTATTAATATTTCTTACAAAGAGAGATGGTGGCTTGTAAAATGTTATCATCCTGTCATAGAAAGGTAAACTCAAAGTAAAGCAAATCACAGACTCTGCAATTTTTTAAAATGTTTTATTATAAAGGATAGGAAACCAAATCCACATTTTTTCAAACCCAGATAAATAAACAGTAAATATCATGCTTTTGATTTTAAATGTGTTTTGCATTTTGCAATAGGATTTGCAAAAATGGCATTCCTAACTTGGAGACCTGCAAAAATATATCTTTTGAGAATATGGAGGAAGACAGACCACATATTTTGCACATAAATGAAGACCATTTCAAAAAACTGCTGGAAATTGAGACAAAACAGCTCTGTGAAGAAACTGCTGAGTAAGAAGCAGTCTGGTAACTTATTCAGCAGAAAACAGCAAATTAACCCTTAGGCAAGATTATTTCAAATATATATATAAATATATACAAATACACAAAACCAAAGATCTTCCCACTTAAAACCAAACAAACATCAAATTGTAACAAAACCAGAGAACCCTGTGGAGCCTCGTGATCTTTAAGAAGTGGTGTTTAAAAAAATCCAAGCAGTTTTTTTCTATTCTGTGGAAATAAACAGCTAAAGGAAAAAAAAAAAGGAAAAAAAGCAGAACAAGAAGAAGAAGAAGGAAAAAAACCCCAGTTGTTACTGTATTACCATCATCCTTTAAAAAGAATCAGATACTTCTTGTGCCTGATCTCAGGAACAGTTTAATGAATGAAACAAAGCAACAAACAGACAAGCAAAAAACTCACTACATTCAGATTTTGCATGTCATGTTGGTCCCAATTTAATTGATGAGAATGTTACTTTTGATTTCAGTGGGATCGGGGTAAAGTTTTTCCTTTTATGTATAGCAGAAATAGAATGACTGCAAACTACTTTCCCAAATGGACTTTCTTCATATAACTAAATCACGGGGGGCTCTAAATAGAAAGAGTTGTCTCTACAACCTCATGGGCCACCCAGCTACTTTGTTGCTTGTTACTATAGGAAGTTTTTCTTTTCCAATAGTTGAACTGTGCATCTTGCCCCACACTTCTGCAGCATTTTAATATAAAAAAATTACTTGTTAGCAACCTGTAAGCAGTATTCTAAAGTTCTTTTAATATTTATATCCTTTTGAGGCTTTGCACCCTTTGAGTAGGGTCAGGGCTGCCTGTACAAATTGAGTGACCATTACAGGAAATATAAACATGCTATTTACAAGTTCACAATTCTTTATTTTCTATACAGTTCTGATGAGTATTTTTTATAGTTGTAGCCTAAGCATTGTGTAGCACTGGCATGCTTCTGATATTCACAAAAATGTAATAAAAAAGTAAAATAATTAATGATAAATTGCGCACATGCAAGGATACTGTAAAATGAATCCATTGCCTTAAGCTATGCATTTGTGTAATTTTTATATACCCTAACAGTTTGCTTTCCTGTGTACTTTTGATGGAAATATTCCATGCAAAATCCCGTGTTTTCTTTAGGATAATATTTCACATTCTTTAAACCTTCCATTAATTTTTTTTACATGGCATTCAGGCTGCCTTTAATGAAAGAAGGGAAAAACCTCAAAACACAGTTACTTTTGTTATCACACTATAAATCCTAGCTCAGGGATTATGCCAATTATCTGATTTACCTCTACAGAGCAACTGAAGAATTTATGCTTATTACCCTTATCATTCTTCATATGTTTGACTCAGTTTATTTATAAGAAACATGTCCTTAAAGGATTTAATGAAAAATAATATTCACACAAATTATTTGACTCTGGGATTAACATAAATCCATCCACCATTCAAATTCAGTTCATTTAAAAAACCAATATTTGGAGCGGTCACCTTGAGTGCTTTAAGATGAGTTTTGATAAAGGTGTCTCCATAATCCTTTTTCATGGGTATAATGTTGGCTCTTCACTCCCAAATAACATTCTAGTCAATAAAGCATGGTTGATACATTTCAGTGCTTCAAATTCTGATGCTGTTGCCGAATAATCTAGTATGTTTTTGCATCTCTTATTTAAAAAAAAAAAAAAAAAAAAAAAAAAAGGGACATCCACTGACAAACACCAGATTTGAGCAGAATAACCAGATCCAGTTGTTCTTCTCTGGAAAATCATTGCAGCCACCTTCTTCTAAACCAAGCCTCCCCAAGTCATCAAAATGCAGACTGACTGTTGGAGCATTTTGCAGGTTATGGAGTGATAATGAAGAGACTTTGCATCATCCCTATATGTTGCTTTCAAGAAGCCCTTCACCTTTTACCTTCAGACTGTGATACTGGTGCTGCTGAGGGCAGTGTTGTCCTGGTTTGTTCTGGGATCCACCGATGAATGCCTTCAAAAGTCTAAGGGCCGAATCATCATGGTGGTGGAGCGCAAGGAGTAGCTGGGGCCTTTGAAATAATGCCATTTGATGCCGTTGAGCTTTCCGTGGTTTTGCCCAGCTGTGTAGAACATCCCATTGAGATTGGAGGGGCCGCAGGCATCAAACCACCACCCTGAAACCAGTAAGACAACCAATCAAGCTGCAAGTGCACTAAGCATTTTTATTTTGTTTTATAGGTTTAGCTGATTAGCAAATCCTGGTATTCCCAGGCTCATAAATACACCTGCTGTGGTGGTGGGGGAGGTATTTTAATTTTTTGCTCTTTTGTGCCATTCTGTAGCTAGTGGTGCTGGAGAATGCACAGTTGTATTTAGAGTTGGAAAAGTATTTAAGTCCTAACTCATTCTGGTTTTATATGCAGTATGTGAAGCAAGAACAAGACCAACACAGACAAATAAACTGCTTTCCATGTTTAGATAGTATTACAGTTCACCCATCTCATGCACACCTCAGAAAAAACACTATAATTCATAAATATTTTGCATAATTTCACTTGTTTGGTTATTTTGCATATAAACATGATTTAATTTTATTTACTGGTCCTTTTCTGTTGCTTTAACTGTGATTGTTCAATTGCTCAGACAGTTTGCTTTTACTCTCAGGTTAGATGTTCTTAGGAAACATTGGTTATAAGTATGGTGGTGCTGCCCTGTTATAATGATTACGATATTATAGTAATAGATAATCAGTATTCAGAATGGTGTACAAGGAGACAGGTAGACTCTTTCTTTAAGGGTTATGATAAATCTATAATGAAGACTCAGCAAATTAATGGAAGGACTAACTGAAGAAGACAATTATAACATTGTAGGATGCTGACAGTCAGAATACCTATGTGCATGGATATATGATTTAGATGATTACCTGAGTGTGCACGCATTTAAGTGGCAGTATGGTCAACTTCAATCAACATATATTCATTGCATGTACAGTTTGAGCTGGAATAGTGACATTCAATCCTTAATCTTAATATTTTGAATGGGAAAACCTATTAAATCTTGAGCCTCCTAATCTTGATCTTGGAATGTGCCAAATGCTTTTGGGTCAGCAGAGTCAGGAGGGTCCTCGCTCAGATCCATCTGACTTTTCTTCA